>NW_028318228.1:4784411-5097205 GCF_062004578.1 Staurois parvus | reverse complement strand
CACAACACAGGAATGACAGACGAGAACTGAATGCATGGCTAAAGACTTGGTATAAGAGGGACTAGTTTGAATTTCTAGAGCACTGGGCTGAGTTTTCATTGGGGCACAACCTATATGCTAAAGATGGTTTGCACCTAAATGGGAGGGGATCTACTGTGCTGGGAAGGGAATTATGGGAAGGCTGGAGCAGTATTCAAACTAGGACTGAGGGGGGAGGAGAATTAGATTATAATGGGGCAGATAGGTCAGACAAGGGTCAGTACCTATTGGTGGGTGGAATGGGGAAAGATGAGGGGAGGGCTATGACAGATGATAAGAAGGTTCCCATGTTACAAAGGACTGTTAGCAATGGTACTAAAAAAAAATGTAAAATATAAAATGCGCATGCAAAATGTGACATTAAGTTAAAGTGTTTGTTCACCAATGCTAGAAGCCTGTCGAGCAAAATAGGTGAGTTGGAAGCTTTGGTGCACAAAGAGAACTATGATTTAATTGGTAGTGCTGAATTTTGGCATCATTCTTCAAATGACTGGGCCATTAATATTCCTGGCTATGCTCTCTTTCTGAGAGACAGGATAAAAAGGAAAGGTGGTGGTGCCTGTCTCATGTGAGAAGGGATCTCAAAGAGAGTGTGAAAGAGGACCTAGTTGATGGAGAGTGTGATGAGGCTGAAGTATTATGGGTGGAACTGCACATGGGTGTGGGTACTATAAAGGTAATCATTGGAGTTGGTTATAGGCCTCCCAGTGTTAATGAGGAGGTGGAGACTCAGCTCCTTGCACAGATAGAAAGGACTGCAAGGGCTGGGACAGTGATAAAGATGGGGGACTTTAACTACCTGGAAACTGACTGGAGTGATTGCACTGCAGATACAGTTAAAGGGCAAACATTTATAAACCTATTACAAGACAGTTTTATGGTTCAGTTCATAGAAGCCCCAACTAGGAATGATGCTCTGCTTAACCTGGTATTCTCAAAGCATGCAAAGCTTATTACTAATGTAAATATAAAAGAACATCTGGGTAGCAGAGACCATAACATGATTTAATGTAATGCTAGCTGTAAACAACAAGCACATACAGCAAAGAAAAAAAAACTCAACTTTAGGAAAGCAAATTTTTCAAGGATAAGGGCTGCTCTCCAAGACTTAGACTGGGAGGGGATATTGGCATTGATGAACACAGAACAGAACAGACTTCTTCAAAAAGACAATATGTGAACACACTGCAAAATATATTTCCATAGACAATAAGTTTAAAAGGCTAAAAATAAAACCTATGTGGCTAACGGCCAAAGTTTAAAAAGCTATAAATTATAAGAAAAGAGCTTTAAAAAAATATAAAAATTGAGGAACACTATCATCATTTAATTGTTACAAGGCAAATTACAGAATATGTAAGAAAATCAGCACTGCAAAAACTGAAAAACTGCAGATTGCAAAAGTTAGTAGGACAAACCCCCAAAATTCTTCAAATATATTAATGGCAAAAAGGTCCATTCTGAGCATGAACATTTTTTCAAAATAATCTAGAGTGGGTGACTGCGGACAAAGAGAAGGCAAATGTATTAAATACCTTCTTCAGCTCTGTGTATACTAAGGAGCATGGGGGAGCTCTTGTCCATAATGGGGATAATAATGACACAGCTCCAAATGATCCACAATAACTCAAAATTGATATGGTGCAGAAATTAGACAGTATAAAGGTGAATAAAGCACATGGACCATATGCCATACACCCTAAAAGAATTGAGCTTTATCATTTCAAAGCCATTGTTTCTAATTATTAGGGACTCTTTAATGACTGGCATAGTACCACTGGATTGGTGTAAGGCCAATGTGGTGCCAATATTTAAAAAGGGGTCACAGTCTTTACCAAGTAATTATAGATCTGTTAGTTTAACTTCTATAGTTGGGAATATACTGGAGAGTTTAATAAAAGACCACATAGATGAGTTCTTGCTGGAAAAAAATATTTTGAGCAACAGCCAGCATGGATTCATGAAAGACAGAAGTTGTCAAACAAATCTGATTTCTTTTTATGAGGAGGTGAGCAAAACCTTGGACAGAGGGGTGGCTGTGGACGTGGTATACTTAGACAGAGGGGTGGCGGTGGATGTGGTATACTTGGACAGATGGGTGGCGGTGGACGTGGTATAATTAGACAGAGGGGTGGCGGTGGACTTGGTATACTTGGACAGAGGGGTGGCGGTGGACGTGGTATACTTGGACAGAGGGGTGGCGGTGGACGTGGTATACTTGGACAGAGGGGTGGCGGTGGGCGTGGTATACTTGGACAGAGGGGTGGCGGTGGACGTGGTATACTTGGACAGAGGGGTGGCGGTGGACGTGGTATACTTGGACAGAGGGGTGGTGGTGGACGTGGTATACTTGGACAGAGGGGTGGCGGTTGACGTGGTATACTTGGATTTTGCAAAAACGTTTGACACAGTTCCCCACACATGGCTAAGGTGTAAGGTAAAGTCTACAGTCTTGGAAAAATCTGTATGTAAAAGAATAGAAAACTGGCTAAAATATATAAGTGACTTGGGACAATAGGACAGGTGGCACATTATCAGTGGCCAGTTGCATGAACCTGGAAGAGGAAGCTGGCTTCTGAGGAAGAACAAGACAGCTGTGCGGGACCTAGGCTGTGTCACCTGAACAGAGAATCAGAGTAAGACAATGCTGGCAGGTGAGTATCAAAATCAAGGAAAACCCAGCATAATAAGCAAGGGGGTAAAATAATAACTGGTGGGGTGGATTGAAGTTCCTGTTTAAGGAGGAATTTCAGACCCCTTCGGCTTTGACTCACCACCTACCCACCACCTATGGCACTGCCATCTTTGAGTCCCAACAGAGCCCTGTAGGCACATCCGCATACATTTGGTGGCTTTCCATAGGTGTGCAGATACTGCAAGGTTTAGGACTTCCATACCCATTGCCTATTCATGGTCTGCCAGGTCCCCAAGCCCTGTGACATATCTTTGGCACATCTGCGCACAATCTGGGGGGGGGGGGCTATTCTCGCCTAGACACACAAAAACCCTATGAAGACAATAAAAAAATAATATCCAAATGTAGGAAGGGGTAGGTAGAAAAAGAGGAAATTAAGCTTGAGTTTAATTCCAAACCTTGCAGTGTCTGCACATCTATGGAAAGCCACCGAATGTATGCGGATGTGCCTACAGAGCTTTGTTGGGACTCAAAGATGGCAGTGCCAGGGGGTAGGTGGTGAATCAAAGCCAAAGGTCTACTTTAAAGTGACACTAAACTCTGGTTTAAAAATGTTTTCAGCCTTAATTCTACCACCTCCAGTACTGCTCACTTCTGCACTGCTTCTGTATTTACAAGTGACAGCAGCAGCCAATCAAAACCCTCCCTGCTCTACACATCATTCTACATAGGAGAGCAAAGGAGGGAGGGGGCGGGGAATCCACACAGGCAGAAGCTTCTCCTCACCTCAGCCATGCCGTATGTACTCCTCTGCAGCCCCACTCTGAAAAGGGAGGAAATCTCTCTACTGGAAGGTGTGTGTGTGTGGCAACACAGGTCTCCCCTCAACCCTGCACTTCTTACACAGCGCAACCCTCAACTCTGCACTCCATACACACACAGCGCACCCCTCAATCCTGCACTCCATACACAGCGCACCCCTCAATCCTGCACTCCATACACAGCGCACCCCTCAACCCTGCACTCCGTACACAGGGCACCCCTCAACCCTGCACTCTACACACAGCGCACCCCTGAACCCTGCGCACTCCTTACACAGCGCAGCCCTCAACCCTGCACTCTGTACACAGGGCACCCCTCAACCCTGCACTCTACACACAGCGCACCCCTCAACCCTGCACTCCATACACAGGGCACCCCTCAACCCTGCACTCTACACACAGCGCACCCCTGAACCCTGTGCACTCCTTACACAGCGCAGCCCTCAACCCTGCACTTTGTACACAGCTCACCCCTCAACCTTGCACTCTATAGCCAGTGCACCCCTCAACCCTGCATTCCATACACAGCGCACCCCTTAACCCTGCACTCCATATACAGTATAATCCTGAGCTCCATACACAGTGCACCCCTCAACCCTGCACTCCATACATAGAGCACCCCTCAACCCTGCACTCTGTACACAGGGCACCCCTCAACCCTGCACTCCATACCTGGTGTACCCCTCAACCCTGCACTCTGTACATAGCGCACCCCTCAACCCTGCACTTCATACAAAGTGCATCCCTCAACACTGCAGTCTGTAGATAGTGCACCCTTCAACCCTGCAGTCTTTATGTACCCTGGCAGCCCATCCTCGGAGATGCTTCTCACATCGGGCTCTGTTCCTACCTGCACTCAGTCAACTTTCATATTTGTGTGTTCTCTGCTCTGCTCATTGCTAATAAGTTCTAGAATTTTCTGTCTGTAGGTGGGTCTGCTGTAATCTCTATCAGCCAATCAGTGAGCAATACAAATGTGCAGTAACCTCCAGCAACCAATCAGTTAGCAGTAATGATGTGCAGTAACCTCTAGCAAGCAATCATTGACTGGTAATGCTGTGCAGTAATCTGTAAGAACTAATGGGTGAGCAGTAAGGATGTGCAGTACCCTCTAGCAATTAATCAGTGAGCAGAAATGATGTTGGAAGCTCTAGCAACTGATCAGTGAACCGTAATGTGTGCTGTAACCTCTAACAACCAGTCAGTGAACAGTAATGATATGTTGTAACCTCTGGCAACCAATCTCTGCCTGATCTGCTGCAGTAAACTGATCTTGAGTCTAGCTGCTATTTATTGTATGTCTCAGAATGGGGGGGCTGGGGGGGTGATGGCTAGGGGTGCCCAAAAAAAATGTGTGCCCAGGGTCCAGTCAATATTAAAGATGGCCCTGGTCCCACTGTAAGTAGGAATGTAGCCACCCTCCCTTGCTCACTTCAAATATGGACTGTGGGACTTGTAGCATACATAGAGCAGCATAGATCAGAGCACATTGCTGCAACTAACATACACTGCTCATTCCAAACCAGTGGAAGTAAGTGGGAAAAGGTGAGATTCGGGAGTTCACAAAGGACTTTAAAAGGAGGCAGAAAAAGAAAGTAAGAAACAATTTAATGAAAAATGTATTACAGAACCAATCACGTGGTTAAGGGCAGGTTTTTTTTTTTTTTCCATAGAAGGTTTTTTACCTTAGTGCATTCTATGCATTAAGTTAACCATTTCAATACCGGGCACTTTTCCCCCTTCCTGCCCAGGCCAGTTTTCAGGTTTTAGCGCTCTCACACTTTGAATGACAATTGCACAGTCATACAACATTGTACCCAAACTAAAATTTTATCATTTTCTTCACACAACTAGAGCTCTCTTTTGGTGGTATTTAATCACAACTGGGGTATTTATTTTTTGCTAAATTAACAAAAAAAGATCAAAAATTTTGAAAAAAACACACGTTTTTCTTTGTTTCTGTTATAAAAGTTTGTAAATAAACAATTGTTCTTCATAAATTTAAGCCGAGATGTATTCTGCTACATGTCTTTGGTGAAAATAACCCAAATTAGGATGTATTTTTTAGTTTGTAGGAAAGTTATAGAGTTCACAAACTATGGTATAGATCTGAATATTGATCAATCCTGAAGTACTGACAGCCAATCTAATTTCTTGAGGTCCAAGAATGTCAGAACAGTACAGATATCCCCCAAATGACCCCTTTTTGCAAAGTAGACAGTCCGACGTACTTCATAAGAGGCATGGCGAGTTTTTTGAAGTTGTATTTTTTTGTCATAATTTTTCGGAATATGAAAACATTTTAAAAATTAGCTTCACTATTTTTTTTTTACATATTGTCACCAGTGCAGTACAGCGTCATCATATAACTGGCATGGTGGTGATCAGGGACACTGACTGGTGACAGTATGAAAAAAAAAAAATATATATATTTTTTTATTTTCTTTATTATTTTTTATAATTTTTTTTTTTTTAAGATTTTATTTTTCATATTTCACTATGACCAAAGTAGTACAATGTTACCATAGTAAGTGATCAGCCTTTTTTTTTTTACACAATTTGCTTGTAGCAAAGAATTACTTTGCTATAAGCAAGCATTTACCTGAATGACATCGATTCATTCAGGGTTTTTTTTTTTTTGTGCTTAGCTGTGATTTGGCCACAGCTAATCACATGACATGTGCATGTGATTAGCTGTGACCATTCACAGCTAGACACTAGTATACAATGGATGGCATGAATGAAGCCATCCATTGTATACAACTGTCATGTGACCTGCTGTGATTGGTCACAGCAGGTCACATGGTACCGGCAACGAGGGCCGATACTCAGATCTGTCATCGGCAGTGTCCGAGGTACACGGCCGGTGACAGATTGTGCCGCTGCGCGGCTCTGCAGGAGCGCAATCTGCGCATGTGCGGGAGGACGCCATATGGCGTCCACCCGGAACGCTCATGACATTTGCCGGCCGCCATTTGGCCATAGGGTGGGCGGCAAATGGTTAAAAAGCCTTTTGCAAGCAGCTCCCTCCCCAGCCCCCTCCTTATACTTACCAGAGCCCAATCTTGATCCAGCGATGTGCACAAGAGCAGAGGTTCTCTGCTCTCTCTCTCTCTTCTCATTGGACGAATGGCTGCTGCCAGGGAGGAGGGGAGCAGAACCAAGCCATTCTCTGTGTGTCTTATGGACACACAGAACTGGCTTGGGAGTGAGCATGCACGAGTGCCGCCATAGCAAACGGCTTGCTATGGAGGTAAAGGGGAAAGGGGCCAGGAGCACTGGCAGGGGACCCAAGAAGAGGAGGGTCGGAGCTGTTCTTCACAAAAATATTGCACAGAGCAGGTAAGAATAACATGTTTATTATTTTTTTTAAATAAAGACTGTGCCTTTACAATCACTTTAAGTAGTGGATGTGTATGGATTACTTTTGGACAATAAGATATTGAGTAGTGTCACTTTACATTCTATAAATTGATAAGTATCCAGTGTATATTATTTATAGTGCAATTCTCCTAAATTCTATAAATAGCCCATTTTTTATTAAAGAAATTCAGAAAATCTTGTACAATATTTAAGTTATTTTCCCGCACACTCATATTGTTTTTCTGTGGAGTGAGCATTTTCTCTCAAACCTCCACCTAGTTCTCTTTTCTTGCCGCTAATTAGTACGCATACAGTCTGGCACAGATATAGTTCTCTACATAGGTTGTCCCCCCGTTGTTTACATGTACAGCGGAGCCTAATCCCATTCTCTTTCCAGCCTTCCTACTTCGTCAATAATGACATTTTGGTGACAGAAACGAGTTCAATATTATTTGTTTGTAGAGTGTGTGGGAGGAAAGGACTTTTTCTTTTTCCGCGCAGCGTATTTGGCACCAATTTGCAGCAAGAAGATGGGAGGATTTGTATGAGACTAGTGGTTAAGATTCATGCTGTTCTGTCCACTTTTTCAATTATCCATAAATTTGCATTGCTGGCAGGCAGCACATTTTGCCGGCGAAAATGCCACCTTGCAAGAGACAAATTAGGGGCATTTCTGGGAAGCTGGGCCATAATATAAGTGCTCTGGGGAATCCATCATCATATAAAAAGAAATGTGCGTCCACTCAAATTGTAGATCAATGATATTACCAGTTAAAGACGGTGCTATGACTAATCTATATATTTTCCTTTTCGAAGAGGTGGGGCAATTTTGAAGAACAACTCCGCGACCTTATGCGTGTTGCATTTGCAGCATCCTGACACTTAAGACTGCATTCAATTAAATGGCAGATTAACAGCAGAGCGGCCAATGAAGTGTGCAGGCAGGAAACAGCACTTCAGGTTGGAAAGTTACAGGAGCTCAGCGAAGCCACATTAGCATCTGCTTGACCATGTAGACACTTATTAAAGGCAATGACCTTAGAGTCTGTCTGACATCTGCCGCTTGCTATAGATACAGAGTCTAGAGGCAGCAAAACAGGTTTTAGGCTAATGCAGAGAAACACATTTTAAAAAACAAGTAGTTAAAGCAACAGGATGTATTTATAAACCTCTTTCATTTCCCTTCAAATGTATGGAGTGGATTCTTAAAGTGACACTAAACAATATCCTTGTTCTTAAATAATAATCCATTTACATCCACTACTTAAAGATGAATTCCTAGATTGTAACCTCGAAAGAGCAGGGCCCTCGAACCCCTCGTGTAGTGTACTGTTACTGTCTTGTCTCATGTTATGTGCCCCCTGCTACTGTACAGCGCTGAGCATACCCTTTGGCGCTATATAAATACTGTATAATAATAATAATAATAATAATTCCAGGTATGGATATTTTATACATAGCTACATTGGTCCAGAGTGGACTAATGTAACTACGCATATATAACATGGCCAATGCCCTTGGAAGTTGGAAACCACTTAAGCTGGCACCTCAACACCAGTGATCTCCACTTGCTTCTGGGTCCCACGCTGAGCGGCTGCACTACTGCATTCTGAACACAGAAGGTTGACGGCCATTCAGAGAATGATTTGCATTTTTTAAATTAATGCTAATTGTTTTCTGATTGGATGAAGTGGAGAGGTGGGGAAGTGACATCACACTCTCCACCTCATCCAATTAAAGAATGCTTATTTTGCTCCCTTCCTAGGTGTGCTAAACACCCCCAAAATTCCTCTGGTTCCCTTATCTGCAGCCACCACAGTCAAAGACTGCATCAAGACTAGGATGAGGGTGGGCAGCAAGAGAAGTTCTTTTCCTGCCCCCATATGCAGAAAATGAGACTAAGCTGCCTGTTTTTTTCCATCCTGGACTCTGCAATTCTCACCCATCCCAGACACTTGTATATGACCTCATAATCAAGTTCCTGGGATGGATGGCAGAGGTTGATTGATGGGGACCAGCATGCCAAAACAGGTAGTGAAAAACAGGTTTTTGATTTTGCTGGATGTCTTCTTCTCCTGAAAGAGCTTTTCTGCTTATTGGTCCCATGCCAGCTAAAATCCCTGCACTAGACCTTCCTCTTCCTTCTTTGCAAGCTCTGCCTTCTTCCACCCCTGATGATCCTTTTTGCTTTGATCTACTACGTGCTGAGGTATGTCTGCTACAGTTGTGTTGGTTACCAGAGCTCCTCACTTACCAAAAATGTAAGAGGGGTTGTTACTGAGGCTCCCCATTGACCACCAATGTAAAAAGAGAAGTTATTGGGGCTCCCCACTGACCACCAATGTAAGAAAAGCATTAGTTGGGGCACACTGTTGTCTTATGCATGAATAATCTAGGGAGTCTGCAATAGGTCAATCTTGATCCACCCAATGATTGTCTACCCCTTATTTTTGACATTGCTCTTTCAGATCTTCTGCTTTTCTATGGCCAGCAAGTTACTATACTTATGCTACACCACCGATACCATTGATTACACTTGTCAGTGACTGGTTATTTTGCTGGTGGTTATTTTGAAGGGGGTTATAGATTGTCCTGGTGTCTTCTCCATCCTTCTGTTTTCCATCTGTGTGCTTCCCCTTGATTGACTGCTCCCTCATTCTCGATAATGACCACCAATTTAAGAGGATGTCCTTCTCCTAATGGCATTAATATAAGAGGCACTTTACCTCCCACTGACACTAATGTATGGGAAAGTCTTCCTCCCACTGACCAATAAGGCACTGGCATTCTTCCTTCCACTTATTACCAATGTAAACAGGCAATTCTTCACAATTACTAAAAACATAAGGGACAGTACTTTAGATACTATTGTACTCTGTATGTTGTATTGTACATGATATTCTCCCGCCCACTGCACTCTGTACCCTGAGCTATACATTACATACTGTATTTCTGATTGCTGTCCTTTCTGTGGCATACTTAATATATATTCCTGACTGCGGTGATCTATTCACTGTGCTGTACATACTCCTGACCACTGTACTTTGTAAGCTGTGCTGTATGCAATATACTCTTCCCCCAATGCACTATATACACAATGTTTTAAATAAAATACTCCTGAACCCTGCTCTATACATGCTATGTTGTATGCTACATATTCCTGGTCACTGCACTCTATATGGTATGTTTTCATCACATATTCCTGACCACTACAATATATAAATTGTGCTGTATGTTGCATACCACTGCAAGTCTTTTAGGCAGCCCATACATGAGCCAGTTTTTTTCATTCAACCAGCAGATTCCCTGTGGATGGGGGAATCCTCCCACTGAGCTATTGTATTCTGACAGTGGGGAAGCTTCCATGACATCAGAATACACTGATCAGTACTGCAAGCTACAGCTTGTGGTGCTGATAGAGTTGGGAAAACCACATTGTGCTGCAACAGCCCCCCCCCCCCCACACACACACACACGAACATGGATTGAAATTTGGCCGGTCCGTGCTGAACTGGCTGGATTTCAATCCATGCATGGCTGTTTTTCAAAAATCCTGATTCAGATGTATGTACTTAGACGTTGCCACCTTGCCTGATTCAGATGTATGTAGATGTAGCCACCCTGACAGAAATGTGGTGACTAGTAAATATAGTTTCCTAGGTAGTGGTTTCACCCAGGACAATTTGTAGCTCTTCACTTGGCTCTCCTCAAAGTTCAGGGTTGGTGGCACTGGGTGTCACTGGCACTTAGGGAAATAGTCATGATGGTGGCAACAATATTGAGGTATGAATATTTATGTATCTCCTGGCCAACCACTGACAGATTCATGGCCGGTGGTGCACGCCGAGGGTATAACTATTTGGAAAGTGGTCTGGGGAGAGGAGTGCAGTAGGTGTGCTTATTAGGCCAGAAGCCTGCTTGGGCCTAGTACAGAAAATCATCAAGCTGCCCTGCCTGGTCCAGGAGGTTGCATCACCCAATGTGAAGACCCAGAGGAAGGAAGTCCTGCTGGAGGGGAATAGGGTCTGCCCTCAGAGGCTCTCGGTTCTCCTTTAGATGGAGGAGAAATGTGGTGGAGTCTGGAGCCCATTTGCTTTGGGCATATGAAGCCCTAATCCTCTCTCCCTATGAGCCAAAGCAATAGAATTGTGAAAAAGACTACAGTGACTGGTGCCCTTCATTGTTGTGACTCTCCACTGCAGCCATGGATCAAACCAGTGGTAATGCTAACCCTCGCCTGTGTTGGGGGTTCTTCTTTCCTTAGTCAAAGGAAGGGGACTACTCTATCTTGCTGCAGAGAAAAACCAGATAGAAACATTTTCTGTTTCTCATCAATGTATTGTCCTCACTAAAAAATGCCCTTTAATTATACCTGAAATAGATACAAATCTAGCCTAATAAAACCTGTATAAATAAGTGTAACTCGATATAAAAATGTGGCCATTTCTTTTTTTATTTGTGTTCAATATTCCATATTTGTGCATTTTTGGACATTAGAAAAGTCATGTGTTTTTTACATCAGCAATTGCTTTCAACGTAGTAATATTTTTTAAGACTTATTGAACAAATTTCTTCTGAAAACTCCATTGATCATATGAAATATTGCACATTTAGTAGCCTAATCACCCTGCAATATTTTATGATTTTTCTGGGACCTTTCAATATAGAACAAATATACAACAAATCATAAACTCCACAACACTGATACAATTAGATTTGTTTTATTTAATTAGGAGTACATAATTTGCACTGTAATTAAATGTTTTTAGGTTTTACAAAGATTTCAGAAAAACAGACTTCAAAGGCACTAGGAAATGTAACACAACTTTTTTCTTGTTAATCAGTTTCTGGAATATCCTGCTCCTTTTCAGAATTCTTTGAACTCAGACATGAAAATGGTAATATTTTATCATGCACAACTCTTCTGTGCTCCAAGTGTCAGCTAGAATATATGTACAATACAGTATGAACACACATCTTGGTATTACCCACAGAAAAAGATACTTGGATGGAAATACATGAAAAGTACAATAATTCTTCACTTTACATGATTTAGGCATACAGTGGAGCAAATATCTGTTCATTATATGAAAGCAGAGCTAGACAATGCCATCCTGGTTTGAAGCTCATTGTCACCACCACAACACCTGGAAACGTCATGAAAAACAATATAAAGACCAATTTCCCCAAAACAATCTCCTCTTCAACTGGAGGGTCATCACCTTGTAAAACAACCCATTCAGTTCACTTTTCAAAAGTGGTCACATACCTTCTTTTCATAGCTGCACAAGGAGCCCAGAGACCTAAGGGAGAAGAAACAGCAGCACATTGGTCTGCGCAGTGAATGGCCGTGAAGGGGGGACGTGTCAGCACAAGTCTAATCATTGGAGAAGAGCTGGCTGGATTTCCAGCACAACCAGTGAACTGACCACATTGTAGGCAAGTGTAGTTTGTACTCCCCACTATAGGTGGCGCTTTACCAAAGTGGCAAAACAGAAGGGGAAGGAAGTCCTGGGAAATAAAATTACTCTATGAGTTTTTATGGTCACCTGGGAGCAGGTATCTGAATGGATGCTGGTCCCCTTGTGACCTCTGTCTTGGGTGAGATCTTAGTTAAGCCCCTGGCCCCCTGATTTGGGTACATTTTGCAAGTGGCTAGAGTAGGGACAGGTTCCCTGGCCTGTTAGGAAAATTTCTGAGTTTCGTAGACCGTATGTCTCTTGAAGAGAAGAAAAAGTTTGGAAGGCCTAGTGGTCAGGTGGTAGAAGCGAAGAACACCCGCTGAACGCCAGGTCTAAAAGTAGGAGGGGGAGGAGACAATTGGGTAGAAAGATGGATTCCTAAAGAAAGATTGTAATGGATTATGAGAAGATTGTAGCGCAAAAGGAATCTTGTGTTTACCCCATAAAGAGAGGGAATGGCCCATTATTGGGTTGGAAGGCTCTTTACGATCAGAGGAACAAAGCCATAGGAGGTTCGCAACAGAGAGGGGGTCACAGTCAATTATTTCAAAACTGACCCAGAGGGGAGTTTTGTGGGTCGCATGATATTTGGGTGCGACTGATAGTTGTGCAGCCTGGTGGTGTTTGGTGATGAAGGGAAACTAAAGAGTTTTGGAAGTAGGATTGTACGGCTGGGGAGACGAGGTTTTGTATTTCCCCAAATATAAGTAGATATACAATGCTGGAGCACGAGAAGATAATGAGCTGGAACTGGTATAGGTAACATCCAAAATAAGTATAATATTTTTGGGAGTATTGTCAATTTCACTGCATTGATCCTAGATATCAGGAGAGAGGACCATTGAGAGAGTAGGGAGGTAAGCCTATCCATGTTATCTAGGGTGCAAGGAAGTTGGACACCTAAGTAGGATAAGCTTTGGGAGGCCGACGAGAACAGAAAAGTCACCCGCAGGTGTTGTTCCAACAAGAAAGGCAGGGAAACATTGAGGGCCTTGGATTTCTGTTGGTTGACTACTAGGTCAGAGATCATGGCAATTCGTCCCAATGTTTAGAGAAGGGTGGGTAGAGATGTCAGCGGAGAGGCTAGAAAGAGGAGGACATCATCAGTGAAGAGACAAAGTTTGTGTTGTACACTCCCTGGATATCAGGGTTGGAGTAGATGAGTTGAGCTAAGGGATCGATACCGAAGGCAACAGGAGAGGGGATAGTGGACAGCCTTGTCTGGTGCTTCAGCCTATGAGAAACACATCGGAACGGTAACCAGCATAGTGAATATAGGCCCGAGGGTTATGATAAAGAGACATGACCCTGTCGGGGAAGTGCAGAACAAACCCCAGTGTTGAAGAATATAGTGGAAATATGGCCAGGATACTGTGTCAAATGGCTTACAGATATCTAGGGACAGAAGACACATTGGGATGCAGCGTAACTGAGCTGCATGGGTTAGCAGGGATGCTCGCCACACGTTATCACCAGACTGGCAATCTACCTGATCCTTATGGATAAGGGAACCTATGTGGGAATTGAGGATGTTTGCTAATAGCTTTATGTCAATATTGAGAAGAGAAATGGGGTGGTAGTTAGACAGTGTGGTCAGTTTTTAATAGGAAGGATTGATAACTTCTTGTGGCAGAAAGAAAGTTCTGCGAGGGGGACCATATAAAATTTAACTAGAGTTAATGCTTTTTTACTGAAATTTTATCTAGTGCTAACATTTACCTTATTGCAGACCTCCACATGAACTACTTAAAGCCCACCTCCAAGGAAAGCAAAAATCCATTGCAGTGGGGTTGCTTCCACACTTGAGGGTTAAATGCTTGCTTAGGTCTAGTTGGCCACAAAAAGCAGTTTTAATTACCAGATGCTCTTTTCTCTTGGTAACCAGTGTTCTCCTCTGCTCCCCTAGGCTTTGACAGTGGACTGTGCCTCACGTTCATCACAGGTCTATGAGCTCTGCATTGGACACAATAAAGTCAGAAGACCTGCAACCGCTGGAGTGTAGGTCAGAAGAGGATGGAAGGAACCTGAGGGAGCAGAGGATTGGGTACTACTACTTTTTGTAGTTCCCTAGACATAAATGAGCATTTACAGTGTTCAGTGCAGTGGCAGTCCCACTGCAAGGTAGAATTTTCCTTTTCCCCAGAATTCAATAACATGCAGCTAAAGTACATATATTCCCATTGTTTTATCTCCCAAAATGTTACCGTATTTTTCGTTCCATAAGGCGCACCTGACCATAAGACACACCTAGGTTTTAGAGGCAGAAAACAGGAAAAAAAAAATTCTGAACTAATGGACTGCAGACATAGTACAGGAGATGACCAGAGACTGCGGACAGCAAAGGGATGACCAGAGACTGCGGACAGCACAGGGATGACCAGAGACTGCGGACACAGTAAAGGAGATGACCAGAGACTGCGGACACAGTACAGGAGATGACTGCTGACCTTTGGGGAGGGGGGAGGGAGTGGGTACCTGAATTTGACAGGTACCCGCTCTTACTTCCGCGGAGTTGTTCTTTGATCTTACCTGTTCCTCTATCCAGCCGCGCGCTGGCTTCTGTAGTGTCGGCGCTCGGCATGACAGCCGGGTGCCCAGTGCGCATGAGCGAGAAGCACTTGCGCTTTGTGATTGGTCCGGCGGCTTCTGGGATCTGTCATGTGTCCCAGGTACCGCCTTACCATTCACAAAAAGCACGCTTCTTGCGCATGCGCACTTGGCACCCGGCTGTCATGCCGAGCGCCGACACTACAGAAGCCGGGAAGACAGCGCGCCGCTGGATAGAGGAACAGGTAAGGTCAAAGAACAACTCCGCGAAAGTAAGAGCGGGTACCTGTCAAATTCAGGTACCCGCTCCCCACCTCCCCAAAGGTCAGCAGTCATCTCCATAAGGTCCCGCTGCAGAGCTGAGCAGCCGGCCCGGTATTCTGACACGGCGGTGGTGGAAATACCAGACCGGCCGCTCCATATTCGCTCCATAAGACGCACTGACATTTTCCCCCCTTTTTTTGGGGGAAAAAGTGCGTCTTATGGAGCGAAAAATACGGTAATTGCTCTATATAGTAATTCCTGTGATATTTATTCCTCTGACAATCTTCTTAGCCAGGACATCGACTCCAGTATTACCTGGTTGAAGTGGAACTAAACCCAATGATTTAAAGTTGTTGTAAACCCTTACATACACCCAGTGAAGTGACTGGCCTCAGGTGATACACAGAGATGACAAGTCCTCCTGCATAAGTTATAGCTGTTTATCTACAGCTGTCTTTCCCCTACATCCATTCAAAGTGCAGACTTTATACAGGATCTCTCAGCTCTGAAAATCAGGGGGTGGGGAACTGAAGATACACTCAGTGAGAAGAGCTCTGAGAGCTGATTGGAGGGAATGGACACACCCCCTTCACACAGCTCATAGGAACAGAGCTGAGGCTGTCAGTCACAGTCTGTGTCCTCCCCTGTCACCATTTTCTCTTGGTGATCGGAAATCTCATCAGAAGTGAGTCATGCTGATAGCAGAGGAACAAAGAAGCCGACAGAAATGACACTTAGTACTCCAGATTGAGACATGTACACACTATAGAAGGATATTCTTTGTTCATATCATGTCTGACGTTTGCAACCACTTTAAGGCCTCGTTCACACCATACATGCAGAAAAACAGATGGAAACTGAAAAGAAAATTTCACTTGCAGAGTTTACATCAGTTTTCATGTGTGTTTCAATGAGTTTTGTTGCAGATTCCCATGCAGAAAAAATCTGCACCTGATACTAGTGTTATGGTGTGAACAAGGCAGATAGAGAACAATTGATTTTGTTGTACCCTTGCAGAACGCAAGCTGAAAAACTGGTATCTCTGCACCATGGTGTGAATGCGCCCTAATGGTTACATTCCTGGCATGTTGGGAATGCTAACTGTTACTCCTACCCTGATGAAGTCACGTAGTACGTGACGTAACGCATGGGAACAGAAGCATGGTGACATAATTTCCAGTGTAGCATCGACAGCCACCAACTTTGTTTATCCCAGCCTTGTGATATGCGGTTTTTGAGCGCTTTTATATTATGTGAGTGTGGTATTTAAATATTATCGTGGGACAGGTGGCTGTTTTTTAAAAGTCAGCAGCTACAGTTTTTGTAGCTGCTGACTTTTATTTTTGTACAGAGTGAATGGAACTCCGCTTTAAAGTGGTTATAAAGGCTGAAGACTCAAACTTTCAGTGTTTAGCTCCCCCACCAGCCCTCCCTTAACGAAACCCAGTCACAATCTAGAGATGTGCACGTGAAAAGATTCCCAGGGGGGGGGGGCTGAGCCATGCTGTGTGTGTCTCATAGACACACAGAGAGAGAGAAAGCTTGGGAGAGAGCATGCACAGGTGTCCCAAGAGCAAGCAGCTTGCTCTGGGGACACTCGCCAAGGGAGAGGAGCCAAAATCACCAGTGGGGGACCTATGAAAAGGAGAATGGGGCTGCTCTGTGCAAAACCATTGCATAGTGCAGGTAAGTGTGACATGTTTATTATTTTAAAGAAAAATAAAACTAAGCCATGCTCTGTGTGTCCCATAGACACACAGCGGCGGCTTGGGAGAGAGCACGCACGGATGCCCCAAGAACAAACAGCTTGCTCTGGGGGCACTCACCAAGGGGAGGAGCCAAAATCACTAGTGGGGGGCCCGTGAAGAGGAGGATGGAGTTGCTCTATGCAAAACCATTGCATAGTGAAGGTAAGTATGACATGTTAATTATTTTAAAGAGAAATAAAACTAAGTCATGCTATGTGTGTCCCATAGACATACAGAGGCAGCTCGGGAAAGAGTACGCACGGGTGCCCCAAGAACAAACAGCTTGCTCTGGGGGCACTCGCCAAGGGGAGGAGCCAAAATCACCAGTGTCAGACCCGTGAAGAGAAGGTTGGGGCTGCTTTGTGCAAAACCATCACATTGTGCAGGAAAGTGTATATTATTTTAAAGAAAAATAAAACTAAGCCATGCTCTGTGTGTCCCATAGACACACAGCGGAGGCTTGGGAGAGAGCACGCACGGATGCCCCAAGAACAAACAGCTTGTTCTGGGGGCACTCACCAAGGGGAGGAGCCAAAATCACTAGTGGGGGGCCCATGAAGTGGAGGATGGAGCTGCTCTATGCAAAACCATTGCATAGTGAAGGTAAGTATGACATGTTAATTATTTTAAAGAGAAATAAAACTAAGTCATGCTATGTGTGTCCCATAGACATACAGAGGCAGCTCGGGAAAGAGCACGCACGGGTGCTCCAAGAACAAACAGCTTGCTCTGGGGGCACTCGCCAAGGGGAGGAGCCAAAATCACCAGTGTCAGAAGAGAAGGTTGGGGCTGCTCTGTGCAAAACCATCACATTGTGCAGGAAAGTGTATATTATTTTAAAGAAAAATAAAACGAACCTTTAGAACCTCTGTAAGCATGAAAAATATACAATTGCAAAAGTTCAGCTTTAAACAACAGCATTGCCAACCTAAAGAACTAAAAGACTTTGAAGTTCTTGTGTAAATGCTGGTATTGTCTTGCTGCAGGGTACATCAAACGCTGTGGTTCTATCCCTTACACACCCTTTATTCTTAGTATATTACTATTTGTTGCCAATGCATATGAAGGAACGGTGGAACAGTTGCTCTATAGTGGGAATGTATAGATTTCTGCAAAGCAAGTGATCCCTATGAATTCGTACCAACATGTGATTAGAGCAGTAATGTTGCATAGAGAAGTTCAGCTGCACAGCATTACCCAGAATGCTTGGCAAGGACAACCACGGCCCTTTGTTTATTCAGCAAGGAAGAATTCTGGATCTCTTTGAGAACACCGACTGCCATCATACATTCCTCTTTATCTGTACTGAGAACACGGAACCATTTTTTTCAACTGTTTCAGAATGCCAGCAGACAAGGTCCTGGTCATCAGCACATCCAAACAATAGGCGGAAATACCCAGGCTTATATTCAAAATATCTTTTCATAAAAAGCTTTTTTCAGCGATAATGTGGCGGTGCCGCTAGAACGATTTGGCGCGGCCTCTGTTGAGAATAATGTATTTAGCTTCTTTGTTTTGAGGCATGAGAGCTTTGTCCCAATCTTACATTAAAGAATGGTCTCTAAACATGTACGCAATTATAATTTGTCTTTTATCTGTTCTTGTAAAAGCACAGCTGTGTTTCCACATTGGCTGTGATATATACTGTGCCGCTCCTCCCCTCCAAACTGGCAGCGCTTTCCCGATAATTTTTAAACTGGTCCTGGTAAGAGATCTGAGCTCATCAAGACGGCAGAGTTTACTGAGGAATAGGCTTGAGAGACCTCTGCTAACCCGCTCTGCCTTTTATCTTCCAAACATGCTTGAAATATGTCCCCTCCCCATCACACATTCACAGCCAAAATACTTTCTCCGTCCAAAACCAATTACTGAACTACCGTGTTTTTAGAGCATCCTGTGCGCACTTTCCATTCCACGGTCAGACAGATCCAGCAGGTCTGTTATTTCGGAATGGTTATGTTTTTCTTTCTTTTTGGTACTATTAAAAAAAAAAAAATGTTCGAGCAACAAGACCATTTTTTCAGTTGCTAAGAAAATACTAAAGAATAACCAGGGATGGGCTGCTAATAAAGGGCACCACGTCCAGTATGCGATGTACAAAGCTTTAACAAACAAAATATGATGGAATTTTTATACACCCAAAACTGATTTCTATAGACATTATTATTATTATTATACAGTATTTATAAAGCGCCAATAGTTCGCTCAGCGCTGTACATTACAAAGGGCGACAGAACATGTGACAGAACAATACCAATACAATGCAAAACATGAGGGGATTGAGGGCCCTGCTCTTTCAAACTTACAATCTAGGAGGGAGGGGATGGTGGCACAGGAGGAGATAGCTGTGGGGGATGGAGTGGTAGGAGGGGTAGAGGAGGTCTGCAAGTTAGCAGGGGGTGGGGTAGGCTTCTCTGAAGAGATGGGTTCTCATGGTGCGCCTAAAGGAGAGGAGAGTAGGTGATAATCTGATGGGTTGGGGCAGGGAGTTCCAGAGGATGGATGACACCCTGGAGAAGTCCTGGAGGTGGGCATGGGAGGAGGAGACCAGGGAACTAGAGAGAAGGAGGTCTTGTGAGGAGCGGAGTGTGCGTGCTGGGTGGTACTTGGACATTAGGTCAGTGATGTAGTTCGGGGCAGTATGGTGGACAACATTAATTTGCAAAAAAAAAATAATATAAGTTTAAAAATTACCAGTTTAACCTCTTGAGCTCTGGAAGATTTGACCCCCTTCATGACCAGGCAATTTTTTACTATTCGGCACTGTTCTACTTTAACTGGCAATTGCGTGGTCATGCAACACTGCGCACAAACAACATTTATATAATTGTTTTTTTTTTACACAAATAGAGCTTTCTTTTGGTGGGATTTGATCACCACTGGGTTTTTTAAAATCTATTATATAAAATGAAAACATTTGAAAAAACAAACAATATTTTTTACTTTCTGTTGTAAAACATAGCCAGTAAACAAAATTTAAAAAATCACATTTCTTCTGAAATTTAGGCCAAAACGTATTTTACTGCATGCCTTTGGTAAAAAAAAATCCCAATAACTGTATATTAATTGGTTTGCATGAAAGTTATAGCATCTACAAACTACAGTATACTTGAATTTAATTTTTTTTATACTAGTAATGGTGGTGATCAGTGATTTATAGTGAGCCTGTGATAGTGCGGCAGGCAATCTGACACTAACTGACAGTTTGTGGGAACTGACTAACTGCCACTAACAGCTCCAGTGACACTAATGCAGTGATCAATGCCAATAATATACAGTCACTGTACTAATGACACTGGCTGGGAGGGGGTTATCATCTTGGGGTAACCAAGGGGTTAACTGTGTGCCTAACAAGTGTTGATATATGTAGTATGTGCTGCTTTTCACTAGAGATAGATTTGTTTTTTTTTCCCTGCTTTGCAGGGAAAAGAAACAAGGCATTCAGTCCCTTACTTCAGAGCCCTGTGTTGTTTGTCAATACAGGGCTGTGGGCTGTGATTCGACACAGACGTTCAGCAGGTCCTGGCCATGAATCATTGGCCAGGATCTGCTGACAAACTCCCGCTGCATCTAATCACAGGGGAATAGGTGGGCAGGAATGTTGTCTGACATACAGGTACGTTATTGTGCCTACATGGGCTGCCCTGCCACAGTACATTTACCGGAAGCAGTTAAAACAAATTTTAAATTGACTGGGAGTATATTATATGGGTACAGTTATAGCTAATGGGTGTTGGATGGTGAGATTTATGTAACTGAGGCTTGTGTTAATATGTTTGATTTTTTAAATTGGTATTTAAGTATATGTTTAAGTATATGTAGAACTCTACCTTGTAGAACAACTAATTCAGTTTAAAACAGAAATGCAAGGCAAAACGTTTGCATATATATTGCCAAAAGTATTGGGGCACCTGACAGGATTGTGCAGGCCAGTCAAGTTCCTCCACCCCAAACTGGTTCATCCATGTCTTTATGGACCTTGCTTTGTGCACTGGTGAGCAGTCATGTTGAACAGGAAGGGGCCACCCCCAAACTTTTCCCACAAAGTTGGGAGCATGAAATTGTCCAAAATGTCTTGGTATGCTGACGCCTTAAGAGTTCCCTTCACTGGAACTAAGGGGCCAAGCCCAATTCCTGAAAAACAACCTCACACCATAATCCCCCCTCCACCAAACGTTACACTTGGCACAATGCAAGTACCGTTCTCCTGGCAACTGCCAAACCCAGACATGTCCATTGGTTTGCCAGACAGAGAAGCGTGATTCCTCACTCCAGAGAACATGTCTCCACTGCTCTAGAGTCGAGTGGCGGCGTGCTTTACACCACTGCATCCAACGCTTTCCATTGCACTTGATGGTACAAGGCTTGGAAACCCATTCCATGAAGCTCTCTACACACTGTTGTGCTAATCTGAAGGTCACACAAAGTTTGGAAGTCTTTAGCTATTGACTCTGCAGACAGTTGGCGACTTTTGCGCACTGCACGCCTCAAAATGCGCTGACCCTGCTCTGTCATTTTCCGTGGCCTACCACTTGGTGGCTGAGTTGCTATTGTTCCCAGTTGCTTCCACTTTGTTATAAGACCACTAACAGTTGACCGTGGAATATTTAGTAGCAAGGAAATGTCACAGATGGACCTATCACGGTACCACGCTTGAATTCACTGAGCTCCTGAGAGCGACCCATTCTTTTACAAATGATTTTAGAAGCAGTCTGCATGCCTAGGAGCTTGATTTTATATACCTGTGGCCATGGAAGTGGTTGGAACACCTGAATCCAATGATTTGGAGGGCTGGCCCAATACATTTATTGTGCAGTATAGTGTATATATAATACATTTTAAATACAACTTGTATATGTGATCATTTGACCCCTGTTCTCAGCTGCATAAGGAGCTTAGAGAACTGGGGGTGGAGACTGCAGGGGGTGGTGTCAGCAGGAGGCAGAGAAACAGCAGAACACTGATCTTCCCAGTAAAGAGCTGTGCAGGGCGCAGGTCAGTACAACTCTGACCACTGGAATACAGGCAAGCTGTGCTCCCAAGTAGAATGCAAGAAATAAAACTGTGATGAGTGTGCTCTCATACCTAGCATGGTTAGTTTACAATAGGAATGCAGGGGGACTGGCAGGATCCCCAGGTGTTTCACACAAAGGAAGCAATGCAGTGTTGGGGTAACATACACTATAATAAAACTTGCACCTAATTCAGCAAAGTATTTTTCATTGAAGGGATAGTTTATACTTGGCAGTGCCCTCCCTCTGCCCCCAAGAAGCACCAGTGCACCCCTCCCCTCAATGAGCAGCAGTGCACTCCACCCCCCACTGAGCAACAGTGCCCCCTTGTCCTTCAACTGAGCACCAGTGTCCCTCTTGTGTCCCCACTCAGCACCATTGCCCCCCTTGGTCCCCCACTGAGAACCATTACCCCCCTTGTCACTCCACTGCTCCCCTCTGCCCCCAGTAAGTACCAGTACTCCTCTTGTCCCCCAATGAGCACCAATGCCCCCTTCTACCCACTGAGGAAAAGTGCCCCTTTTGCCGCTATGGACACCAGTGCCCCCTTGTCCCCCCTCACTGAACACCAGTGCCCCCCTCCACCCATTGAGCACCAGATCTCACTTTTCCTCTCACTGAGCACCATTGCCCCTTTTCTTCTCACTGAGCACCTTTCCTCCTGCCCTCTGAGAACCAGTGCCCCCCCCACCGAGTACCAGTGCCCCCCTTGTCCCTCCACTGAGCACCAGTGTCCCTCCTTTTCCCTCCACTGAAAACTAGTGCCCCCTTGTCTCCCCACTGAGCCACAGTGTTCCCCTTGTTTCCTCACTGAACACCATTTCCCCTTCTCACCCCAGTGAGCACCAGTACCCCTTCTTACACCAGTAACCCTCTTGTCCTCTCTACGAGTACCAGTTCCACCTTCCACTCCAGTGAGCTCCAGTATCTCCTTGTCCCCCCACTGAGCATCAGTTCCCTCTTGTCCCCCCACTGAGCATCAGTACCCCCCTTATTCACCCTCTGCATGCCATTTTTCCCCTTGTTACTCCACTGAGCTCCAGTGCCCCCTACCACCCACAGTTAGCATCAGTACCCCTCTTGTCCCCTCACTGAGCACCAGTGCCCCCTTCCACCCCACTGAGCACCAGTGCCCCCTTCCACCCCACTGAGCACCAGTGCCCCCTTCCACCCCACTGAGCACCAGTGCTCCTCTACACCCATTGAGTACCAGGGCTCCCTTGTCCTCCCACTGAGCACCAGTGCTCCTCTCTTTCCCCACTGACCACCAATGCATCCCTCCCCTCACTGAGCACCAGTGACCCCTACCTGCCCCCCACTGGGTACTAGTTTACCCCTTGTCTCCCCAACCGAGCAACAGTGCTCTCATTCTTCCCTCACTGAGCACCAGTGCCCCCTTGCTACTCCAATGAGCACTAGTGTCCCCTTCTGCCTCAATGAGCACTAGTATACCTTTTGTCCCCCCAGTGAGTAATAATGCCACCCTTTTTCTACTGAGCACCAGTACCCCCTTCTGCCCCAGTGAGCACCAGTGCCCTCTTGCCCACCCCCCGAACACCAGTGGCCCCCTCTCTACCCACTGAGTAATCTCGCAGTACTCAGCAGAACGGTGGCACAGGATGTTTCTAAATGTTTTATTCCATATGTATTTGCAGCATATGTTGTGTTTATTACTGTATTCTCTGAAAGATTACAATTATTATTACTTTAATTAGACTGTACAGTCTAAAAACACAGTCTACGGTTTTACCAAATACAAAAATAGTTTCACTAATGAACAATACCTTCTTGTTCTTGCTCTGTTTTTGTATTTATTCTGATAAATCTTCCTGTATATAAAGTATTTTAAAATGAAATTGTACAATAGGTTCACAATATGCCTTTTGAACTACATAAATGCTCTGTTCCTAATTCAAGTACATCTCTGACTACAGTGACTTTGTGAAATGTCGTCAACTGTGTACTATGTCCTCTGCCCTGTTTCTGTGTACCTGCTCTGCATTTCCATTAGGAGGCTGGCCGTCTACCGAGTCACTTCTGGCAGGAGAAAAAAAAGGGAAAGATAGAAATTTTGTGGATGAATCACTCCAAAATGTTTGCAGCTACAAAGGACAGTGATGGCTTGTTTTTACTACTTATTTATTCAGAATGCCAGTTTTTGTTTTCTAATTTACCTGCCTTAGTAGGGGGCATTTTCTCCCCAGCTCTGGATCTTCTATGCATTAGGGGCGCATATTATCCATGCTGAAAAATATTCAGTCAGGAAAAGTCTCATTTTCTTCAAAGGGAGTTTTGATGTAAGAATTACACAGGCAAACACATATTTTGGTGCCTCGAATATTAGACCTGTCCCAAGGTATAGTTGACCCGCTGATTCCAAAAATGGCACAAATATTTCCCTATCAGCTTTAGTTACTATTTACCATTTTTCACTTTGGTCGCGCGTTAAAAATCACACTATTTTAATGTAGTAATTTATTTATTCCCCTTGTAGCATGAAAGAAACACATAAAAAAGTAGCCATAACCTCTACGGTGCTCGATCTGCAAAAATGAAATGATATGATCATAACTATAATACAATTAATAACTTACACTTTAGAATCCAATGTTTCCAATGTACAATGACAGTTGGAAACACGTAGACATCCTCACTATATTTTCTAACGAACACCAAAACATAAACTAGGTAACAGAAGAACAAATTGATCAGCAAGATATTTTCGAAAATTGCCTCAAAATGGTATAAATTTAACCATATCTAAGAAACTAGAGCTGATGCAGTCTAGCCAATGCAATTTTCCAAATCAGTGCACCAGATAACTTCGAGAACAGATCTAAAAAGCAAGGCACCAAGAAAAAAGATTTATTTTTTTTGTTGGGCTCTGATAAGTTATTGAAAGTCCATAGTCTTATCACAGTTCTACTTTAAACTCCGAAAATAAAACATCAAGCAGACACAATATTATTGGTAAATGTTCTTGGCTGAACCTCTAGTACATGAACCCTTCACTTTAAAACAGACACAATGATCACCAGTTTCATGTTTTCTAAAACATTCTGAAGCTTCTTCTTGTCCCGCACCAGTAACTATGCTAAGGTTTTTTTGTCACTATACCATATTATATTTGGCACCAAAGGCAAAGAACCCCAGTCTTTAGTAACCAAATGAAACAAGAATCAGAAAGGCACACAGAAGTCTTTTCTGACTAAGAAAGGTGATGGGAGCACTGTGTACTACAGGACCTTTACTGGTTAAAAATTGAAATGACTGACAGCCTCTTTTAAATGTGGACTTGAATTTTGAAAGTAATGTAGCACCCTCCAGGTTTAGCTATGGGGAGCTAAACTCCAATGGTTAGACAGGGGCTGAATAGCTGCCCAGGTGTAATAGTCCTAGATTGTAAGCTCGAAAGAGCAGGGCCCTCGAACCCCTCGTGTTTTGTATTGTTACTGTCTTGTCTCATGTTCTGTCCCCCTTGCTACTGTACAGCGCTGAGCATACCCTTTGGTGCTATATAAATACTGTATAATAATAATAATAGGGGAACAAATTTCAGCCAGGAGCTGCAATGCTCTGCAGACTCAGCCCTCTGAGACTTCCCCCTTTTTCGGTGGCATTGGCACAGTAAAGGCTTCTTTCTGGCAACTTGACCATGCAGCTCATTTTTGTTCAAGTATCATTGTATTGTGATCCTTCAAAACAACCACGCCATCTTTTACCAGAGCAGCCTGTATTTCTACTGAGGTTACCTGTGGGTTTTCCTTTGTATCCCAAACAATTCTGGAAGTTGTGGCTGCAATCTTTCTTGATGTACCTGATCTTGGCTTGGTATCAAGAGATTTCTGAATTTTCCACATCTTAATAAGTGATTTAACAATACTACCTGGCATAGTCAAGTCTTTGGACATCTTTTTATATCCTTTTCCATCTATATAAAGTTCCATTACCTTGTGTAGCGATACCCCCGAAGGGGCTGCTTAAGTTTGTTCACTCCGCCACTCTTCCTCTCAACCCCAAGAACTGTCTCAGCCCACACTGGCACACCTGGCAATAGTGTAAGTGCAAGGACCAATGAAAAGCACACACTTTATAATAAAACACAGAGATCAGCTTTTGTAGACCTCTATGGGAAGTAATAAACATTAACAACCAGTATATGTTAGGAGAATCAAGAGAACAACAAATACTGTGATGGAAAGCAATATAACTCACTTTTACACTCGGGCTGCTTTCAGGGGATTCCAACCATGAATAACCCTAAGAGCAGAGGCAAACACTTAAATGGCAACCTCAAAGTGGATTTAACTCCTCTTCATAAATTTGGCCCCATGATGTCCAAGCAGGAGGAGAACAGAAGAATGACTCTCTGTTGTGTCAGACTTCTTCCTTCTAAACCATGACACCATGACCCCAATAGGAAAACACTGTACCCAACTGATGCTTAATAGCTACTTTCAAGGTAAAGCTATTCCCTCACACACCATGCAATATAGAGGCCTGACTACGCATGAGCGTGCTCGTATGGCACCAGTAACTTTAGTCTCTTTGTAACTGGATGAATGTTGGGATCTTCAGCTAGCCACTTTCGTTGGTGCACTTAAACTCCTTAAACACTTAAAGTGTAATTGTAATCCTGTGGCAGTATTTGTATAGCAAAGTGAACACGGTGTCTGTTCAGCAGGGCCATCTACACAACCCAGTGCCTGGTGAATATGAGCAAGGTATGATGTCTCTGTATGTGTGCAATGTTCCTGTCATCTGACAGTGGGAGAAATCCCTCTCACCAGATCCTGTGACAAAGGCCCAAACGATCGTCCTGGAAATGACAGGTTCCTCTGGTCACCTCACGATGAGCACTTCACACTGTCAGTGTAGGCACTGTACTGTAGACCACTTCTCTCAGTTTGGATGTTCCTTTGTCTGATGCAGATCACCAAGCATCCAGTGCACTGCCCATCAGCACTTCTTTGCCAGGTCCAATCTCTCTCCTGCCACATGCAATCTACCTCTCCCTCAGGAGAAACCCAAGATGGCCCCTTCACTCTGCTCTCCCTAAGCATGATGGCTTTCGTGGTTCTTTTTTAATTCTATCTCCATATTAGCCTATAAGGCCGTTTCTGTTCAAAACTCCATCGTCCACAATGCTTTGCAGCTGCACTTCCTGCTTGAAAGAGTCCTTGTCATTGGCTCCTTTAATGGCTCTCATAATTGGCTCTCTCTCTCTTACAGTCTGAGAGGAGAAAGGGGGGGCTGAAATCCCTCACTGCTTTGTCTGTGTCAGGGCAAGTGTCAGGTTACACAGGAGAGGCCAGTCAGCAGATCACAGCCATGAGACAGGATTAATCTCTCCTGCTACACACTCCCCCCACCAAAGAACCTTTGGTCCTCCAAAGGCAGTAACAATCCTTGACCTGGTACATGCTTGATATATACACGCGGAGAAAACAAATTAGTACACACAGGAAACCAAACAATTTACATTCTCATAAAATCTTGGCAGAGGAACCTCCCACCAGTTAACATAGGATGGAAGGTTGTCCCGCCTACAAGCCACACTAATGGGAATGGCCCAACCAGATGTGCCAGGGGGTGAGTTGGGGCTGTTCTCTACCGAAACTGCTGTAGGAGAACCAGGCGTCACGAGAGTCCTTTGAGAAGCATGTACTACTTCTTCAGAGTTTTCACCCAACACATCATATGTCAGTCTTTTTGGGGGTTGAATAACTCTACGCTCTCTCTGTTCCCTGGGCTCTAGCAATGGTTCTGGCGTTGCTCCCGATGTTGGTTCTGACACTACTGACTCATCAACCCTCGCTTCTTGCTCGACGCTCTCTGTCTCTCCCAGTTCAGCTTCCTCCACGTCTTCTCCCTCATCAACAATGGACCACCAGTCTTCAGGTTCTAACTCGGGTGGAGAAGGCTCAGGCTCTTGCAAGTCTTCTGCAGGTTGGGCCTGAGGCACAAATTCAGGAGCCTCTGGCCTAAGAGGAACTACGTCAGTCACTCCAGTGAAAGAAGGAATGGTGGGTTCGGAAATGTCAGATGGCCACAGCAAATCTGTCCCTACCTCCTCACTCTCACTGTCCTCTTCATCTGCAGGAGGTGGTGTGGGTTGAGACCTGGTCACAGGTCAAGTCCTCTGATAAGTTGAGGGGGTAGACTGTGGATCAGATTGTGATGGTAGACGGACTGCATCTGACAAAGGCAAAAGGTGGTTGCGGTGCCAGGTTTTGAGTGGGCCAACACCTTTTTCCGGTCGAATCTGGTAAACTGGCAATCCAGGCAATTGTTTGCAGATGACATAGGGCTCTGATCGCCACCTATCCGCCAACTTGTGTTTTCCAGGGATGCCCAGATTTCTCAGTAAGACTCTGTCTCCAGATTGTAAGTCCTGTACTCGCACTCTGAGATCAAAGTTCTCTTTGTTTCTCTGTCCCCTGGCGTCTGAGGTGGCTTGAGCCTTCTCATAAGCAATCTTCAGGCTTTTCCTTAGGCGGTCCACATATCCTCTATGGGAAGCTGCAGAGGTATGGTCTACAGAGGTTCCAAAAGCCAAGTCTACTGGCAGTCGGGCTTCCCGGCCGAACATCAGCCGGTAAGGAGAGTATCCTGTAGTGTCGTTGGCAGTGCTATTGTAGGCATGTACGATGGCTGCTACATGCTTACTCCAGTGTTGCTTTTTCACTGAAGTCAAAGACCCGAGCATATTCAGGAGGGTACGATTGAATCTCTCTGGCTGAGGATCTCCCTGAGGATGGTATGGAGTAGTCCTCGACTTTTGGATGCCTAGTAGACTCAAGAGTCTCTTGATGAGATTGCTCTCGAAATCTCTCCCTTGGTCTGAGTGGATACGTTGTGGTAGTCCGTAATGCACAAAGAAACTTTCTACTAAAATCTTTGCCACAGTTGATGCTAACTGATCTCTAGCAGGAAAAGCCTGGGCATACCTGGTAAAATGGTCAGTCACTACCAGGATATTTCCCTGTCCACTCTGATCCGACTCCAGGCACAGGAAGTCAATGCACACCAACTCCATGGGTCCCTGACTTTGAAGGTGGCCCATTGGGGCAGCTCGTTGAGGCAGAGTCTTCCTCTGAATACATCGGATGCAGGAGTGACAGTAACTTTCAACTTCTGTCCGCATGCAGGGCCAGTAGAAGCGGTCTCTTACCAAACAAAAGGTTCTTTCTGGTCCCAGATGGCCATGGTCATCATGGAGAGCAGTCAGCACCGTTTCTCTGTGTTTTGCGGGCAAAAATAGCTGCCATTTCTCTTCAGGATCATCAGAGGGGCCCCTTCGGTAGACCACTCCGTGGCGTAACTGTAGCCGATCCCACTCATGATGTAGCCGCCGGGCCTCCCTTGACGATGTAAGAAGCAAATCAGGGCTTTTGCTTTCTAAAGCCTTCAATACTAGGCCGCAGAGGGGGTCTTCCAACTGATCTCTTCGCAGATCCTTCCTGGAAAGCTTGGGCAGGCCTTCACCCCCAACCTGGGTGACATTGCAATAACACCTGGGAACGCCAGATGCCGAAATCCCAATGTCTTCTGCCCTGGACCCAGCTCTTGTTCGGTGTTCCACTCCTTGGCATAAGGCTCGTACCCCTTCAGAGGGCACCTGAGTCCACTCTTCTGGGGAATCCTTGGAACAGTGAGGTCTTCGGGATAAGGCATCTGCATCCCTATTCCCAATCCCTGGCCGATAACTGAGGCTGAAAGTGAACTCCGATAAGGCAGCTAACCACCTGTGGCCAGTAGCATCCAGCTTAGCTGTAGTGAGAATGTATGTGAGGGGGTTATTATCTGTTTTTATCACGAATTCTGCTCCATATAGGTAATCTCGAAGTTTGTCCACTACTGCCCACTTCAAGGCCAAGAATTCAAGCTTGTGGGTGGAGTAGTTCTTCTCAGCGGACGCCAAACCTCGACTCACATAGGCGACAGGTCGCAAGCATCCATTCTGTTCTTGATAGAGGACTCCCCCTAACCCATCTCTACTTGCATCCACATGCAATTTGTACGGCTTGGCTGGGTCTGCATAGGCCAGGATTGGAGCGGTGGTTAGACTCTTTTTCAGCCGTTCAAAGGCCTCTTCACACTGGGTTGTCCATTGTCCTTGAATAGATTCCCTAGGCCTCCTGGGTCCCACTGCTGGCTTCGCAGGTCTAGAAAGATCTGCATCATCATTGTCTTCTTCGTTTCTGAGCAGTTCATTGAGTGGACGGGCTATCCGAGCGAAGCCCTGGACGAATCTGCGATAATAGGAGCAAAACCCCAGGAAAGATCTGAGCTCTGTGACATTTGTGGGCCTCGGCCACGAAGTAACAGCTTCCAGCTTCTTGGGGTCAGTGGCCACTCCATCGGCAGATACGATATGACCCAGGTAATTGACCGAGGGTTGGTAAAACTGGCACTTCTCCAAAGACAACTTCAGTCCCTCATCATGAAGTCTCTTGAGTACCTTCTCCAATCTCTCCTCATGTTCCTCTAGGGTATTCCCGAACACAATGATGTCGTCCAAGTATACCAGTACTTCAATTAAATTCATGTCACCCACCGTCTTCTCCATCAGCCTTTGAAAGGTGGTTGGAGAGTTGCACAAACCTTGAGGCATCCGGTCAAATTCAAACAACCCTATTGGGGTTATGAACGCGGTCTTTTCTCGGTCTTCTGGGTGCATGGGGATCTGGTAATACCCATTCTTCAGGTCCAGCACACTGAACCACTTTGCCCCTGATAGGCTTTGCAAAGCATCCTCTATCCTGGGGGTGGTATACTGATCAGGAACAGTTCTTTGGTTTAGCGTCCGGTAGTCGATGCACAATCTTAAAGATCCGTTCTTCTTCTGGACCACCACTATCGGAGAGGCGTATGGGCTTCGGGACTCTCTGATGATGCCTGTCCTCTTTAACTCTGCCAATTGCTCACGCAGGTCTTCCAAATCTCCCAATGGAACTCGTCGAACCCTTTCCCTGAATGGAGCGTCTTCTCGAAGCCGGATCCGATGATGGGCACTCTCTGCACACCCCACATCGAACTCACTTCTGGAGAATGCAGCCCGCCACCCTAGGAGTTGATTCTTCGCTCTCTCTCTCCATTCCGGGGAAAGGGGGGTGTTCCTTGGGTAAAATGCATCGACAGGGATTTCTTTCTCTCTTCCGTCCCCTAGCTCAGTGGGCAAGATTGGAGTTGCAGGATCCACATGTCCTAACAGCACCCGAGCTGGGATTTTCACTGGGGCAGCAGTTGGGTTATGAATAGAGATGAGCGAATCGAACCAGGCGAACCGGAATTCGAGTCGAATTTCAGGAAATATTCGATCGCGTCGAATCCGAAATTTTGCCTACTTCGGGTGCGCGAATCGAATATTTCCCGATCAGCCGGCAAAAGTGTCCCTGCAGTGAGCTCCGCTATTTCTGACAGTTCTCTGACAGAAGGAACACATGTTTAGCGGTTGAAACATTGTATCTATTAGTTTCCATTTAGGATACAGATGTTTCAACCGCTGTACATGTGAAGAAGCTGTCAGAGAACTGTCAGAAATAGAGGAACTCTGCACATACACTTTTTGCCGGCTTGGAATTATTCTTATTTTCATCCTACTTCTTATTCTTCTTCTTCTTCTTCTTCATCCTCATCCTCATCCTCAGAAGAAGAAGAAGAGGATGAGGATGAAGAAGAAGTAGGATGAAAATAAGAATAATTCCAAGCCGGCAAAAAGTGTATGTGCAGAGTTCCTCTATTCTGCAGATACACTTAGAGGAGCTCTGCAGATACACTTAGAGGAGCTCTGCACATACACTTTTTGCCGGCTTGGAATTAATATTATTTTCATCCTACTTCTTCTTCTTCATCCTCATCCTCATCCTCAGAAGAAGAAGAAGAGGATGAGGATGAAGAAGAAGAAGAAGAAGTAGGATGAAAATAAGAATAATTCCAAGCCGGCAAAAAGTGTATGTGCAGAGTTCCTCTATTCTGCAGATACACTTAGAGGAGCTCTGCACATACACTTAGAGGAGCTCTGCATATACACTTTTTGCCGGCTTGGAATTAATCTTATTTTCATCCTACTTCTTCTTCTTCTTCATCCTCATCCTCAGAAGAAGAAGAAGAGGATGAGGATGAAGAAGAAGAAGAAGAAGTAGGATGAAAATAAGAATAATTCCAAGCCGGCAAAAAGTGTATGTGCAGAGTTCCTCTATTCTGCAGATACACTTAGAGGAGCTCTGCAGATACACTTAGAGGAGCTCTGCACATACACTTTTTGCCGGCTTGGAATTAATATTATTTTCATCCTACTTCTTCTTCTTCTTCTTCTTCATCCTCATCCTGAGAAGAAGAAGAAGAGGATGAGGATGAAGAAGAAGTAGGATGAAAATAAGAATAATTCCAAGCCGGCAAAAAGTGTATGTGCACAGTTCCTCTATTCTGCAGATACACTTAGAGGAGCTCTGCACATACACTTAGAGGAGCTCTGCACATACACTTTTTGCCGGCTTGGAATTAATCTTATTTTCATCCTACTTCTTCTTCTTCTTCATCCTCATCCTCATCCTCAGAAGAAGAAGAAGAGGATGAGGATGAGGATGAAGAAGAAGAAGAAGAAGTAGGATGAAAATAAGAATAATTACAAGCCGGCAAAAAGTGTATGTGCAGAGCTCCTCTAAGTGTATCTGCAGAGCTCCTCTAAGTGTATCTGCAGAATAGAGGAACTCTGCACATACACTTTTTGCCGGAAACCGCTGTATGGAGGGAATGTCCCAGAACTGTCAGAAATAGACTATTTCTGACAGTTCTGGGACATTCACTCCATACAGCGGTTGAAACCGCTGTATGGAGTGAATGTCCCATAACTGTCAGAAATAGACTATTTCTGACAGTTCTGGGACATTCACTCCATACAGCGGTTGAAACATTGTATCTATTTTTTTCCATAAATGACATTCTGCAAATACACTTAGAGGAGTGCTGCAGATACACTTTTTGCCAGCTTGGAATTAATCTTATTTTCATCCTACTTCTTCATCTTCTTCTTCTTCATCCTCATCCTCATAAGAAGAAGAAGAGGATGAGGATGAAGAAGAAGAAGAAGTAGGATGAAAATAAGAATAATTCCAAGCCGGCAAAAAGTGTATCTGCAGCGCTCCTCTAAGTGTATTTGCAGAATGTCATTTATGGAAAAAAATAGATACAATGTTTCAACCGCTGTATGGAGTGAATGTCCCATAACTGTCAGAAATAGACTATTTATGACAGTTCTGGGACATTCACTCCATACAGCGGTTGAAACCGCTGTATGGAGGGAATGTCAATGTCATAGAACTGTCAGAAATAGACTATTTCTGACAGTTCTGGGACACTCACTCCATACAGCGGTTGAAACATTGTATCTATTTGTTTCCATTTGTTTTCATCTCCAAGGGCATTTAAATTAAAGGTACAGTGTTCTGCACTAATTTAAAGGCTCTCTGAAGCCTAGAAACCCTTTTAATAAGTTAAATTCGTAGCGAATTAATTCGCATCGAATCGAATTTCATACTGGAATTCGCCGAATCAGCCGAATCGAATTTTTGAGAAATTCGCTCATCTCTAGTTATGAACACTGACCGAAACCTTTCCGTGGCTCCTCCGTAGCACTTTTGTTGACACTACCTCCGGGAGGATCTCCACTCCTGTGTTCTCTTCACAGCCGCCAGCCTCAAGGACAATGAAGGGGTCTGGCTGCTTCCAGGTCAATTTGACTGATGCCTGTAAACACGCCACCTCTCCGGGTTGTAGCACCTTCTCATGTTGATCCAGGTGCCATATCTTCCCTATTCTTTCTGCTGGGGTTCTCCTTTCTTGTACCAGGCGCTGATATGCTTGCCTCAGCATGGGATGTACAGAAGTGGGTTGATCATTGGGCTCTTCGACCAATGGCGCCAACAGCCTTCTGACAAGATTGGTGTTGGTCCCTATGATTAGGGGACTCCTATTGGCCCCAGGCGGCCGGGGACAGATGATGGCTAAGGCTTCGAAAGTCTCAGCCTTCCCTGTCATGGAAGGATCAAAAGTTAGTCTGACCGATAGGTAACCATCATAGGGAAACTTCTGGGTTCCTATGCTCCATATTTCCAGATCTTCCAGCTTCTGCAAGGGCAAATGCTTCAGATGCTTGTCATAGAAATCTCGATACAGAAGGGTTACTTGGGCTCCGGTGTCCAGAAGAGCCCTGGTATAAATCCCTTCTACCTGAATCGGGACGACAGGGGAGGGTCCCACTAAATTCTCAGGGAGTGGTGAACAGGTAGCCGTCTTCTTCTGTTCTGCAGTTCTTATCCTTACTCCCCTCCTGGGGGAGTTTTGACTCGGCCTAAGCCATGGTTGACTCCCAGGTTTGAGGTGTGCACTGACTCCCTGAGGTGAAGTGGCATCTTCCCTAGGCTGTTTGTAAGGGATGGTGGGGTCCTTCTGGATAGGACCAGATTTTCTCCTCGCCCCCCTTTTACTTGGTTGAGTGGAGCTAGCTGTGGTGGTGGGGTCCCTGGGTTGCTCCTTCACCAGGGCCCTCTGAAGTTTTCCGCCGGTTTTTGGTGCTTAGCTTCAGGCTTCCTGGGGCTCGGACAGACTCTCCTGACATGTCCGGTCCCTCCACAATTAAAGCAGGTCATTTGAATGGTGGGACTAGTTGCTTGCGTTGGGGCAACTCCTGACAGGTTTTCAGAAACTGCTCTCGTCTCTCTTGCTAAACCCGACGGTCCCGCCATTAGTAAGGTCACCATCTCCATTAATTGGGACACCTGAGTCTTAAGGAGTTCAACTTCAGGGGTGTCACCTCCCACATTGACTACCCGGACCCCTACAACAGAGTCTGACTGTCTCTCTTTGTCATCCAACATGGCTTCCTCCTCTCTCACAGTCCGGATCAAGTCTGGATAGTTCAGGAGGCCACCATCTCGCCGAGTTCGTAATAGAATGGCAATAGGGTCTAGGGGCCTGGCTCCCCGTAGGACTTGTTGTGCCTGAACCTCATCTACTCTTTCAGGGCCTATTCCCCTTTTTAGCAGAATTTGGTGTATTATCTTGTCTAGACGTCCCATGTAACTGGAGAGTTTCTCCCCTTCATTTTGGTAGGTATGCTCTAGCTGATAGATGAGGTCTGAAGCCTTTTCAGTGCGCCCAAATACATCTTGTAAAATATCTAGATAGCCCTGAGCAGTGCAATCCTGTTTGCTAAGTTTTAGGTTGCGAATGGCCTCCAATGCAGGGCCCCTTAGGCTCTACGTAATCCTCTGTTTCTTGTGGGCCTCAGGAATGTCCCATTCACTTAGTGCTTGCATGGCTTGGTCTAGCCACTCTTCAAAGCCATCCTCCCCAGTAGGTATTGGTTGCCTACCCGAGAAGAATCGGAGCTTCCGATACATCCCTGTGTATGGAGAGGGGTCTTTGCGGCATTTTAACATGAAGTCCCCCAATGCAGTGAGGAATTCCGGGCCTATGGTGGCTAGAGGTGTCTGGGACAGGGGTTCTTCCCTCTCAGGTTTTGCACAACTAGGCCCGGGGGTGTTCAACTGAAGTAACTGGAGCCTTGTCCCATCCTCTATTTGGATATTGGCTCCTTGGAAACTGTCAGGGATCCCCTTCTTCCAGTCTAGCAGGGCATATGCCAGGGTGGTGACTGAGGCGGGTATCACATCTATCACCCACGTTTTCTTTCCCTCTGTGGGTAGTGCATTCACTATCTTGGTAATCTGTTCTTTGGTCCCCATTTCTCTGGGGAACTCGACCACTACACTCCGTTCTGGGCAAGCATTTTGCCTGCTGCACCACTTGGTCGCAGCTGCGACGTCCATCTTAGGAGTTGGTATAGGGCACTGCTTGAGTGGTTGTTGGGTGATTGAGCAGCAAGTAATCCCGGACGAGCCCCCACATGTAGCGATACCCCCGAAGGGGCTGCTTAAGTTTGTTCACTCCGCCACTCTTCCTCTCAACCCCAAGAACTGTCTCAGCCCACACTGGCACACCTGGCAATAGTGTAAGTGCAAGGACCAATGAAAAGCACACACTTTATAATAAAACACAGAGATCAGCTTTACTGTAGACCTCTATGGGAAGTAATAAACATTAACAACCAGTTATGTTAGGAGAATCAAGAGAACAACAAATACTGTGACGGAAAGCAATATAACTCACTTTTACACTCGGGCTGCTTTCAGGGGATTCCAACCATGAATAACCCCAAGAGCAGAGGCAAACACTTAAATGGCAACCTCAAAGTGGATTTAACTCCTCTTCATAAATTTGGCCCCATGATGTCCAAGCAGGAGGAGAACAGAAGAATGACTCTCTGTTGTGTCAGACTTCTTCCTTCTAAACCCCGACACCATGACCCCAATAGGAAAACACTGTACCCAACTGATGCTTAATAGCTACTTTCAAGGTAAAGCTATTCCCTCACACACCATGCAATATAGAGGCCTGACTACGCATGAGCGTGCTCGTATGGCACCAGTAACTTTAGTCTCTTTGTAACTGGATGAATGTTGGGATCTTCAGCTAGCCACTTTCGTTGGTGCACTTAAACTCCTTAAACACTTAAAGTGTAATTGTAATCCTGTGGCAGTATTTGTATAGCAAAGTGAACATGGTGTCTGTTCAGCAGGGCCATCTACACAACCCAGTGCCTGGTGAATATGAGCAAGGTATGATGTCTCTGTATGTGTGCAATGTTCCTGTCATCTGACAGTGGGAGAAATCCCTCTCACCAGATCCTGTGACAAAGGCCCAAACGATCGTCCTGGAAATGACAGGTTCCTCTGGTCACCTCACGATGAGCACTTCACACTGTCAGTGTAGACACTGTACTGTAGACCACTTCTCTCAGTTTGGATGTTCCTTTGTCTGATGCAGATCACCAAGCATCCAGTGCACTGCCAATCAGCACTTCTTTGCCAGGTCCAATCTCTCTCCTGCCACATGCAATCTACCTCTCCCTCAGGAGAAACCCAAGATGGCCCCTTCACTCTGCTCTCCCTAAGCATGATGGCTTTCGTGGTTCTTTTTTAATTCTATCTCCATATTAGCCTATAAGGCCGTTTCTGTTCAAAACTCCATCGTCCACAATGCTTTGCAGCTGCACTTCCTGCTTGAAAGAGTCCTTGTCATTGGCTCCTTTAATGGCTCTCATAATTGGCTCTCTCTCTCTTACAGTCTGAGAGGAGAAAGGGGGGGCTGAAATCCCTCACTGCTTTGTCTGTGTCAGGGCAAGTGTCAGGTTACACAGGAGAGGCCAGTCAGCAGATCACAGCCATGAGACAGGATTAATCTCTCCTGCTACACTTGTTACACAGGTCTTTGGCAGTTCTTTTCTGCTCCCCATGGCTCAGTATCTTTTCTGCTCAGTGCATCCATGTGAGAGCTAACAAATTCATTGACTATTTATACACAGACACTAACTGCAATTTAAAAAGCCACAGATGCAGGAAATTAACCTTCAACTACCATTTTAACCTGTGTGTGTCAACTTGTGTGTCTGTGCCAAGGCCAAACATTCTAGTATGTAAACTTTAGATAGGGCTATTTGGGTGATTTCTGTTATCATTATTATGTAAAAAGGAGCCAAAGAACTATGTGATAATAAATGGCTTCATATGATTACTATCCTTAATATTTGTACATCCTCATAGCTGTATATTTGCAGTGTAAGATCTAAGGTGCCGCTGCCTCTAAATGCTATCCGCAGGAGATTTGGAAGAAGATTCAGTGTTTTCGTTTTTGGAGGCTCTGGCAGGAGGAAACAAAGTCCTGCCTCTACCAAGATGGAGGCATCCACACAAAGAGACAAATAAGTCAGTAATAGGAATTACTGATAAGCTACAGGCAGACCACTGGCAATACCAGAAACTAGTCCTTTGCCATCTCCCTGTCTTTTCTTGGACACAGTTTCCAGAGTTCAGTTCCACTTTAGAGAAGTAGTGCTTTGTCCCATGTAGCTAGGAACTTCCTTAAGTGTATCCAAACCAAAAATTAAAAAAAAATTACATATTGCATATTATTAGTCCTTGGTGTTGTGGCCGCATTTGTTTTCTTTTTTTTGAGATTCTTATGGATAACCTGCAAATAACACATTGTCTGTCCCAGGGTGGCTATGTCAGTTGTCCACGGTATCTATAGAGACAGTCATGGTTGTCACCTTAGGCTGTTCACCTGATATGGACTACAATGATTGGCCTTATCTCTTTATCTCCATTACATGAGGGGGGCAGGGCAATTTGTAGTTTACAGAATATATCTAGGAAGGAAAATATACAGTACTTTGGTACAGTTCAAGAATGTGACCGGACACAGCATTTCTGGGAAGACCAACAGGTATTTTCTGTATTTGATGTAAATGTTCTTAGCATGAAAAAAATAGAAAAGTAATTAGCAAGCACATCTAAGGATTGTACGCTTCAATATTCTGCATTTTTGTTCTTGGGTTTAGTTGTGCACAAGTCTGGTTATGAAATCCAACCTCCCCCCTTGCGTGGCAGATCTGACAACAACTTGGAAGGAGACAAATCTTCTGTAACTGCGGTTTGTCTCAGCCCAGAGTGCTTTCTTGAGTCAAGCTGCAGTCAGAGGAATGCAGAGAGACAGGAGGCCAACACCCCCCCAACTCCCTCTACAGTCATCATGTCTCGGAAAGGTGCTCCGACCCAAGATCAGCTGCAGTTATGATGGATCCGTCTCTTTCTAAGTTGTTGTTGGATTTGCCATGTAGTGGGGGAAAGGGGTAGCTTGGTCTTCATAACAAGACTTAGGAAGCACCTAGCTACATGGGAAAAACTACTTACTACTACCTGTACTTTGTCTCATGGGGGGGCAGAACAATGTAAAAACATTTGTAATGATAGTTTTTCTTCAAGGACAACTGTACTAAAGACATAAATCACCAATAAACATAAATATTTTAGGTTTAAAATAAAAATCAGCAGCTACAAAAACTGTAGCTGCTGACTTTTAAAAAACACACACTCATTTGTCCCACGATCCCGCGGTGTGTCCCCTGCAGCCCGTTTTGCCGGCCGTCTTCTCTCCCTGGGCGCCGGCATCTTCAGTGTGGACACCCGGCTGTGACAGCTTGCGACTTCACAGCCGGGTACCCACTGCGCATGCGCGAGTAGCGCTGCGCTTCCTGAATGGTCCTGTGGTCTTCTGGGACCTGTCACGTGTCCCAAAAGACTACGGGAGGGAGGAAGGGAGGACACCTTCCACTTCAGATCGCCTAGGCAATCGAAAGTGGAAGGTGTCCTCCCTTCCTCCCTCCCCGTAGTCTGCCAAACCTTAATGGGGAGCGGGGGACCAGTCTTTAAAGTGGAACTTCCCCTTTTGGGTGGAGCTCCATTTTAAGTTAACATGCATTGGCAGTATCACACTGGCCCCATAATACACTAGAGGACCCTTTCAACCACTTCATTACCAGGCACTTTCACCCCTTCCTGCCCAGGCCAATTTTCAGCTTTTAGTGCTGTTGCACTTTGAATGACAATTGGGAGGTCGTGCAACTTTGTACCAAAACAAAAGTAGAGCTTTCTTGTGACAGTATTTAACCACTACTGGGTTTTTCATTTTTTGCTTAACAAAGGAAAAAAGACCAGAAATTCTGAAAAAAAAATGTTTTTTCTTCATTTCTGTTATAATTTAAGTAATTTTTCTCCTTCACTGGTGAGCACTGATAGGGTGGCACTGATGGGCACTAATAAGGAGGCACTGATGAGGTGGCACAGATGGGCACTGATAGGCAGTACTGATGAGCACTGATAGGTGGCACTGATGAGGCAGCACAGATGGGCAGGGATAGGCAGCACAAATGGGCACTGTTATGCTGCACTGATGATCAATACACTGATGATCAGTACCCTGATTATCCATGTAAAACTTCCCTGTGTGAATTGTAGGTTACCAGCTCTCTTGTCCTCAGGCTGGAGAAAGGACTGCCTGTAACCAGCAAATCTGTTTACAATGTAATCAGCAGGGATTGGACACAGCTGATCATATGGTAAAGGGGTGCTGGCCCTTTACATCATTCTGTGATCATCTGTTTTCGAAGAACACTGCGATCACAGAGCACAACGGGTGCACGCTGGGGGCATGGTTCTAGGAAGACATCCATGGATGGCCTTCCAATACTGCACGACCGCACTGTAGCCATCTTTTGGCTATAGCGCGATCAGGAAAAAGTTAAAGGGTTCAGGTGAACATTGAAAAATTTTTAGTTATACAGCCTTATTACTTTCTCATGATGTAAAGCTGGGGTCTCCAAACTATGTTCCGCAGAACACACCCAGCCTGCTACAAGATTTTATCTGGCCCGCTGCAACTATCTATGAAAATACCCTGTGTGTGGTGCATCCACTGCCAGCCAGCAAGCCATAACCCTCCCCCAGTCCCCTGCGCAGATCCCCCCCATCAAGGTTAGTTGCTAGGACAACTAGCGTCCTAGCATCAAATGACATGTTTGACCCACCTCCAGCATTTACAAGGTGTGACAATTTAATACCCGAAATGCCCGTGACGTAGCCCTATGGTGATGCCAGCCATTCACACCCAAGATTGTTCTGACATGTTCTAACTTGCACTCACCTGGGTTGCAGACCAGTGGACTCTGTCTTTACAGACTAGTAGAAGAAATGACACGTGCGTGCATTGCTCTGTTGGTGGAAAATTAGTAACTAGAATCTGGAGCAACGGATTAACATTCTATTTTACATGAATATTGGCAAATATGTGAGTAAAACTTTAGTTCTCTTACAACATGCTTATGGTGAACATTCCATGAAGAAATGAAGAGTTTTTGAATGGCATAGGTGGTTTAAGGAAGGGCAGGACGATGTCCACGATGACGCAAGAAGTGGGCAGTCAAAAATGCAAAGGACGGATGCAAATATGGAAAATGAAAAGATTACGGGAATTTGTTAGGAGAAAAAGATCGGAACCAGGTGCGGACTGACCATTACAGCACTCGGGCACTGCCCGAGGGCCCAGGGTCAGTAGGAGGCCCCATGAAATGCTCCTGGTACCTTTTTATAGGTTTTTTTGGGTGTGCTTTATGTGTGGTCAAGGACACAGGGGCCCCATGATCCCCTATTACCCGGGGGCCCCATGAGCTGTCAGTCCTCCCCTGATTGGAACTCTGGCCTGACAAGTGGAATCTTCACCACGACAATGTTCCTGCACATGATACCTTAAGTGTTCGTAAGTTCCTGGCTCAGAATTCCATTCTGAAATTTGACCAATGAACTTATTCCCCTTAGCACCCTGCGACTTTTGGCTGTTTCCAAAATGTAAAAGTGCCTTAAAAGGACACAGATTTCATGACATTCTGGACATCTAGCATGCTGTGACATAGATACTGCGCCTCGTTTCAGAAAATTAATTCCAGGAATGTTTCCATTAGTGGCCTAGAAAAGTGGGTCGCTTCACAAACGGGCTACTTTGAAAGTGACAGCAGCAACTAGTATACAGGTAAGCAAACATTTTTTTAACAGTCCATTCCGGGAATTAAATTGTTACACCTCCTACTTCCTCCAGTTGGATACACATGGATGTACCATGGGACTCTGCTGGGTACACATAAATGTATCAGGGGACTCTGTCGGAAACACATTGATGCACCCTGCTGGGCACTCGTGAATGTAAGGGGGGAATCCTGATTCCTGGATGCAAGGGTAGGGGTGCTGTTAAAAAAACTTTTTCTTGGCCCAATGATATTTGCAAAATATAAAATGTGGCCCTTGTACTGCAAAGTTTGGAGACCCCAAATATAAACAGTAACTCAGCAACTGAAATAAATATATTTACCATTTAGATTATTTCCTATCCATGGTCTAAAGCACCTACAATATTTTGTAAAATATTATTTAACTTATTTTTGCTCCAATGGTCCTTATTGCTTGATTTACTGTCTATCCCAGTTTGACACTGGCATTTGGTAATCCCTTTTTTTATTAGGATTCATAAGACTCTGTCCTAAAAGTTAAAAATCAATTCCCAGCATCTGTTTAGGGATTTGCAAGATACGTTGGATTGAATTACATTGTTTGCCGTAGCTAGCTGTGTCTACAACAGTAGAGCGGCTGCCACTGGGAGGCATTTGCTACTGTTACAAGCTTGGATGGAACTGTACTCTTTTCTTCCAAAGGCTGCCTTCAAAAAATCGAAAGAGTTAAAGAGCTTTTATAATGGGGTAAAGTTATACTTTAATTGTGGCAGCACAAACTGTGATTTATTAGAGTTATTGTTCCAGGAAATCCAAAATGAAGTGAGTTTGGCATGTTGTAATATAGTAATTAAAAATGATGTAGTACTTTACTTTTGAGGAAACAAAATCAATGTACCAAGAGTTCCTTCAATATTAGGATTTGTATAAAGTTTTTTCCTTTATTATTTTACTTGTGTAATTAACAACTCACCAAATAATTACAGATATTACAAATTAATGTATCTGTAATATTATATTATCTTTTAATATTAGCTGTAATTGTTGAATATTACAGATATTTATATAGCACGGTACCTTTTGCCCATCGGTCTACGTACAATTCTTTCACAAAGGTCCCTGGCCTCATGAAGCTTACAACCTAAGGTCCCTATCTTACATGCACACATACTAGGGCCAATGAAGACAGGGGCCAATACAAATGTGTTGAAGGATGAGGTACCAAAGTGAGTCTAGCTCTAAAATCCCAAAGGCATCATCCTGTATAATTACAAACAAAAAAAATGTATATTTAAGACTTGGTTGCTGTGAATCCTGAAGGCATATTTAAAGTCCCATTTCTATTTTAACTTATTTTTTTATTTTTGTTTTATTTTTGTACCTGCAGGAAACAAGCACAGGGAACATGTACATAACTACAAGGGGTTGCAGTTGCAACCTGGCCCCATGCTCCAAGGGGTCCGTGCGGCCCCCCTATACACCTGGATAGGAGGGTTGGCGGGGTAGCGTATAGAAGAACCAATCCCTCCATATAACTCCTGCAGCCACTGAATGCCCACTTCTCTTCTCCCTGCCAAAGGCATATAGTGGCTGCAGAAGGAAAATTTAGGGATCAGTTCCTCTATATGCCGCCCCACCTATCCATCTTCGTTCTGCTGCTCTGTGTTCTCTCCTGGGCCCCTGTGTTTTCTCTCCAGTCCCATGTGCTCTCTCCTGGCCCCCTCTCCCACTTCCCCCACAGCACTGCCGGGTTCTCGCCTCTCCTCTCCTGCTGCAAGGGATCTGTCAGGATGAAGAGCGAGGAAGTGGGCTGTGTCTTCAATCTCCTTTCTCTGTCTCAAAGATGGAACATCAGAGGTCTGTTTAGACCCAAGATATTTCACCAAAGTCCCCCAGAGGGACTTATAAATTTTTTTTAAAAATTAATGAAAAATCAGTGTATATAAATAAATAAATACAAATAAATACATACAATGGTAAAAAAAAAATAAAATATAAAATAAGAAAAATAAAAACTACTGTCACCAGAACTACCAGGGTTGCAAAGGTCGCACTTGCGTCTTGGTCGGGCTCATAGGAAAGGGCCCCGGGCTTCAAGGGAAGGGGGTCAGGGGGCCTTTATGGTTTCTTGCACCAGGGCCCTGAAGGTTCTATTTACAACTCTACAGACAGGACATGCAAACTCCATGCACATGACCTTCTCCTGACAACATAACCTTCATTGCTTTTCAGAGGCACAGTAACTCAAAGGAAACAACTAAAGATGCCAGGGAACACAGGGACAGACTGTTTCCCAGAACCCAAAGATACTGAGATGCAAAAGGCCAACTGTATTTGTTGAGGCTTCCAGTGACATTTATGTTTTGCAGTCAGTGCTGGATTTCTGCATTGCCCACAATGAGTACTGCCAAGGCAATAGAGCTGCCAGGGGTGACACATTATGATAATACATTTGAAAGTTTTTTGTCATATGCACATATTACAAGTGCCAAATACAATGACATGATTACTTTTATTTATTCATATAGCTTGCCACAGAAGTAGACAACATATAAATATTCAAACTCTATGATAAATGGCAGTAGCAAACTAATGCAACAGGTCTTCCACCGTTGTCTGTGCTTCATTCCCTGGCAGTCCCTCCCTTACCATCCACATTATATCTGCCAGCTCCCCTTTTTTGTCTATACTATGTTCTCTAGCTGTGATCCCCCACCAGCTACACTGCATACACTTGTAGCTTTCTATCCACTATCACACTGCATAGTAAGTCTATGCCACACTCAGGGGCGGACTGACAACTCATGGGGCTCCCGGGCAATAAGGGATCATGGGGCCCCTGTGTCCTTGCCCAAACTCAAAAAAGCCTATGAAAAAGGTATCAGGGGCATCTCATGGGGCCCCCTACTGACCCCGGGCCCTCGGGCAGTGCCCGAGTTTCCAAATGGTGAGTCCGCCCCTGGCCACACTATATTCTTTGGTATGTATATCCACTTCCTACTGTACATTCTTTGGTAGCTCTATCCCCACTGTCTACACTACATTCTTTGGTGGCTTTATACCCGCTGTCTACACCAGAAGTGAGCAAGCTTACAGAGGGTGAGAGCTACATGGACAACATGGAGGAAATCAAAAATGCATGGGGGGGGGCTTTTTAAAATAAAAAAAAACTATCAAGCCCCCAGTAAAGAGATGGCATGAAGAACACATAGTGTGTCACATTAGTGTCCACTGCCCCCCTTCACACAGTATTGTCCTCTGCCACCTTCACATGACCCCACCATTCTTGTGTACTCTGCCCCTTTGCCCCCAAGCAGTGCCCCATCACAATAGTGTCCTGTGCCACCCCCCCCAAAGCAGTATCCTCTGGCCCCCATAACAGTTTTGTCCCCCAAATTATCCTACCTTATAATGGATGTACGGCAAAGCGGAGAGTGGAAGGCTGCTCGGTACACTTGGACAGAGCTCAGGAGATGCCTCAGTTAATTTATCCTATTAACAAGTTGGTGATTGGTTGCTAGGACTGCCCGGCGTCCTAACAACCAATCACCTGTTGGTTAACTTGAAAGGTTACTCATTTGCTGCCTGATGTCAATGGGTAGATCATGATCGACGGGTTGCCAATGCCAATCTTTGGTCTACACAATACTCTGTGATAGTTCTGTACCCACTGTCTACAGTACACTACATTTTCGATAGCTGTACCCACTTTCCATGCTATATTTCCTTGGTAGCCTTATACTCACTGCCTATATTACATCCTTTAGTAACTCTATATGCCCTGCTAACACTACATTCCATGGTAGCTCTACACCCAATGTCCATACTACATTTTCTGCTGTATATCCAACGTCCAAAATACATTATTTTGAAGCTACATGCCCACTGTCTGAAGTACACTAAATTCTTTGGTAGCTTTATACCCCGTCTTCACTACATTCTTTGGTCATTTTATACACCCTGTCTACAGTACACTATATTTTTGGTAGTTCTATACCCCCTGTCAACACTACTTTTTTGGTAACTCAATATCTACTTTCTGCACTTCATTCTTTCGTAGCTCCATACCCACTGTGTATAGTACACTACATTTTTTGTAGCTTCATACCCTCTGTCTGCATTACATTCTTTTGTATCTCTATACTCAATGTCTACACTACATTCTTTGATAAGTCCATACCCACTCTCTTTACTACAGTCTTGTGTAGCTCTATACTCACTATCTACACTACATTCTTTGGTAGTTCTATACTCACTATCTACAATACATTCTGTTGTAGCTCTATACCCACTATCTACACTACATTCTCTGGTAGCTCTACACTCACTATCTACACTAAATTCTTTGGTAGTTCTATACTCACTATCTACACTACATTCTGTTGTAGTTCTATACTCACTATCTACACTACATTCTTTGGTAGCTCTATACTCACTGTCTACACTACATTCTTTGGTAGTTCTATACCTACTATCTACACTACATTCTTTGGTAGCTCTATATCCACTATCTACACTACTTTCTTTGGTAGTTCTATACTCACTATCTACACTACATTCTTTGGTAGTTCTATACTCACTGACTATACTACATTCTTTGGTAGCTCTATACTCACTATCTACACTACATTCTTTGGTAGTTCTATACTCACTATCTACACTACATTCTTTGGTAGTTCTATACTCGCTGTCTACACTACATTCTGTTGTAGCTCTATACCCACTATCTACACTACATTCTTTGGTAGTTCTATACTCACTATCTACACTACATTCTGTTGTAGTTCTATACTCACTATCTAAACTACATTCTTTGGTAGCTCTATACTCACTATCTAAACTACATTTTTTGGTAGCTCTATACCTCTATACTCAATATATACACTACATTCTTTGGTAACTCCATACCCACTCTCGTTACTACAATCTTTGGTAAATCCAAATCCACTCTCTTTACCAAATTCTTTGGTAGCTCTACACTCACTATCTACATTACATTCTTTGGTAGTTCTATACTCACTGTCTACACTACATTCTTTGGTAGCTCTACACTCACTGTCTACACTACATTCTTTGGTAGCTCTACACTCACTATCTACACTACATTCTTTGGTAGCTCTACACTCACTGTCTACACTACATTCTTTGATAACTCACTTCACTGTCCATGGTATCTTCTCGTACAGGTCTTCTCCAGTCTTCAGAGTTTCAGGGGGCCCAATTCTAAGTATATATGTAAAACATATTCCCAGCCCTTGGTTTTCATTGCAATGTGTACAAAATGTTTTTGATGCACCAAACCCTGAGGTCATGTGGCAAATATTTTAGAAGTCTTTGATGATTAGGAAAATATTTTCCGTATCCCTGTGATTTCTGTATTAGCTACCATATTGCCCATGCAATTGGCAAAGTATCAGATACAAGGTATGCCTTGGTAGTAAGCGGATTTTATTTTTGAGTTCTCTTTACTAGCAGAATGTACAACTTAAAGTGTACCTAAACTCAAATACAAAAATGTTATCTATTCCATCTTACCAATGCTTCAATGTAGTGGCTGCATTTGTTTTAACTTTTTAGGCTTTTTTCCTTTATTTTTACTTCTTGATCTGACCAGCTTGTTACTTTTCAGCTTTCTTCACCTGATCAAGCTGTCCAGTGAAAGCATTAGACATTTGCCACCAGTGCTGGGACAATGGGACAAGGTCATCTAGAGCCCAGGGCAAAGATGCCAAATGGTGCCCCCCCCCCCCAAAAAAAAAATGAATAGGCATTATGTGTCAGCAAAAATCTCCTCCCTCATCCCCAAAAACGTGAGCACTAATCTTCACACTTAGCCCCTCAGCCTAAATTCCCTTTGCAAGCCAACATTCTCTCCAAACAAAAATTGTTCTTCTTCCAGTACAAATCCCCCCTCCTGGCACAAATCCTCTACTCCTCAAATTTCCCCTCTGGTCATAAATCCCTTCCCTCCTCCAAATCCCCCTCTCCCAGCACAAATCCCCCCCACAAACTACCTTCCTAACACAAATCCACTTTCCTAGTTCAATTTCCCCTAAATCACCATGGGCAGCTGCCCCTCCTGCCCACCTCTTGTCCCGGCCCTGTTTACCACTGATAGGGGTACTTAGAATGGTCAGCTTTTATTCATGTACAGTGGGGATCGAAAGTTTGGGCACCCCAGCTAAAAATTTGTATTAATGTGCATAAAGAATTCAAGGAAAGATGGAAAAATCTCCAAAAGGCATCAAATTACAGATTGAACATTCTTATAATATGTCAACAAAAGTTAGATTTTATTTCCATCATTTACACTTTCAAAATAACAGAAAACAAAAAAATGGCGTCTGCAAAAGTTTGGGCACCCTGCAGAATTTATAGCATGCACTGCCCCCTTTGCCAAGCTGAGACCTGCCAGTGTCATGGATTGTTCTCAATCATCGTCTGGGAAGACCAGGTGATGTCAATCTCAAAGGTTTTAAATGCCCAGACTCATCTGACCTTGCCCCAACAATCAGCACCATGGGTTCTTCTAAGCAGTTGTCTAGAAAACTGAAACTGAAAATAGTTGACGCTCACAAAGCTGGATAAGGCTATAAGAAGATAGCAAAGCATTTTCAGATGTCAATATCCTCTGTTCGGAATGTAATTAAGAAATGGCAGTCATCAGGAACAGTGGAAGTTAAAGCAACATCTGGAAGACCAAGAAAAATATCAGACAGAACAGCTCGCAGGATTGTGAGAAAAACAATTGAAAACCCACGTTTGACTGCACGATCCCTCCAGAAAGATCTGGCAGACACTGGAGTTGTGGTACACTATTCCACTATAAAGAGATACTTGTACAAATATGGTCTTCATGGAAGAGTCATCAGAAGAAAACCTCTTCTACGTCCTGACCACAAAAATCATCGTTTGAAATTTGCAAATGAACATAAAGACAAGTCTGATGCATTTTGGAAACAAGTTCTGTGGACCGATGAGGTTAAAATTGAACTTTTTGGCCGGAATGAGTAAAGGTACGTTTGGAGAAGAAGGGGCACAGAATTTAATGAAAAGAACCTCTGTCCAACTGTTAAGCATGGGGTTGGATCAATCATGCTTTGGGGTTGTGTTGCAGCCAGTGGCACAGGGAACATCTCACGAGTAGAAGGAAAAATGGATTCAATAAAATTTCAGCAAATTTTGGATGGTAACTTGATGCCATCTGTGAAAAAGCTGAAGTTAAAGAGAGGATGGCTTCTACAAATGGATAATGATCCTAAACACACCTCGAAATCCACGGGGGATTACATCAAGAGGCGTAAACTGAAGGTTTTGCCATGGCCTTCACAATCTCCTGACTTCAACATAATTGAAAATCTATGGATAGACCTTAAAAGAGCAGTGCGTGACAGACGGCCCAGAAATCTCAAAGAACTGGAAGACTTTTGTAAGGAAGAATGGGCAAAGATACCTCAAACAAGAATTGAAAGACTCTTGGCTGGCTACAAAAAGTGTTTACAAGCTGTGATACTTGCCAAAGGGGGAAGTACAAGATATTAACTCTGCAGGGTGCCCAAACTTTTGCAGACGCCATTTTTTTGTTTTCTGTTATTTTGAAAGTGTAAATGATGGAAATAAAATCTAACTTTTGTTTATATTATAAGAATGTCTAATCTGTAATTTGATGCCTTTTGGAGATTTTTCCATCTTTCCTTGGCTTCTTTATGCACATTAATACAAATGTTTAGCTGGGGTGCCCAAACTTTTGATCCCCACTGTATGTTAAACCTTTATCTTAAAAGAAAACAAACTGGTGATGTAACTGCTTAAACACTGTAAGCTGTAGTTTGGCTTTAATTTATTAGTTCATCTAAATCTGCTAGTACATCTACGACAGCAAGTGTGTTAGAGGCAGGATCATAAGGTAAAAACAAGAAAAGAAATAAGCCTAAAAAAAGAAAACTAATGCAGCTTCCATGTTTAAGGACTGGTAAGCTGCAATACATTACACTTTAGTTTTTGTGCTTAGCCATGCTTCTAACTTTGTTACATGTGTTATTTATAGTAGCTAGACTACTAACAATACTGTCAGGGGCGGACTGACAACTCATGGGGCCCCCGGGCAATAGGGGATCATGGGGCTCCTGTGTCCTTGCCCAAACTCACAAAAGCCTATGAAAAAGGTACCAGGGGCATCTCATGGGGCCCCCTACAGACCCCGGGCCCTCAGGCAGTACCCGACTTTCCAAATGGTCAGTCTGCCCCTGAATACTGTTTAGATATTAGCAATACGTTAGTAATAAGACTTTCACAAAAATATAAAAAGCTCCTTTAATGTCACTTATTTTTACTGAAACATCGCAAGCATTATTTTAAGTGGTGCTGTGTGTGATTACCTGTAATCCTTCATTCTAATAAATGTCTACATTATCCTCTGTAGACCAGATGAAGGTGATGTAAGAGCATCAAATTCTCCGTCAGTTAACATATAACTTTCCTACCACTGTTAATCTTTCCTACTGAAAATTCAATACAAATAATGTAAAGAGGAATACATGTAAGGCTTGCCCCCAGAGGAGCCGCTCTTTTTTTGGGTGGCTTGTTCCCAGAGCTCACGTCTGTATAAGCAGCACCATACTCTCCAATGCACCCGTGCTGAGAAGGAGACGTTTATTGCAAAATTATATGAAGAATCAGGACTTTTGTTCAGCAGGAAGGTGGGAAATGACCAGAGGTGTTGGAAGGTCTTTTGATGCTGGCTGCTGGGGGATGTATCGGTGCTGGAGAAGTAATTGTTGCTGGGGAGGTCTATTGTTGCTGGTGGGGGGAATCTATTGTTGCTGGGGAAGTCCTATATAGCTGGGGGGGGAGGGGGCAAAGTTTGCTGGAAAGGAGTTACTGTTGACTGAGAGGTCTATTGTTGCTGGCTGCTGGGTTGCATAGTTAGCCCTGGCTGAAAAAAGACAAAAGTCCATCCAGTTCAACCCAAAAAAAAAGTTGCAATCCTACACCCACAGTTGATCCAGAGGAAGGTAAAAAAAAAAAAGCAAAGCATGAGCCAGTCTGCTCCTGCAAGGGTAAAAATCCCTTCCTGATCCTCCGAGAGGCAATCGGATATTCCCTTTTTTAACGCAATCCACTGAGCTGGACAGAACCAACTCTTGAGGGAGTCTATTCCACATTTTCACAGCTCTTACTGTGAAGAAACCTTTTCGTGTTTGGAGATTACATTTCTTTTCCTCCTAAAGAGTGCCCCCTTGTCCTCTGTGATGACCTCAGGGTGAGAACTGAGTTCACTATATGAACCACTGATGTATTTATACATATTGATCATATCCCCCCCTTAATCTCCTCTTCTTAAGAGAGAATACATTCAGTTCCTCTACCTCTTTTTATACAAGAGTATTTATTGTTGCAGGTGGAGGGGGGGTTATTGCTGCTGGAATGGATTTTTTGTTGCTGGAAGGTATTTTGGCATTCTGGGCTCTTCCACCCCAGCTGAGTGCCCCCAGAGCAAGCTGCTTGCTCTGGGGGCACTCATGCGTGCTCACTCTCAAGCCCTGCTCTCTGTGTCCATAAGACACGCAGAGCAGGGCTTAGCCCCACCCCAGATCCTCATCACTGGCTCTGATTAAAAGCAGCGGGAGCCCATGGCCTGAGCCAATGGGGAGTGAGAGAGCCTTGGTGCACATCGCTGCATCAAGATATGTATTTAGGGGTGGGGGGCTGCAGGAGGAAATGCACACAGAAGGTAATAAGGTAAAAAAAATATTCTGCCTTTACAACTAGTTTATCAAATTCCATAAAATCTACTTATCACCACAAAATGATACTTGGTTCAGTATTCTCTACTGGGAGGTGGGTAGGGGAAGAGACAAGAGGTGACTAGGAAGGGGAGAGTAAATGCACCTATTCTCAGAAAAAAAGAGCCCTGTGTAATACTACAATATAATGACCAGAGAAAGACAAACAACAAAAACCTCTCCAACAAACAACAGCAAAACAACAGCAAAATATATCCAAACCCCCCTACATGATAGCATTGACAGGTGACAGGCTCCCTTTATGGAATCATCAGGAGTCTCTTAGACCCCTAATACTTTCCCTGCTCTCTACTCCACATTACAGCTGAGCAGGGATTTTGACAGCTCAGAATCTAGAAATTCTCAGAGCTGAGTGCCTGCAGGTTCATTTATCGCAGAGGAGATTGGGAAACAGATGTTGTTGGTGGTGGTGGTGGGGGGGGGGGGGTCAATAGTATTTTAAAAGTGATCAGGCGGCTGTATAGTTGCACAAATCACTTTTGCATGAAAGCCAGGAGCTGGCTGAAAAAAATTATACTAAGCTCACAACTGAGTTTGTTTTAACTCTTTGAATACAAGACATTAATTAATGAACCGCGGGGGACAATGGGGTTAAAGCTGAACTCCATCAATGCAGCTGTGTGTGCATTAATAGTTTACTAAAGGATAAGTTCACCTTTGGGAAGATGTTACATGTTCCAGCCGTTTTTAGGGTGGAAACTTGTTCCCATAGCCGCAGCTGTGCTTGCTTCCCCCCCCCCCCGCTGATAGACAGTACAGGGAGAAGTTTCCACGTACTATCTGTCAAATTTGAAAACACCACAGCCATGCAGGGCTCCGCTCACACGGTTGCGTCACTCATTCACAGACTTCTGTGAATGAATGAACTGCATGTCCCTTAGCGGCTGTGGGCCTGTAGTTTTTAATGAACTACCACGATGCTGTGGAGCGCTGTAGTTTATTGATGCTTCCTGTCAGAATATCTGCTTGGCCGTACACCCTGTACATCCCGTACATCCTGTACATCCCATACACCCCGTACATCCTGTACATCATGTACATCCCATACATCCCGTACATCATGTACATCCCATACATCATGTACATCCCATACATCATGCAGATCCCATACATCCCGTACATCCCATACATCCCGTACATCATGTACATCCCATACATCCCATACATCATGTACATCCCATACATCATGCAGATCCCATACATCCCGTACATCCCATACATCCCGTACATCCCATACATCCCGCACATCCCATACATCCCGCACATCCCATACACCCCATACAGCAAGCAGATATACTGACAGGTCTTCAGGAGACCTGCATGGCATCAGCGATCTACCGATTTACCTGCAAAAAAATGTGCATTTATTATTTTTGTCTAAAAGGTGAACTTAGCCTTTAAATGTATTGTTAAATGCATTCATAGTAAGTACCTGAATTTGACTATGCTTAAAGCAGAGTTCCACCCAAAAGGGGAAGTTCTGCTTTAAAGATTGGTCCCCCGCTCCCCATTAAGGATTGGCACCTTTGGGGAGCAGAAACAGAAGTTGTCCTCCCCCCTCCCTCCCTGAAGTCTTGTGAGACACGTGACAGGTCCCAGAAGACGACGGGGTCATTCAGGAAGCGCAGTGCTACTCGCGCATGCACAGTGGGCACCCGGCTGTGAAGTCGCAAGCTGTCACAGCTGAGTGCCCATACTGAAGATGCCGGTGCCTGGAATACAGGACGGCCGGTGAAATGGGCTGTGGGGAGGACACCGTGGGATCATGGGACAGGTGAGTGGCTGTTTTTTAAAGGTCATCAGCTACAGTTTTTGTAGCTGCTGAATTTAATTTTTTTACAGAGTGAGTGGAACTCCGCTTTAAGCTTTTTGCAGTCCCTGTAACATAGAGCACAGATTGGGGAGAGTGAAGCAGCACAACGAGTCAATCTGTTGTGTTGCAGTGTAAGTGTCATGCTGATAGGAGCAGACAGCAGAGTGACAGTGAGATGAACTCATTAGTTTGCCGTTTCATCTTCCGTCATCCAATCAGAGGTTGGGGATTGGCAGGAGACCTGTAAGTGTTAATGACCTACAGCACAGACTAATCAGATCCAGGGCTGTCTTAAAACATGGGCACCCCTGGGCGCTGCCCAGGGGCCCCAGGTGCATGGGGCCCCATGATAATCTTGCATCACATCATACTTGCCAGCTGTCCTGGACTGACCGGGATAGTCACTCTTTTTACTAAGCTTCCCCGCGATGGCCCAGGCAGCATTCCAGAACCTGTACTGTGCCCTCCTGATCCCAGTACCTGACTCCCCCTGTACTGTGCCCTCCTGATCCCAGTACCTGACTCCCCCTGTACTGTGCCTTCCTGATCCCAGTACCTGACTCCCCCTGTACAGTGCCCTCCTGATCCCAGTACCTGACTCCCCCTGTACAGTGCCCTCCTGATCCCAGTACCTGTTTCCCCCTGTACTGTGCCCTCCTGATCCCAGTACCTGACTCTCCCTGTACTGTACCCTCCTGATCCCAGTACCTGACTCTCCCTGTACTGTGCCCTCCTGATCCCAGTACCTGACTCCCCCTGTACAGTGCCCTCCTGATCCCAGTACCTGACTCCCCCTGTACTGTGCCCTCCTGATCCCAGTACCTGATTCTCCCTGTACTGTACCCTCCTGATCCCAGTACCTGACTCTCCCTGTACTGTGCCCTCCTGATCCCAGTACCTGACTCCCCCTGTACTGTGCCCTCCTGATCCCAGTACCTGACTCCCCCTGTACTGTGCCCTCCTGATCCCAGTACCTGACTCCCCCTGTACTGTGCCATCCTGATCCCAGTACCTAACTCCCCCTGTACTGTGTCCTCTAGATCCCAGTACCTGACTCCCCCTGTACTGTGCCCTCCTGATCCCAGTACCTGACTCCCCCTGTACTGTGCCCTCCTGATCCCAGTACCTGACTCCCCCTGTACTGTGCCCTCCTGATCCCAGTACCTGACTCCCCCTGTACTGTGCCCTCCTGATCCCAGTACCTGACTCCCCCTGTACTGTGCCCTTTGTGTTGATTAGCTTTTGATTTATGGCATGTTTACACATGTTTAATTCTGTCAACTATTTATATATAACTCTTGAGAATAGGTGTGTTAGTTGGGGCAGGCTGGTGGGGGCCCCAGTGCATTACTTTGCCCAAGAGCCTATGATGCTATTAAGAGGGCCCTGATCAGATCTCCTCCCCTGTGTGGTGTGGCAGGTCTGTGTAAATCTAAGACCTGGATGGACAAAAATACAAATCATTTGACAGGTAACACAGCTTTACATGATGACAAAGATGTTTTTTGGTATCCCTTAAATTTAATTTAAAACAAAGAATGTTTGCAATCAATCATTAACAAAGCTTCACAGTAGCCCTGAACCAGTGGCACGCAGTCCTTTGTTGCTCATCAATCAGGCCCTCCTGCCCCTACCATTGATAAAGATGAATTTTCTGTATTGTATATTTAAGCTGGCCATAGACAGGTTATTTTTTTTTCCATTCAGCCTGCAGGCTGAAAAAAAAATTGAACAGATTGCTCCATCCACACAAACAAAGGAAGAAAGGAAGGAATCCCCAAGGTTGAGATGTTTTATGACAGCAGCACTCTCTGCTTTCAGATTGCACTGATCAGTGACTGCAACTGCTGATCAACAAACATTTTAAAAGAATCCCGATCAATAAAAGTCTAACAAACGACTTCTGTCAAATATGGATGCCTACACATGGATCGCAATTCAGAGAGTTCCTGCTGAACTGTCCAAATTTTGTCCCATCTATGGCCAGCTTTACATTGGTCCATCTTGGCACAATGTATTTATTTCAGGTACTTATATAGTGCCTTCAATTTACACAGTGCTTTACATATATATACTGTACATTCACATCAGTCCCTAACCCTCAAGGTGTGTACAATCTAAGGTCTGTAACTCACATTCATACCTACACATACTAGAGCCAATTTAGACAGGATCCAATTAACCTATCAGCATGTCTTTGGAGTGTGGGAGGAAACTGGAGTACCCAGAGGAAACCCATGCAGGCACAGGGAGAACATGCAAATGCCAGGTAGGTGGTGCAATGGCTGGGATTTGAACCAACAACCCTAGTGCTGCTAGGTGGAAGTGCTAACCATTTAGCCACTGTGCTGCCCCAATGTAACTACAGTATGTATATCTCACACCTGATGGACGCTACTACAATGATAGCCTTGTCAGGTTCTGACTGCAAACTGACCACTGGGAGTTGCTCATTCATCACCACTACCTGTCATAGAATGCATTACATTTTTTTCAATAATTACAAGGTATTGACTGATTGGGCGAGGTGGAGATCATGACATCACTGCCTCTCTTTTCCACCTCATCCAATCAGAGAATGCCTTGTATCTGCTGGAATTAATACGAGGCATTCCATAAATGGCGACAGTACTGAGAAAACAATCCCCTGTGGTTGGTGTGCAGAGTGGCAGCCACTTGCTCATGTAAGTGCAGAGCAACAACCTGTGGATGACTTGCGTGGTGAATATGTCCCTGAAAATGGTCATGGAAGGATTGAAGTCATCAGAAATAATAAGCAAAACCTTTACAGCAGTTTGTTCTTTTTGGGATAAATGTTTTATATAAATATTTACTGGTTACACCAAAAGGTGCTTTTCGTGGCTTGCATGCCACTTCATCAGTTTATGTGATGTTACACAGAGCTTTGTAAGTAAAGAGAAAAAAAAATCTGTCAATGGCTTTTGCGGCAGAGGCGCCTTTAGAAATGGTCATGGAAGGTTGGAGGTAATCAGAAATAATGAGCAAACATTGAGGGCCAGTTCACACTCCATGCGTTTCAGTTGCTTTTTTTCTGCATCCAAAACACACAGAAAGTAGGTTATATGGTTGTCAATGTCAGCACAGTGGCTAAATGGTTAGCACTTCCACCTGGCAGTGCTAGGGTCGTCAGTTCTAATTCCAGCCACGGCACCACCTGCTTGGAGTTTGCATGTTCTCTCTGTGCCTGCATGGGTTTCCTCCCACACTCTAAAGACATGCTGGTAGGTTAATTGGCTCCTGTCTAAATTGGCCCCAATATGTGTATGTATGAATGTAAGTTAGGGACCTTAGATTGTACGCCCCTTGAGGGTTAGGGACTGATGTGAATGTACAATATATATGTAGCGCTGTGTAAATTGATGGTGCTATATAAGTACCTGAAATAATTAAATAATAACTAATGTCATAGTTCACATCAGTGCTTGCAGTTCTGGTAGCAGAAAAAAGTAGAACAGGCTGCATTTTTTTCTTCACGGAACGCGGTAAAACGCATAAAAAACGCACCGGAATGCACATGTCCCCTATTTAAATTGAAGAAAAAAAGAGGGAAAAAAATGAACGGGAATGCATAAAAAAATGTACTAGAACGTGTCAAAACACATAAAAAACGCCCTGGAAAGCATCAAAAACGTGCATGCGCAAACGTATCTGGTGTGCATCTAGACTGTGTTTCTATAATGTGAACCTGCCCTTAGTCTAGGTTCACACCTATGCATTTTCCGCTCTGTTTTGCGTTTTGCAGAAACGCACAGCAGTCCATTTAACATGATTTCTTATGGGACAGGTTCCCATCTCCTTGTTTTCACCCGCTGCATTTTTTTGGAAAGGGTCAGGGACATTTTTAAATGCAAAACATTGAGTTTTTGGTTGTATAGGCTTCAATGGAAATGTTGCAGAAAAGCATGTAGTGTGTTTTTGATGCGTTTTTATGAATTTTTTTACGTGTTTTTGATGCATGTTGCATTTTATTCTGCCCAGCAGCAAGCTGAAAAATGAAAAAAAAAAAAACCCCTGCAAAACGCATCAAAAATGCAGGGAAAAAACACAAAAAAAAAGCACTGCAGAAACGTATAAAACACAAACTGCATAGGTGTGAACATAGCTTAGGGCTAGATCACACTAAATGCAGTCCCGTGTGTTTTTTTTCTGCATCAAAAATGCATGCACAGTGTTTTCCATGTATTCCAATGGCCCTAGTTCTCACCAGTGCAGTCAGTTTCCGGTGCAGAACACAAAGTAGAACATGCTGCATTTTTTTGGAAAGGGTCAGGGACTTTTTTAAATGCAAAACATTGCGTTTTTCGGTTCTATAGGCTTCAATGGAGACGCTGCAGAAAAGCATGTAGTGTGTTTTTGATGCATTTTATATGCATTTTTGATGCATTTTGCATTTTATTCTGCCCAGCAACAAGTTGAACAATGCAAAAAAATGCAAACGCATCAAAAATGCAGAAAAACAGCAAAAAGCACTGCAGAAACGTATCAAACACAAACTGCATAGGTGTGAACATAGCCTTAGGGCTAGATCACACTAAATGCAGTCCCGTGCGTTTTTTTTCTGGATCAAAAATGCATGCACAGTGTTTTCCAAGTATTCCAATGGTTCTAGTTCACAAGAGTGCAGTCAGTTCCAGTCAGTTTCTGATGCAGAAAACAAACATGCTATATTTTTTCTGCACAGAACTGTACTGGAACATAACAAACTGCATCAAAACTGAACTAGAACTGCGTGTGGTGTGAACTGTGCATCTGGAGTGTGTTTTTGTGGTGTGAACTGTCCCTAATTGGTTACACCGAAAGACGCGGTTCATGGCTGATATGCCACTTCTTCAGGTTGCACTGTGTTACACAGAGGTTCCAGTGCCTTCTGCTTACTGGGCAATCCTTGACATGTGTCCATGTAATTTGATCACCTGTGCGCTTTTTATTTTTCACGCTATAAACATAAAAAGGCCAAAGATTTTGAAGAAAAACAATATTTTTTACTTTCAGCTATAAAAAATATATAGTAAACTCAAAGTTGGTTATAAATTTAGGCCAAAATGTATTCTGCTACATGTTTTTGGTAAAAAAAATCCCAATAAGTGTATATTGATTGCTTTGTGTGGAAGTTATAGCGTCTACAAACTATGGTATAGATACTGCAATTTACGCCGTTTTTCTGCTATACCGCGCTGCGCTAGTTTAACGGACAATTGCGCGGTCATGCAATACAGTACAAAAATGAAATTTACATCCTTTTTTTCCCCACAAATTGAGCTTTCTTTTGGTGGTATTTGATCGCCTGTGCGGTTTTTATTTTTTGCGCTATAAAAAAAAAGGCTGACAATTTTGAGGAAAAAAAAACAATATTTTGGACTTTTTGCTATAAAACATGTCCAGTAAAAAAAAATGCAAAAATCAAATTTAGTCATAAATTTCTGCCAAAATGCATTCTGCGACATATCTTTGCTAAAAAAAAAACCCAATACGTGTAAATTAATTGGTTTACGTGAAAGTTATAGCGTTTACAAATGGCGGGAAAGATACTGGGATTTTTAGGTTTTTTTTCATACTAATAATGGTGGCGATCAGCGAATTATGGCGGCGATCAGGGACTTATGGCAGCGACCAGCGACTTATGGTGGGACTGCGGCGGACATTTTGACATTGGGGGGTTCTGACTTGGGGTCACTGACATCCCCAAAAACACTAATACAGTGATCAGTGCAAAAAAAAAAAAACTGACACTGTACTAATGGCAATGGGGAGGAAGGGGTTAACTTTATTTTGCAGGGAAGGGTTATAGGAGTGAGGGGAGTGTTTTACTAGGGGACGGGGTGTACTGGGCGGGACAAGGCTGATCGAGAAAGAGAAACTCTTTGTTCTCGATCAGCTCATCCTCAAGCTGACAGGGAAGTGACAGACAGCACAGCTACTGCAGCTGTGCTCTCTGTCACTGTTTGCCGCCGATCGCCGAAACATAGCCGCTAACGAGCGGCTGTGACCCGGCGACTGACATCTGCAGCGGTGATCCCCGGGACAAATAGGGCGGCGGCGTGCCTCGCGCGCACCCCCTATTTGTTTACAAAACACACGTCTTAAAACGTGGTTTTGCCTGTGAGTGCCGCCCTGCCGCCGTATATGTACAGTGGCTGGGCGGCATGCGGTTAAAGCAGTATGAAATCCCACACCAAAAATGTAATATATTGATGCTTACCAATCATTAGATGTGGGGGCTGCATTTGTTTTTCTTTTCTAGGCTTTTTTTCACCTGGTGATCTATCCAGTAAGGCTCCATATACACGGGACATTTGGAAAACACTTCTGAACGATGGAAACTGACTGCTGGAAATGTAGGTTAAAAAACATCTGTTTAGCCACATTTGCATACGTGTTTATGTGCGTTTGTTTAGAAGAGTTTTTTTTTAAGATAACCTCAGGAGACCTTCCAAAATGCCCAGAATTCACTGAAAAACAATAAAAAAAATAACTATTTCAGACATTTTGAGAGAAATAGAGAGAGCAGAAGCAGAGAGAGCAGTATGTGTTGAGATGACCTGTCTTTTCTGGTTGTATTCACTATGGATCCCATCATGAGCATAATGCGGAGCTTTCTACCATTATTTCCTTCACGCAAAACCTGGAACTGACTGCGCTGGTGTACCGGGTCCATTTGAATACATGGAAAACACTTTGCATGCATTTCTGATGATGAAAAAAGGCTTTGGACAGCATCTGGATATGGAACAGTTAAAAAACGCTTCTAAACACAAACTCTTATAAACGCAGTTCGCCATGTTTACAAGCGTTTGAAACGCTGATAAAATCTACTCATGAACGCAAGTTTGTTGCATTAAAAAAAACGACTGTAAATGACGATGTGTACATGGACACATAGGAAAACATTAGGGAGAGTTCAGGGGCTGCTGAAAAAAAATGCAGAAAAGCTCCTGAATGTCAGTTTATCAGCTGCAGTGTACATGAACCCTAACACACTTCCTGTATCACAGTGACCCCACTCTGGATGAAGGAGCAACAGAGACACCTTTGAATAGCAGCATTGTCATTTTGGGAGGAGATGAGTGTTACATAGCAGATTTAGATACACTAACAAAATGAAACCAAACTCCAGCTCACACTTTATCAGCAGTTTGTTCTATTTGGGATAAAGGTTTAGAATAAACAAATAAAAGTTTATTATTGTAAGTAGGGTTGCACTGATACCGCTTTAAGGCTGGGTTCACATATATGTGGTGCGGTATATCGCATGTGATTCGCACAGGAACCCCACCGCATTCCTGTGCAAATCACATTTGATTTGTGTGCGGTGCGATTGGAGCCATACATTTTGTATGGCTCCAATCGCACCGCATCAAAAAGGAGCAGGACCCTTTTTTGGGTCCGCACTAGAATCGGATTGCATTGGTATTCACACCTATGTGATCTGATTCTGCACATTGCACTGCGCTTTTTCTGGACTGATTTTGGAGTGTTGTTAACTTAACAAACACAGCCGCAACGGTTCGCATAAACGGGGTGCAATTATGATAAGGTGCGGAATTCGCACAGCATCAGTGTGAACCCAGGCTTAATCAGCAAGTACAAGTACCAATACTTTTACTCAAGTACTTGGCAATACCAATTACCAATACATTTCTGGTGCAATCTAAGCCCATACAAAATGAATGGTGTCACAATCGTGCATACAAGAGCCAGGCACGGCTCTCACTGCGTTAAGAAGTCTTAGTGTTATCCCCTCATTCCCCCTCCCTCAGGAATGCGTTCAGCGTGCCTTGCTAAGGGGCTGTCTGTACAATCCTCTTGCCAAATAAGGTAATTGGCTTGTCCGTTGTAGGAAGATACCAGTTGATTTTGTGTAGAAAAAGAAGCTGTTATGCTTTGTGTGTAGTCAGAGAAGTGCGGACCATCTGCGTTTTAACATCTAGCAGACCTAGAGAAAGGGGAATCGCGCGGTACCAACTAAACTGAGTGCGAGACCAGAAATCCCTTCTAGCTCATCAGACTTGAAACTACTTAACCCCAGGCATTTATTTGGCAAGTACTTATTTACCTAAACCTCTCTCTGTTACCTGTTTGCTGTGCTGTTGTGCTCTGTATATATATATATATATATATATATATATATATATGTATTGGTTACATCTTTTCTGTAAATATTTCTACTGCACCCTTTTGACCTTTTAGTAATAAATCTTTCTTTCTGAAAGTGTTGAACTGTTTCTATAGTTCTTGAATGTAACTTACTAATCCCTGCCACTGAAGAGCGATACTATGAGTGTTTCCTCTTTCTCTGTACAAAAAGGAGGTGGTGGCAGTGTGAAGGGTTAATTGCGTAATTAACTTGACCTAGTAACAATCGCGTCCAGGCTGCAGGTCAACAGATTGTAGTCCATTAACTGGAAAATCGGTGTGCAGGGTGCAGCTGGGCGGGGCATTGTTGCGCACGTGACATCGCAGTTTTAGATTGGCTAGTCCTTTGGTCACAAGTTTGGTGAGAAGGTCAGGGGTCTGACGCCGCACCCATCACAAATGGGATCAACATGCACTACAAAGAATCGCATACGATTTGAACAGGAACACAGTGCGTCACATGCGGTTTCAATGCGATTTGAGCCATTCACTGCATATGTATCAAATTGCACCACACCCGCAGAGAAACTGCATGCGATTCAGACAGGAATCGCATTGCATTGTTGTTCAAATCACATGCAATTTTTTTGCAGTGCGATTTGAGGCCATTCATTTTTGGGGGGCTCAAATCACACCGCAAAGGTATCGGTTTTAGATATCGGAGCATTTGCATGAGTACAAGTACTCATGTAAATGCTCAGTATCAGGGTGCAACCCTAATTGTGAGCACCCCTTTCAGTGTGAAATGGTTTGTCTCAACCCTCTCTCTGTTACATCTGCCGGACAGCTTGTTCTATTGAATAACAACAGAAATACTGGCCTGATCACCAGATGAAAATAAAAGAAAAGAAAGCCTAAAAGGCTAAAAAAGAAAACTAATGCAGCCACCACATCTAAGAATTGGTAAGCTGCAACATAATAATGGTTTGCTTTTGGGTTTAATATCACTTTAAAGGATAAGTTCACTTTTGGGAAACTTACATTTTCCACCTGTTTTTAGAGTGGAACAAATAACATGCTCCCATTCCTGCAGCCTCTCCCCGGTCCGCTGCCTCCCTGTGACAGCAAATCGGGGATCTTCTCTCCGCACTTGCTGTCACTATTTAAAAAAAACTGCAGCTGTGCAGAGCTCCGCCCACCTGGCTGCGTCATTCATTCCCATAGTTCTGTGAATGGAAGAACTACAACTGCTGTCAGCTTGTAGTTCTCAGTGAACTATCACAGAGCTGGTGAGTGCTCTAGGCAGTTCATTGATCCTTCCTTTCATTCAGTAACTACCTGCCTGTGTGATGTGTGTGACCATAGAATACTGAGAAATTCTGCAGGATGCAGGCATTGCACCTGCCATCTGATAATCACGGCTGCAATGCCTCACTGACTGAAATACCAAAAAAAAAAAAAAAAAGCAAATTTTTTTACCTGCAAAAAGATATGCATGTCATTTTTTAAAAGATGAACTTATCCTTTAACCACTTAACATTTGGAAGATCTTACCCTCTTCATGACCAGGCCATTTTTTGTTTTGCTATACCAAGCTGTGCTACTTTAACTGGTAATTGTGCGGTCCTGCAACACTGTAGCCAAATATAATTTGGAGCATTTTTTTTTCCACACAAATAGAGCTTTCTTTTGCTGGTATTGTTATCACCACCGGGTTTTTTTTTTGTAATATAAATGAAAAAAGACTGCAATTAAAAAAAACAAAACAATATTTTTTTACTTTCTGCTATAAAACATACCCCCCCCCCCCCCCAAAAAAAAATATCTTCATACATTTTGGCCAAAAATGTATCCTGCTACATGTCTTTAGTGAAAGAAAAATTCCAGTAAGTGCATATTGTTGGTTTGTGTGAAAGATATCGCATCTATAAACAATGGTATATATACTGGAATTTATATTTATTTATCTGTTATACTAGTAATGGCTGTGATCAGCGACTCATAGTGGGACTGTGATAGTGTGGTGGGAAATCTGAAACTAACTGACACTGGCTGGCAACTGACTGAAAACTAAAAAAGTTTTTTTAATGTTTTTTATACTACTAATGGTGGTGATCAGCGACTTATAACAGAACTGCGATATTGCAGCGGGCAACATGACAACAACTGACACTGGGGAAACTGACTGACTGCCACTGACATCACCAGTGACATTAACACAGTGATCAATGATAATATTATATACTGTCACTGTACTAAGGACACTGGCTGGGAAGGGGTTAACATCTAGGGTGATCAAGGGGATAAATGCATGCTTAACTTTGTGTAATGTGTATACAGTATGCTGCTTTTACTAAGATCTCTAAGTGTCTCATCCCTTGAGAAACACAGACCTCGTTCCCTTTGTACAGAGCTCTGTGTTGTTTACCAACACAGAGCTCTGGGCTCTGATTGTACACAGCCGATCAGCAGGTGCCGGCCGTGAATCATTGCCCAGGACTTGCTGGCAAGCCCCCGTTGTGTAGCATCACAGAGGGCACCAGCCGAGAGGGTGCGCATGGGCACGCCCGAAACCCAGAAGTAGGCATTGACGTATGGGTACGTGAGGTTATGTCTGCTGCCCATCCACAGTACATTGTGGGCAGGCTTTGAGTGGTTAATAACAAGGTGGGTTTTCAGACAAGCATTAATAATCTTTCCAAGGAAGAAAGTTGTTGAAATCAGGTGCAAACCTTGCTTGTGCTGATTAAAGTTCCCATTTAAATGGAACAGCCTTTGTTGTGAGATGACCCTTCCAGTCCCAATGAACTGAGCATGGAGGGAGTGGGCACTCCTTTGTTGATGTGATAATGCTGTGCATGCGTTGTCTCCATCATGAGTCATAGCAGAATCTATAGCCAGCACAGAGCTCCATTCTACTGACTGCCAAGTGTGCTTATGACTCCTGTGCTCTTTCTTTCCCATTATGCAACACTTCTATACAAGAGATATAACAAAGTGCATGGCATTCTAATCTCATGTGGAATTCCTATTGCCTGATGCCCAGGACTTGTAGTTCCAGGCAGGGCTGCTGTTAGAAACCACGGGGTCCCATACAGCCAACCTGATAAGGCCCCCCCCCCAAAAAAAAAAAAAAGTTTATTATGATTCAGGTTTAATGAACACAGTGGGTGATCAGTACCAATCCCTCTTTGTGCTCATTCAGGAAAGGAGGGGGGCTGACAAATATGTCATATTTAGCAGACCCTTCCCCCACTCTCCATGCTGAAGAATCCTATTGTGCTTGCTGCTGCCGGAGGGAAGCCGGAAGCAATGCAGCGGTGGGGGCACACAGGAGGGTCTGGGCAGTAGGGGGAAATGTACGGTGCACAGGGAGGGTGGTGGGTGTGGCAAGGGGGCAATTACTGGAACTGATCCCCTGTAGGACTCTCTCTGCAACAGCTGCCTTTGGGAGGGAGAGGAGAAGAAGGCAGCTTTCAGCTGCTGCAGAGAGAACCATACAGGGGACCAGTTCCAGTAATTGCCTGCCCCACCGTGCCAATCACCCTCCCTGCACATCTGATTCACCCAGCTGCCTCGGCCCCCCTGCTGGCCTGGGCCCCATACAGAAGGACCAGTGGTACCCCCCTTATCCACAGCCCTGGTTCCAGGCACCGAGAAGGTAGTTTTTTTTTCAACCTTTAGTCCTGCTGTGGACAAGCAGCGGGCTTACCTGTGAGGTGGAAGCATTCGGGCGGCAGTGCTGCCGCTGACTGCTTCCACACAGTTCCAGCCGCTTACCTCCCCTCCCCTTGTCCTAACTCGGAAGTGACAACATTATGATGTCACTTCTGGGTTCCCCGTTGAAAGATTTCCCGGCCGTCAAAGAATGTAATGCAGTGTGATGTGCACTGCATTACTTTCAGGGGAGGCATCCAATGTCTTTTAGACTTTGGATGTCTCAATAAAGAGAACCTGCCACCAAAAATCATCACATAAGGGACTTTATGCCCTATGTGATGAAAAAAAAAATAAGTAAAAAAAAAGTTTTTTTTTATTGTAAAAAAATCAAAGTTACACCCAAGCACATAACATCCCCCCCCCCCCAGAAAATTGAGGCACCTCCACATATACGCACATACAAATGTAAAAGCACACGCTGGGACACTTACGCATGAAAGTATCGATTGAGATACACGTTACATATCGCCATGCACGCCAGAATGAGAGCAATAATTCTAGCATGAGACCTCCTCCGTAACACTACACTGATGACCTATAAGGAGCAGGGATCGGACTGACCATTTGGAAACTCGGGCACTGCCCGAGGGCCCGGGGTCAGTAGGGGGCCCCATGAGATGCCCCTGGTACCTTTTTCATAGGCTTTTTGAGTTTGGGCAAGGACACAGGGGCCCCATGATCCCCTATTGAGGGCCCAGGGTCAGTAGGGGGCCCCATGAGATGCCCCTGGTACCTTTTTCATAGGCTTTTTGAGTTTGGGCAAGGACACAGGGGCCCCATGATCCCCTATTGCCAGGGGGCCCCATGAGTTGTCAGTCCGCCCCTGATAAGGAGCTTTAAAAGTGTTGCCTATAGAAAATATAGGGTACTGAAGTTCATGCCAAATGTAAGGTTTGACATGTTGAATATCTATTTACTCGGTGCAACCTCATCTTTAATATTTTACAAAACAAATAGGGAAATTTATTGCTATTTTTGTGTGCTAAAATTAACTTACTTGTATATTGTACTAAAATGTTGCAGTAATATCATGCGACATAAAAAATTGGAACTACCACTATTTTATTCTCTAGGGTCTCTGCTTTCAGAAAATATATTGTATTTGGGGGGTTTTGTGTAATCTTCAGGCCTAAAATGATTTTTTAAACTTGTGCATAAAAAAAAAAAGCTCTGGCAGCGAAAGGGATAAAGGATAAGCCTGACGCCAATCGGTGCTCATTACACTGCAAGGTCTCTCCCCTCCCTGCTAATCCCCGGGTGCGGTGCTGGAGACAGGCAGGGAGAGGAGGAGATATACAGCACAATGTTAAAAACATTACATGTTGGGGCAGCACATTGGCTAAATGGTTATCACTTCCACCTGGCAGTACAAGTCATTGGTTCAAATCCCAACCACAGCACCACCTGCCTGGTGTCTGCATGTTCTCCCTGTGCCTGTGTGGGTTTCCTCCAGGTATTTCAGTTTCCTCCCACACTCCAAAGACATGCTGGTAGGTTAATTGGATCCTGTCTAAATTGGCCCTAGTATGTATATGTATGAGTGTAAGTTAGGGATCTTAGATTGTACCAGTGGCATCCCTAGATAGGTGCAGGGGGTGTGCACTGCACCAGGTGATACCTACTGCACAGAGTGACCCGCTCCACCAAAAGGTAAGTTGCAAAGCAAGCTGACAATCCCCACAGGATGGATTGGATCTGCAGATTGGGGAGGATAATGGATCAGACTCTGATCCATTATGCTCAATCTGCAGATCTGATCCATCCTGCAGGGATCGTCAGCATGCAACCTATACGGGGTGACACCGGAACCGCTCCACGAAAAGGTAAGTTGTAAAGCAAGATGATGATCCCCGCAGGATGGATCGGATCTGTGGATTAAGCATAATGGATCATTGTCCGATCCATTCTGCGGGGATCATTGGAGGGGGTGTCACCAAGTGTTATCGCACCAACCCTAGGGACGCCTCTGAATTGTACACTCCTTGAGGGTTAGGGACTGATGGGAATATACAATATATATATGTAAAGCACTGCTATATAAGTACATAACATAAATAAGTCACCATAAAGCCACTTTTGTTTTTAAAAGCCCCAGACATTCCTAAAAGCACCTCAGATTTGAATACGGTCTTGCTTCATTTTTTTTTTATAGTAGATTGTCATGTGGGATAAGTAGATTGGGAATCTGATTTAGTCCCTGGAAAAGGAGTTTTTTAAAAAAATGTCCATACTGCTGCAAGAATCCATCCAGATAAAAAAAAAAAATTATAATCCTTTACCCACCATTGGCAAACCCCCCCCCCCCAAGCAAAGCATCTCACATGAGGATGGTGCCAGGCAGAACCTTGCCAGTGCCTGTTATGTAAGGCATCCCTCTCCAGTTCCTGCAGGCAGTGCTCCTTGGTCTCCCCACTCTCCCTGGTGTTCCTGCTCTCTCTTGCCTGCTCCCAGGTGTGCCTGCTCTCTGTTGCCTGCTCCCAGGTGTGCCTGCTCTCTGTTGCCTGCTCCCAGGTGTGCCTGCTCTCTGTTGCCTGCTCCCAGGTGTGCCTGCTCTCTGTTGCCTGCTCTCTGGTGTGCCTGCTCTCTGTTGCCTGCTCCCTGGTGTTCCTGCTCTCTGTTGCCTGCTCCCAGGTGTGCCTGCCCTCTGTTGCCTGCTCCCTGGTGTTCCTGCTCTCTGTTGCCTGCTCCCAGGTGTGCCTGCTCTCTGTTGCCTGCTCCCAGGTGTGCCTGCTCTCTGTTGCCTGCTCCCTGGTATTCCTACACTCTGTTGCCTGCTCCCAGGTGTTCCTGCTCTCTGTTGCCTGCTCCCAGGTGTGCCTGCTCTCTGTCGCCTGCTCCCAGGTGTGCCTGCTCTCTGTTGCCTGCTCCCAGGTGTTCCTGCTCTCTGTCGCCTGCTCCCAGCTGTGCCTGCTCTCTGTCTCCTGCTCCCAGGGGTGCCTGCTCTCTGTCGCCTGCTCCCAGGTGTGCCTGCTCTCTGTTGCCTGCTCCCAGGTTTGCCTGCTCTCTGTTGCCTGCTCCCAGGTGTGCCTGCTCTCTGTTGCCTGCTCCCAGGTGTGCCTGCTCTCTGTTGCCTGCTCCCAGGTGTGCCTGCTCTCTGTTGCCTGCTCCCAGGTGTGCCTGCTCTCTGTTGCCTGCTCCCAGGTGTGCCTGCTCTCTGTTGCCTGCTCCCAGGTGAGCACTTCTCCCTTTGTTGCACTAAGTTTAAGGAGCAGAGAAGGAGAGGAGGGAGAAGAGGGAGGATCTCTGTGTCAGCCAGTGGATGTCAGTGCCTCTGCATGGATCTCTCTCTTTGCCAGTGTGTGTGAACACAGCAGCATGCACTCTGATGATAGGTGACAGCAATCTGCCCCCATTCCCACCTGCACTCTCCCCAGGAGGACCAAGGAGGGGGGTGAACCTGCCTTGCTCTCCGCTTGTGCGAGCCAGGACTGACTTGCTGCCTGGACTGGCAGCACTCACCTTCACCTCGCTGACTGGCACTGGCAGGCTTGGGAGAAGCAGCAGAAAGCCATGCATCCGGACTTCAGGAGCTGGGTACTTGCCACTGTCACCCTGCTAGTGGTCTTCCTCATCCTGGCTGACATCTCAGAGCTGGAGCAGGAGATCGGGTAAATATATTTTCCCTTGTCATGTAGGAATGGCTGGAGGGGCACAGGGAGGTCGCTCAGGATCTAGTTTTCTTTGTCTTCATACTTCAGCTTGCTTCTTGTTTAACTCTATGCTGCCTTTTTCTGATTCCAGCACCACACACAGCAGTGATCAGCCCGGTGATTGCACACTGATTCTGGGCTTTGGGTTGATAGGCAATATTGTTTGCATCCAAGGAATCAATACTTTTGATGGCGATCTGCATGCTCTTCTCTTCTTGTTGCTTGCAGCTTGATCTGTGCTATTTCTAGAAGCTTTGATTTATTTTTGTTATTAGCAATGATCACATCAGCAAAGTGGAAGTGGAGGTGAGCTAGGCTAGGACTGGTAATGATAGGTTTGCCAATTGTCGGGTCCTATTGTCGGAAAGCAACGTGCTTCATGCAGAAGCAGAAGAGGAGCTCCCAAGGCAAAGCTGTAGTGTATGCTGGAGGAAAAAAAACAATGCTGATGATGAAGATGCAAAGACATACTCATATCTTAAGGCTGGAGGATACACCACCAGGCTACCCTGCCAAGAATTCACACCCTGCCCTACTAGAAGAGGGCTAGAGACTTGTCTGCTACAGGCATGCATGTAGACCTGGAGTCCACAGCCATTCTACTGTCAAGGAAGAAACTGTCTTTAGAAAGCCTCATTAGTTTTTTTTTCTCCTAGTGCCTCTTGGATTGAAGTCAGTGGCTGTGAAGAGCAGGGCTAATTTATGAACTTTCACTAGACTGATGATGTTTGGCTTGCTGCTTTGCCACCTGGAATTAGAGGGGTCTGATGGGGCTTGGGGTTGATGTTTAGCTTGCTGCTCTGGTATTTAGAGGTAGAGCAGTATGATGGTGTTTGGGATGATGCTTACCTTGCTTCTCTGGTACTGAGAGGTAGAGGAGTCTGATGGGGCTTGGGATGATGCTTACCTTGCTTCTCTGGTACTGAGAGGTAGAGGAGTCTGATGGGGTTTGGGATGATGCTTACCTTGCTTCTCTGGTATTGAGAGGTGGAGGAGTCTGATGGGGCTTGGGATGATGCTTACCTTGCTGCTCTGTTACTTAGAGGTAGAGGGGTATGATGGTGCTTAGGAATGATGCTTAGCTTGCTGGTCTGCTACTGAGAGGTAGAGGGGACTGAAGGGACTTGGGATGATGCTTAGCTTGCTGCTCTGGTACTTAGACATAGAGGGGTCTGATGAGGCTTGGGGATGATGCTTAGCTTGCTGCTCTGGTACTTCAAGGTAGAGGAGTCTGAAGGGGCTTGGGGATGATGCTTAGCTTGCTGCTCTGTCACCTAGACATCTGAAGTATCTGAATGGGGCTTGAGGAATGATGCTTAGCTTGCTGCTTTGTGACCTGGAGGTAGAGGGATCTGAATGGGTTTGGGAATGATATTTAGCTTGGTGCTCTGTCACCTGGAGATAAATGGATCTCAAGGGGCTTGGAGATGATGTTTAGAATGCTGCTCTGTCACCTGGACATCTGAAGTATCAGAATGGGGCTTGAGGAATGATGCTTAGCTTGCTGCTTTGTCACCTGGAGGTTGAGGGATCTAAAGGGGCTTGGAGATGATGTTTAGCATTGGGTTCTGTCATCTGGACATCTGAAGGATGTGAGTGGAATGGGGCTTAAGGGATGATACTTAGCTTGCTGCTCTGTCACTTAAAGGTACACAGCTCTGAAGGCACTTGAGGATGATGCCTAGCTCCATCCCCAAGTGCCTGGAGATAGAGAGATCTGAAGGGGCTTGGTGGAAGTTGCATTGTGTATGTGGCTACTAGGCTGGCTATGATTCATTGCTGGGTGTGGTGAGTTGCCCTGTTACTGGCACAGTCTTAACACATGTCTGGATCAATTTTAGACAGGGATGGGGATGAGCTAAGCTTTCATGGCATCTCCAGGGTGTGCTGAGAGCCTTCATTGTCCCTTCACCCCCTTGTATGCTATGAACGCATGGACAGAACTTAGGGGATTCTAAAGTCACTGGGAGTTCAATTATGTGCATCAACAACAACATCAGAGACCTGGGTCAACAACTGATCAAAATTATCCTCTACTTTTTCTCATTTAGATTAATGTTACAGTATAGACCTAGTTACTATCTGTCCATGTTGCATTTAGAGCTTTGTTAACTCTTATGCAACTGGTGAAATGCTGTTTTAAGTGTCATAGAGATATTTAAGTATTTATTATAATTATGTATACTATTTAGAAACAGTAGATAAACAGAATAACACTTGTAGTAGCAATTCATGAACCTAATCTTGGAGTATAGATTTGTTTTTGCTAGTTACTGCATGTGGGTAGCTCATAGCCAACTATTGGATTCCAGAGGTTTTTGCAGTGCAATGCAATGACAACATTTGATTGGATACTATGGGGTTGATCTACTGACAGCAAATGGGCTCTTCATTTTGCAAGGAATTTTCTCTTAGCTTAGTGAATGAGGTGAAGCTTTGTTGACTTCCATCAGTCAACCAATGTACAAGCAAACATACTGTTTTCATAGTTTCCTTGCACACGATTCTGTATTTTTGCAAAGTGAATTTTCACCTCATTCACTAAGCTAAGTGAAAGATTCCCTTGCAAAGTGCAAATCTCTTGCAAACAGAACAGCCTGATTGTCTTTAGTAAATCAATCCCTGTGAATATATATATATATATATATATATATATATATATATATATATATATTTATGCACTATATTGCCAAATGTATTGGGACGCCTGCCTTTACACGCACATGAACTTTATTGGCATCCCAGTCGTACTCCGTAGGGTTCGATATTGAATTGGCCCACCCATTGCAGCTATAACAGCTTCAACTCTTCTGGGAAGGCTGTTCACAAGGTTAAGAAGTGTCTATGCGAATGTTTGACCATTCTTCCAGAAGCACATTTGTGAGGTCAGGCACTGATGTTGGACGAGAAAGCCTGGCTCGCAGTCTCCGCTCTAATTCATCCCAAAGGTGTTTTGTTGGGTTGAGGTCAGGACTCCGTGCAGGCCAGTCAAGTTCCTCTACCCCAAACTCGCTCATCCATGTCTTTATGGACCTTGCTTTGTGCACTTGTGTGCAGTCATGTTGGAACAGGAAGGGGCCATCCCCAAACTGTTCCCACAAAGTTGGGAGCATGAAATTGTCCAAAATGTCTTGGTATGCTGACACCTTAAGAGCAAGGGTCGACTGACCATTTGGAAACTCGGTCACTGCCCATGGGCCCAGGGTCAGTAGTGGGCCCCATGAGATGCCCCTGGTACCTTTTTCATAGGCTTTTTTGAGTTTGGGCAAGGACACAGGGGCCCCATGATCCCCTATTGCCTGGGGGCCCCATGAGTTGTCAGTCCGCCCCTGCTTAAGAGTTCCCTTCACTGGAACTAAGGGGCCAAGCCCCACCCCTGAAAAACAACCCCCGTCCACCAAACATTACACTTGGCACAATGCAGTCAGGCAAGTACCATTCTCCTAGCAACCGCCAAACCCAGACACGTTCATCGGATTGCCAGACAGAGAAGCGTGATCGGTCACTCTAGTGAACATGTCTCCACTGCTCTAGAGTCCAGTGGCGGCGTGCTTTCCACCATTGCATCCGACGCACTGTATCCCACTTGGTGATGTGAGGCTCGGATGCAGCTGATCTGCCATGGAAACCCATTCCATGAAGCTCTCTGCGCACTGTTGTGCTAATCTGAAGGCCACATGAAGTTTGGTCTTTAACTATTGACTCTGCAGACAGTTGTCGACTTTGCGCACTGTTAGCTTCAGCATGTGCTGACCCCACTCTGTCATTTTAAGTAGCCTTTTACGTTTATGTTGCACAGGTTGCAACCTATCATGGTACCATGCTTGGAGTCACTGAGCTCCTGAGAGCGACCCATTGTTTCACAAATGTTTGTAGAAGCTGTCTGCATGTCTAGGTGCTTGATTTTACACACCTGTGGCCATGGAGGTGAATGGAACACCTGAATCCAATGATTTGGAGGGGTGGCCCAAAACTTTCGACAATATAGTATATATATATATATATATATATATATAAAACATTGCCTGTCATCAATCTGTTAGAGCCACCATTTGGGTTGCAATGTGCTGGGCAGCATTGTGCAGCGCAGTTCCAATGCAAAGCCAAGGCAATTTATGTGAGTTCACACCACTATGTTGTGGTAGATTTGTCTGAAAAAAAAAGTACTGCACAGCAGGCTGTGATGAAAACCACCACATTGCAACACTGCTATGGCTTAACAGTTCAACACAACAGTTATCATTCACGCATGCCTTGAATAAAAGTATTTAGGGTAAAAGTTAAAGTGGAACTATACCTTGGATCCAGCAATTCGGCATCCCATATCTCCCCACCCAGCCACTGACATCTTCAGGTGGCCAGCTTCCAGGTCTCGATTGCCGGCCGCTGTCATTGGCTGGGTGGGGATGACATCACTAGTTCAGTCATATTTGGCTTCGCTGAATTTGTACAGTGCGTGGCACAAGCTCCGCTCACTGTACATGGATGGATAAGCAGGTCTCTTCTGCATTAAAATTCCATCTTGTCTCCCTATTTTACTTTTAGCGTAAAGGTTTACTTTAAATTGTTAAATTGATGGTTTTAGTTCCACTTTAACATTTTACATTGGTCTTCAGTTCTCGGATTAATGATGTTTCATGAGCTTTACTAAATTATGAATGATAGAAAAATCTGAAAAAACAATTTCCAAAATTTTGACAAAACTGAGTTTTATGGAACATTTGTTTAGCTCATTACAAGAAAATATAATAATATAACTTAGATTACAAATTCTTCAAAATAGTTGATGCAAAAATGAATACACCCTACAACAAAAACTACTACATGTAGTATTTTGTATGACCGCCATGATCTGTAAGGACCACACCCAGTCTTCTATGCATGGAATGACCAAGTTGGCGACATATTTCAACATCTATCTTTTTCCATTCTTCAATTTTCAAGAACAACCTTTTTTAGAGCCTGGATGCTGGATGGAAAGTGATGCTCAACTTGTCTCTTCAGAATTCCCCATAGTTTGATTGGGTTCAGATCAGGAGACATGCTTGGCCACTGAATCACTTTCTCGCTGTTCTTCTTCAGAATTGCAACAATAGCATTAGATGTGTGTTTTGATCATTGTCATGTTGGAAAAGTGCATGACGACCAAGAGCAAGGAGCGATCATTGTCATGTTGGAAAAGTGCATGACGACCAAGAGCAAGGAGCGATGGTAGTTTCTTCTCTTTCAATGTAGAGTAGTACATCTGTGAATTCATGATACCATCAATGAAATGCAGCTCCTCAACACCAACAACACTCATGAAGTCCCACACTTCCACCACCATGTTTCACTGTAGGCACCAAGCATTTTTCTTAGTACTCCCCACCTTTGCAACGCCATATAGTTTTGAAGCCATCAGTTCCAAAAACATTTATCTTTGTCTCATCCCTTCGGAGTATTGAGTTCCAGTAGTCTTCTTCTTTTTCAGCATGGGCCATGGCAAATACTAGGCGGGCTTTTTTGTGCATGGGCTTTAGGAGAGGCTTTCTTTATGGACAACACCCATGCATGCCATTCCTCTGCAGTGTACTCCATTAGTAGTAAAAATAATAATAAATAAATAAATCTCAGTATATATACCGCCATTTGTAAATGCTGTAACTTTCACGTAAACCAATTAATTTATACGTATTGGGATTTTTTTTTAGGAAAGACATGTTGCAGAATACATGTTGGCCTAAATTTATGACGAAATTAGATTTTTTACATGTTTTAAATTTTTTTACTGGATATGTTTTATAGCAAAAAGTCAAAAATGCTTTTTTTCAAAATTGGCAATCTTTTTTTGTTTATAATGCAAAAAAAAATGCAGAGGTGATCAGATAGATAGCTCTATTTGTGGGGGAAAAAAGGACATAAATTTAATTTGGGTGCAGAGTTGCATGACCGCGCAGTTGTCAGGTAAAATAACACAGCACTGTAACGCAAAAAATGACCTGGTCATGAAGGGGGGTAAATCCTCAGGAGGGCAAGTGGTTAATGAATAATTAGACACACCTGTAGTTGAATTCTTGTTAATTAGGATTTGTAGTCTAAAATTTACCTTTGCTCCTAAGTCTTTCATTGGGGTGTATTTATTTTTGCAACATGGCCTTGAATTAATTTGTTAGGAAAAAAACTTTTTTTGTGTGTGCAAATTAAGAAATCTTCTTTCCAATCAATGGCTCGCATTTGTGGGAGTATTTTGTAGTATAGTGTGACCATAACTAACATGCACTGTGGTTGGGGTGTTCACAGGGAATGTCAAAAAAGGCAAGAAAAAACAGTAAGAAACAATTTTGTAAAAAATAGATCAATAGATTATACGACCAATAAGTAGTGGATGAATTATTTTTGGAGAATAAGGATATTGCTTAGTGTCACATTAAGTAACTATTTGTCCATATTGCAGAGGATAAGGAATTTTGTTACTGTCATGCAACTGTTGAAATGTTGGTATAAGTGTCAGAGAGATATTTATTATATTTTGTATTTATTTATTTATTTTATACCTATAATATTTATTATCAAAATCAGAAAAAGGTGCAGCGCTAAAGACCAATAACAAATCAGTAAAATCAATAAAATGCGATCTTATATATATCTCTGTATAAATGCACAATCCACATATGAGTGATATATAAAGTGACAAAGTGCAAATGTGAATAAATAGATACAAATTCTACGTCAAAGTGCTGATAAAGTGGCAAAGGTGAGCACTAGATAGTGCTAAATGTCTATTAGGATATATAATATCAAAAATATAATCGCGGGAAAGTTCATAAAATTGCTAATCGTTAAGATCCATCAAATGATCTCAGGTAAGTGCTCCATATACTCAATAGTCATCCAGGTGAGGTGCCGTGAATATGTTAAGATTACGCACTCACCAGATGCGTAATCACAATACGCATTTGTATATATGGTGTTGTCTGCCGGAGGTCCCTTTAAGGAGATGAACAGCCTGGTCTGGTCAGAGAGAGATATATCCCCTTCCCCTGGGTAATCTGCAGTGCTCCAAGCCGTCCTCCAGAATGGGCTCTGTATTAGCATCCGCTCATAGAAAGCCTCTCCTGCTACCCAATTGTGCTGCCAGGGGCAGTAACAGCAGAAAGTAGAATAACACTGGTAGTAGCAATCCATGAAGTTGCTGCTTGGTTAGCTGTTGTTGTGTGTGTGTATATATATGTATATATATTTGATATATGCTAATCATGTGTAAAACTGAAGCAAAGAGTCAGCATCTCTCGTAGCTTCATCTTGGATTTAGAAATTTTTGCTGTGCAATTTAGAAACTATGGCAATATTATTATTATTATACAGTATTTATAAAGCGCCAATAGTTCGCTCAGCGCTGTACATTACAAAGGGGGACAGAACATGTGACAGAACAATACCAATACAATGCAAAACATGAGGGGATTGAGGGCCCTGTTCTTTCGAGTTTACAATCTAGGAGGGAGGGGATAGTGGTACAGGAGGAGATAGCTGTGGGGGATGGAGTGGTAGGAAGAGTGGTTGAGGTCAGCAGGTTAGCAGGGGATGGGGTAGGCTTCCCTGAAGAGGTGGGTTTTCAGGGTGCTCCTAAAGAAGAGGAGAGTAGGTGATAATCTGATGGGTTGGGGCAGGGAGTTCCAGAGGATGGGTGACACCCTGGAGAAGTCCTGGAGGCGGGCATGGGAGAAGGAGACCAGGGAACTAGAGAGAAGGAGGTCTTGTGAGGAGCGGAGTGTGCGTGCTGGGCGGTACTTGGATATTAGGTCAGTGATGTAGTTCGGGGCAGTATGGTGGACAGCTTTGTACGTCAGTGTTAGGATTTTGAATTTGATCCGTTGTGCAATCGGTAGCCAGTGGAGGGATTGGCAGAGGGGGGTGGCAGAGATGGAGCGGTTGGAAAGGTGAATGAGTCTGGCCAATATCTGATTGGATGCTCTGGGTGCGTACCTTTTCTGATCTCCTTACTCAGTTGATGTTTATCCTTGCCCCCCATTCATGCACCACTGTGGTTTCCATGAGTGTTGCTAAAATAGGAAAGGTAGGGGGTTTGAAACAAACCTTAGTGAAATATGGGGACTGCTAACCTCCTTCTGACTATTATGCTGGTCCAGCGGCGTAAAGCTTTACTAAAATCCACAAAAAAACAAACAATGAATATATACTGTAGGTTACCAATCCTTACCTGGATGTACTGCACCCGTCTTTAAAGTGGAATTAAAGCCTAAAAGTAACTACCCTTAAAAATGTTTCCTCTCCCCTCCCCCTAACTATTTTGCATACCCTGTATAAAAAAAAGGTCCATATAATTACCTTTCATTTTCTGCTCTGGTCATGTAATTCCTCAGTTCTGGCTCCCCTGTGTAAGGGAGCGCTCAACATTGGCTGGGAATTTCAGGAGCCGTAACTCACCCATGGTCTTACATAGTCCAACTGTTGCTGGCACTCTCTGTTCTATCCTGCAGCAGCTGCTTACTACCATAGGAGAGCTGGAGCTGCAGGATCAAGTGACTGGACCGAAGCAGACTAAAAAAGGTACGTATACAGATCCTGTTACACAGGGTAGGCAGATTAGGTAGTGGATAAGTGATAGGGAGTAGGGAGGGGAACATATTTAGGGATAGTTAATTGTAGACTTGACTTCCACTTTGAGGCTAGGTTCACACTTATCCACAGGCTGCAGATACAGGAATCGCACTTGTTCCCCCACCCACAGCCAAATCGCGCTACTCTTACGAGATGCGCAGGTGCCGTTCACACTTCCTGTTTAAGGTGTCTCCACTCTGGATGGAGAAGCATCTGAGCCACCTTTGGACAGCAACATTGTTGGTCGGTGGGGGAGGGTCATGTTAGATGGACTAGCAGATGTAGATGGACCTAAATAATACTGTAAATTAAAGCTGAAACACTGTATAAATAGTTACATCAAACAGTTTCTTTTTCCTTTTGGGATAAATGTTTTATATAAATAAATAAAAACTGACTTGGCACCCCTATAAGTTGTAAATGGTTTGTCTCAAACCTCTAACTGCCACTTTTGCTGAACAGTTTGGTCTGCTAAAGGTCTAAAAAATAAAAGAAATACTGGCATCTAAGAATTGTTAAGCTTCAATATAATGTATTTTGTATTAAATAAAGCATCAGAGTTTTCTAAGGGGAGGTGGCCTCAGGCAGCATAAATCAACAATGGCAGCTGTATACAAGAACAGATAGAGGTGCCCTATAGCAACCAAGAAGTATTCATGGACAACTATAAACTGGTGAGCCATGTCATTAGATTGCGGGTTTATAGCACATTGCAGATCATTATCATTTCTTTAAAGATATCCAGAAATGTCTTTTTATTAGAGCTTGTTTACAGGGATGGTAAAGATAGGTGGTTAAGCCATGCTTTTATTGCACTCTCACCACCCCCATTAAAGTCTTTGTAAACCTCTGAAATTATAGTGCATACTATAGTTTTCACTTGCCTTGATCCAAAGCGCCCAATGTGATTTCAGTATGCTCTGTCATTCCTCTGCTTTCTGCATAAGTCACTTCTGACAGCCTATGTCGACACCAGGGACGGACTGACAACTCATGGGGCCCCCGGGCAATAGGGGATCATGGGGCCTATGAAAAAGGTAGCAGGGGCATCTCATGGGGCCCCCTACTGACCCCGGGCCCCCGGGCAGTGCCCGAGTTTCCAAATGGTCAGTCCGCCCCTGGCCGACACCAAGCAATGCCAGGAGACGGCCCTGTCCACCCTCCAGCGTACAACAGGTGATTGACAGCCTCAGCTGTGCATGTTTCCTTATGAGATTGTGTAGAGTGGGTGTCCATTCCCTCCACTCACCACCCAGATTACACTCAGCTCTCTGTTCTATGCTTTGCAGTGTGTGACAACAGATCCCTGCCCCCTGCCTTGTGTAGCTAAGGAATGCTGTGTAGTATGTGCACTTTGGGAGGCAGTAAAGGAGAGGTGGTAGAAAAACAGGTACAGCTTATATAGGAGGATTTGTTTTATCTCTGTGTATCATCTAAGGCCAGTCACTTCAGGGAGTAAATATAAGGGCTTACAACCACTTTAACTGCAAAGGCAGCCAGACAGAGTTGTATGCATGCCATGATGTGTTGCTTCGCATTAGCGGCAAATAATACACCCCTTCATGTTCAATGGGCAGTACCACCATCGACGTGACCTATTCAAGTGAATGGGTCTGCACTGAAAGTGCCCTGCTGTCATGTGCAATGCTTTTGAAGAAAAAACAGGAGACAACATCCATCAAGGATCACTGTTCAGAACAGTGACTTGGGCTGTCATCCATGTGATGCTTAAAGTGATACAAAACACAAACTGTTTAATTTCCATTATCCCTTCTCTTTCTGTATGTGGATGATGGTGCTCTGATTTTTTTTAATTAAAAGAACTTCTAAGTACCTTTTTTCTCACTATATACAGCTGTCACATGACCCAGCTCTTTTCCAGCCTGTCTGTAGGGAAACATAAGCAGGAGGAGCTTCTAGTCCTCTGCTACTGGTCACATGTTAGCCTTTTAGACATTAATAAATAATAACTATAAATAAACTGTTTGAAATTGTCATTCCAATATATATTTGAAATCCAATTTTATTTTTTTTCTAGCAAATAACATGACGTGGGCAGGTTTCTGCCAGTCACAGGGTGTGTCAGCCCCCTCCCCCCAAAAGAGTGTATCTTAGAATAAGAGGGAGGTGAAGCTTCCATCAATCAAGATGTAATATCTCTCTCCCCCCCCCCCCGCATTGTGTGGGGACAGAAACAGTGGGCTGTCATTTACCAGTGTGTATATGCCCACATATGCGACTCTATAGTCACTTGGGCTGCTCAGATGTGATAGAGAGGAAATGCTCAGGGTAGAAAATACACTGAAAACTGAGCATGTGCAGTAACTGCCAACACTTCTCTACGAAATCCCCAGCTGCAATGGGGACATGGACAGAAGAAGGAGACCAAGAACAGCAGGATTATCCAGGTTGTTTGCTGAATACAGAAAACAAATCCCATAGTGACTGAGTATGCACAGCATGTAATACAGCATTAAGGTTTGGTTCACATACGTGCGGGTGGTGCCGCTGCAGATCCGCACGAAAAGCCGCGCAGCCGCGCCACCCGCACAGAGGAATGAGGACCCGCGGGAGGGTGCTATTCTAATGGCACACCGCCCGCACTGGAAAACACAACCTCACTGGGAACCGAGGTTCCCGTGCGGGCTGCGTTTTCGGAAGACGTGCAGGGACTTACCTGCGTGTCTCGGGGCATGGGAGTCCATTTAAATGAATGGGTTCTCATGCCCGCACAAAATGCGGCCCGCACGGCCTCATATCTGTGAATCGGGGCTCACTGATAATTTTTTTATGATGGGGGCTTAATGACACTTTAAGGATTTCTGGAATTGTTTTTATAGATGACTCAGGTGTCCCTCACTTATTTGTGCCCAGCGAGATACTGGATTGCATTATGTTATAGAGTCTCTGGAATTTTCCGCAACATTTTGAAAAGCTTTCATAAACAAAGTTGTTGTTGTGAATTCTAAAGGTGGTCTAAAGGGTTAGAAATTGGATGCAATGCTTGACATTTCTAGTGCTGAAAAGTGCACCGTTTGATCAGCCAGCGTTTCGTAGCTCAGTGTTATTTTGATTTTTCAGAGCCACTTGTTGAAAAAAAAAAAGCATTTCTGCTGAGTTTTGTCGGAGTTCACCCTTCTCCAGTGTTGTTCTTTGTGAAGATTTATACAAGATATTTTCGTAAAAAACAGAAGATAATGGAAGTGTCCATAGAAACTGGACCGATTAAATTCAAACTATTATTTTTGCGGTTTGACCAACAGGATGCACAATTTACACATTGTTCATTACCAGGGGCGGACTGACCATTTGGAAACTCGGGCACTGCCCGAGGGCCAGGGGTCAGTAGGGGGCCCCATGAGATGCCCCTGCTACCTTTTTCATAGGCTTTCTTGAGTTTGGGCAAGGACACAGGGGCCCCATGATCCCCTATTGCCCGGGGGCCCCATGAGTTGTTAGTCCACTCCTGTTCATTACACATTACTCCAGGCAAGAAAATATTTTATTAAAGTGTGCCATAAAGCAAATGAGTAAAGCTGAACTCCAGTTATGATCTTTATTGCATACAGTACTTGCATTGGTCCAACTTGGCACAATGGGGTTGAGTTACTAAAACTGGATCACTCAGAATGTAGTGCAGCTGTACATGGTAACCAATCAACTTCTAACGTCAGCTTGTTCAATTAGGCTTTGGCAATAAAACCTGGAAGCTCATTGGTTCCTAAGTCAGCATCTAATGAATTTCAATGTCTTAACATGTGCAATTTGCTGCAGCGCAATTTCTAAAGTAGTTCTTGCATTACTTTTTCTGCAGTTTTGTTGCGATTTCACATGCATAGAATATAATGGAAATCGCACTTCAAATTGGAAGAAATCGTTGAAAATCTTTACAAGTAGCAAAGAATTCTTCAGAAATCGCGCTGAATTTGCACACAAATATTGCGATTTTTAAATCACAGCGGTGTGACCAGAGACTCTGCATAGTTGCACCAGATTTAGCATTTTCCAGTTTCAGTAAATAACCCCCAATGTAAGTATGTACAGTATATCTCACATGTGATGGCCACTGAGAAAGTCAACAATCACTGTAGTAGCCAGTGCTACCACAGTGAAAGCCACAGTCTTCCTGGTCCTGCACAAGCATCTTCCCTTCTGTACACTGACCACAGAGGTTTCTTGCATGGCACTGCGGCCATTCACAGATCACCTTATATTTGAATACATATACAAGGCATTCTCTGATTGGACGAGGTGGAGATTGTGATGTCACCACCCATTCTCTCCACTATGTACAATCAGAGAACACCTTACATTCATTGAAAAAAATACAAAGCATGCGAATGTACAATATACAGTATCTCCCAGAAGTGAGTACACCCCTCACATTTTTGTAAATATTTTATCTTTTCATGTGACAACACTGAAGAAATGACACTTTGCTACAATGTGACATAGTGAGTGTACAGCTTGTATAACATGTAAATTTGCTGTCCCCTCAAAATAACTCAACACACCGCCATTAATGTCTAAACCGCTGCCAACAAAAGTGAGTACACCCCTAAGTGATAATGTCCAAGTTGGGCCCAAAGTGTCAATATATTGTGTGGCCACCATTATTTTCCAGCACTGCCTTAACCCTCTTGGGCATGGAGTTCACCAGAGCTTCACAGGTTGCCACTGGTGTCCTCTTCCACTCCTCCATGACGACATCACAGAGCTGGTGGATGTTAGAGATCTGGCACTCATCCACCTTCCGTTTGAGGATGCCCCACAGATGCTCAATAGGGTTTAGGTCTGGAGACATGCTTGGCCAGTCCATCACCTTTACCCTCAGCTTCTATAGCAAGGCAGTGGTCATCTTGGAGGTGTGTTTGGGGTAATTATCATGTTGGAATTCTGCCCTGCGGCCCAGTCTCCGAGGGGAGGGGATCATGCTCTGCTTCAGTATGTCACAGTACATGTTGGCATTCATGGTTCCCTCAATGAACTGTAGCTCCCCAGCGCTGGCAGCACTCATGCAGCCCCAGACCATGACACTCCCACCACCATGCTTGACTGTAGGCAAGACACACTTGTCTTTGTACTCCTCACCTGGTTGCCGCCACACACGCTTGACACCATCTGAACCAAATCAGTTTATCTTGGTCTTATCAGACCACAGGACATGGTTCCAGTAATCCATGTCCTTAGTCTGCTTGTCTTCAGAAAACTGTATTGTACTGTAATATAATAAAATATTTACAAAAATGTGAGGAGTGGACTCACTTCTGGGAGATACTGTATATATGTAAAGAGCTGTGTAAATATAAGTACTTGAGTAATGATAATAACTTGCAGCAGTGCGGAGCAAGCAACCCCTCTGGTCAGTGTGTAGAGTAGAAACTGCTCGCATTCAACCCCAGCAGGACTTGGAATATTGGAATATTGCCAACACCACTGTAGTAACGCCAACTACTACAGTGATTCTCAGCTTCCCCAGTGGCCCATCTGGTATGAGATACCCATACTTACTGGAGTTCAGATTTAACTCGTATCAGGTGTATGTCACTGTATCACTGTGGTTTCTGTATTATTTACAGTTTCTTTGATGCCAGAGTATAGTTCTCTTTATACTTTCAGCTCTGTGACTATAGGAGCTGTGGCTGTCATACACAGAAGCTGTACTGTCATTTATCCACCTTCATTTCCCTTTGTCCATTTACAGAATGCCTTGTTTTCTTTGAACCATTCACAAAATACAAGGTGTCCTGTGAATGGACAAGGGGAGAGGTAGGTGACTAAAAGACAATGTAGCTTCTGTGTATGAGAGCCGCAACTTTTATAGTCGCAGAGATGAAAGTATACCGAGAGCTTTAAAGTGGTTGTAAAGGCTCGAGGATTTTTGCTTTCAGACATTCTATGCCTGAAGATAAAAAAAAAACCTTTTGTGTGCAGCCCTCCCACCAAATACTTACCTGGGCCCCCTCTCAATCCAGGGATGTGCACAAGAGCAGTGGCTCTCCAGGGAGTTTTCCTCCCCATTGGCTCCCGCTACTGTCAATCACAGCCAGTGAGCCAATGAGGAGAGAGTGGGGGGTGGGTCTGAGCCGAACTAGTGTGTGAATAAACACAGAGCAGCAGCTTGGGAGCGAGACTGCTCAGGTGCCCCATATCAAGCTGCTTGCTCTGGGGGCACTTGGCAGGAGGGAGGGGTCAGGAGCTCCATTGGGGGGACCCGAGAAGAGGAGGTAAGTATAACATGCTTGTTATTTTTTTTTTCTGACTTTAAATCACTTTCATGCTCTTGCAGCTGCCTTAGGCTAGGTCCAGACAGGTGACCGGAGTGGTGGTGGAGAGAGTGTGTGTGTGTGGGGGTAGGTAAAAACTCTGATCAACCAAGTGTTTTTACAAGCCCCCGGCCACCTGTTTGAATGTAGCCTAAGGCAGCTGAGAGGGCAAAAACAATTGCAGAGTTCAGTAATTACCTCCCTGCCTAGTAGGTTCGGCATTGCCCACTGACTTCAGTAAATGGTGCTGCCTGTCAAACTCAATATGCTGTGTTAAAATTACCACACCACGAATCACTGGGGACCAAGGCGATGTAGGCAGACCTGAGAGGCCACCATGTTTAATTGCAGGTGGCCAGTTATTATTGCTTTCTTAACTGCCTTAGGCTAAGTTCACACAGGCAGCAGGAGGTGGTAAAAACATAGATCAGCCGCCCCCCCAGTCACCAATGTGAACTTAGCTTAAGGTTGTTGAGAAAGCAATAATAACTGAGAATTCAGTAACCTATGGTAGCCAATCAAAATTTAGCTTTCTGCGCCTAGATAAATTGAGGATGAATTATAATTTGCTGCTCTGGGTTACTTCTCTTTATACTGTAGCTTTTTGGCCTATTATATGTCTGAATGGGCAAACTTATTAAACTTATCTAAATCAATACAAAAAAGGATAGGTTGTGGGATTTTGAAGGTGCGTAAAAATAATTAGAATTTTTTTTTTTTTTACAATTTAATAAAATTACATTTATTAAGAATGGTTACAACAGACTTAACAATCACAAAGCACTTGACTGTTTCCTGCGGTGTGCAGATGATACTTCCCAAACATGTTTCGTCCAACCTGGGATTCCTCAGGGGAAGAGAAAAGCTCTCTGCAATACAGTCCTTTGGGACTTTAATACCCAGGCAGTAATAAGCATATGTTGAATCAAAAGCACAAGTGTCCATGTGATTGCAGAAGGCAGGTAAAGGACCTAATTAAAAGATTGTAAAAAAAAAAAAATTTTCTAATTATTATTATGCACCTTTTCAAAATCCTACAACCTATCCTTTTTTGTATATATTTATAGAGGGATGTGGTGCAATATGGCGATTGTCAACCACTAATCATATTTACATATTTATTTTTTATTATCTCAATCAACATTAATTATTTTGAATCCTTATGCTGCTGGAATTAATAAAAAGATAGGAAGGTATATTATATATACTTGTTTTAAAGTTATTTTTTACATTTCTTCATTTGCTTCCTGGATTTCTTCATTTGCTTCCTGGTTTCTGACATACGCCAAAATTATGTCATACATCCCAGGAGTCTTCATGGGAGGAGGGGCTTTCTCAGCTAATCACACCCTCCTGCCTGCATGCCTGAGCTAAGGGCAGATGGATTCCAGGAAGCAAATGCTACATGAATCATCTGCCCTTACTCAAGATAGCCATGACTAGAAATGTTAGGGGGGTGTTTTTCAAAGTGATTTCTCAACAAAAAAGGCATGGAGAACATGGATGGACGGGTGAGTTTGAACTGAATATCAAAAATGAGTTAAATAGGGTTTTCAGTTTGTGGTGCTCAGATACAGTTGTGTTCCGCTTTAAACCCATTTAAAAGGATGTTATAGCAAGCTCTGACCCTCCAGGTCAATGTGGGGTGTGTATCTGGTTATCTGAGATGTCATATGTAAAATACATATTTTTCTTCACCTATATATTACTCTGACTTTCCCTAATGATGGATTTTGTCATTTGGAATAATGAATGTCTTACACCTGCCAATCTCTTTCTTGCCCTTCCATCGCACTGTGCTATGAGGAATGGATCAGGGCTCCGCTGTATAATTTTTCTGCATTACACATAGTTCTAAATTGCTAGTCAGCCTTAAAATAATATTGGCTTGTTATTTTTAGAATATGCTTGGAATGTTGCTATGAGTGGCTGGTGAAACCAGAGATTAGCTAGGCAAATGTAAATTCTATGTGGGACTGGCTTGGTAATTCTAATAGTTTGTTTTTTACCCATCAAATGGCAGTTTTTTTATGAAGCCATATCTTTTATGTAATATCTTGTAGAATTGAGAGTCTATGCAATGAAACAAATAGAGTTTTGCTGTCAAACTTCTGCGTCATTATGTCCTCAAACTGTCAACTGCTGACCTGGTTGGAAGAATTGAAAAAGTCATGTGATTGTTCATCAACTGCCACTTATAATGTGATGCAAATCAGATAGCCAGGAGCTCTAATTTGGACATACCTTATTCACATGTTTGAAATGGGGTGGCATAGACTTTTAGGACCTAGAGCGGTCTTTCTTAACCTTTTCAACTAAGAGGAACCCTTGAAATAACTTTCCAGGCTCAGAAAACCTCTGATAAAAAGTACTATATCTATAACTCATGATACATTAGTGTGACGGTCAGTGGGAAGAATGCTCCTTATACTTGTGGTCACCCTAATAGATAACTAAAAAGATCAATTTTGTCAGTGAAAACTTATCTGAGATGCAGAAACTACTCATTGGTCAAGGGACCCCTAGTAACCTCTGGAGGAACCCTAGGGTTCCATGGAACCCTGGCTGAGGAACTCTGGCCTAGAGTGTTGGAAAGCTGCATTCTCATGTGGCTTCCCACATTGCATTCCAGTTGAGCTGCCCTTGTGACCTTCTGCTGGTGTCTGTGCAAAGTTAACCTCCATGGAGGTATTCCCGAGTGTAGCTCGGGGTAAAGTTTCAGCACCACAAGCGGTAACCCCGAGCTACACTCGGGAATACCTTGCAGTGTTGCTCGGGGAACTCTTCTGCACTTACCTTGTCCTGCGCTCCCGCAATGTCCCTCCTGCAGTGTCCCCGGCAATGTCCTCCGGCCGATGCCGGCATCTGTCTTCTGGGTTCCATGCCCTGCGATGTCAGGACGTACGGGGGACGGAACTGGTGGCAAATTCTAACATTTTAAAAGTGACATTCACTAAATACACTAAAATCACATAGTAAAACATTCCTGTATCAAAGCATTTCACATACATTTTGTCCCGAGTGCTTTGTCCGGCGCCCTGCCTGCATTTTTACTGTTCTTTCTGCCTTGAAACTGAGAAATGTCCATGGCGTCCAAAAAGCATCCCTTTAGGTCAAAAGCGGTTTTAGACCGGCTAGAGAACAGCGATAGTAAATCAGAATCACTTGCAGAATTGAGTGATAATGATTTGTGGTGGAAATTCATCATCAGACACTGAAAACGATTTTGTGACTTTGCTCAGTGATCTGCGAACTTGGCGCTATATTTCAAATTTCTGTGTTTTTTGTTTGATTATATTATTGAATTAAATTTATTATTATTATATTATTATTATTTTTAGGATTATTTATCAAATTATAATTTATGATTTCGTGTTTTAAATTTTAACATACCCGGGATGTTTACTAGACTCTTGTTCGGACAGATTTCAGTGAGTTATTCCTAAAAACTACAGGCCTACAATAAAAAAACTAAATATTTCCATGCAAAAAAATGTACCGCTTTGAGCACAGAAATATGGACATAATCAGACCACTAGGGAGGTTAAAGTGGAATTATACTGCATCTGAGGACCACAAACCAAAAATGCTATTTAATTCATTGTTAATATTCATAGCAAACTCTTTATGTGCGAGCTTAGGGGATGCTACCCCTAGCAGTTATCCACTTGTCTTGCCTTGTATCAGAATGAGCTCACTGGTGCTCCCATCCATACAGTAAACTGCTGTGCTCAGAGCACTCGCCTCTCCTGCCCACCTCTTGTCCTGGTTCTTTGTGGAAGCAACATATAGGGGTTGATTTACTAAAGGTAAATATAAAGTGCACTGCAAGTGCAGATGCTTTAGATCTGAGGGGAAGCTCTGAAATGGGGCAAAGCTCTTCTGATTTCTTTCATCCAATCATGTGCAAGCAAAAAATGCTGTTTTTTTCAATCTTCCTTGCATGTTCCCCTTAGAACTAGAGCAACTGCACTTTCAATGTACAGGCTATTTGCCTTTATTAAATCAACCCCATAGTGGTTGATTTCCTAAAGGCCAATGCACTGCACTTTGCAAGTGCAGTTACTTCAGAGCTTAGTAAATGTGGTGAAGCTCTGCTGACTTCCATCATCCAATTATATACCTCACAAATGCTATTTTTTATTTTCCTTGCATGTGATTGGGCATTTTCTATAAAGTGAAGCTTTACCTCATTTACTAAACTCTGGAGCAACTGCACTTGCAAAATGCACAGCCTGTTTGCCTTTGGTACACCTCCCCCATAATGGTAAAGTGGAACTGCAATCATTTTTTGGTGAAAAATATTATTTCAGATAAATTTGTTAATATTAAAGTCTAAAGCCTCATATATACTGTAAGTTTTTTTTTTTTGTTCAGCCCAGCGGGCTGAATGAGAACAGAACTCTGATTGACTGCTGTACTAACACAAGCAGCATTGGTACAGCGATCTCCCCCGCTATGCTATTGTGTCCTGACAGGGACTGCCCTTCCGCCAGAACACACCAGTCAGATTGGTAGACCGTTTTCAGTCAAGCCCCTTTGACAGAAGCTGGACATATGTGCAGCTCCTGTTGGACCGGCTGCCGTACACAGAAGCTGAATGTCGGCCATTTTCTGTTGATCCCATGTGTACTTAGCTTTAGTTTACTTTTTTTTTTTTTATCAACACAATGGACAGTATGGTATGGTACTTAGAAGTGTCCCTTTACCCCTGGTTCACATCTGTATGGTCGTGCGGGCTTCGATTTGCGCGGGTACGAGAGCCCATTCATTTGAATGGACTCCCGTGCCTTGGGACATGCAGGGAAGAAGTCCCTGCACTACTTTGAAAATTGCAGCCCGCACGGGATGGTCGGCATGCCATTAGAATTAATGGCACCTGCCTGCAGGTCCTGCATTCCTCAGTGTGGGTGGTTCAGCTGCAGGTATTTGTGCGGGTCCCCCATTCCTCAGTGTGGGTGGTGAGGCTGCAGGTATTTGTGTGGGTCCCCCATTCTTCTGTGTGGGTGGTGCGGCTGCAGGCATTTGTGCGGGTCCCGCATTCCTCTGTGTGGGTGGTGCGGCTGCAGGTATTTTTGTGGGTCCCGCATTCCTCAGTGTGGGTGGTTCAGATGCAGGTATTTGCGTGGGTCCCCCATTCCTCTGTGTGGGTGGTGCGGCTGCAGGTATGTGTGTGGGTCCCGCATTCTTCTGTGTGGATGGTGCGGCTGCACGTATTTGTGTGGGTCCCCCATTCTTCTGTGTGGGTGGTGCGGCTGCAGGTATTTGTGGGGGTCCCGCATTCTTCTGTGTGGGTGGTGCGGCTGCAGGTATGTGTGTGGGTCCCGCATTCTTCTGTGTGGATGGTGCGGCTGCAGGTATTTGTGTGGGTCCCGCATTCTTCTGTGTGGATGGTGCGGCTGCAGGTATTTGTGTGGGTCCCGCATTCCTCTGTGTGGATGGTGCGGCTGCATGTATTTGTGGGGGTCCCGCATTCCTCTGTGTGGGTGGTGCGGCTGCAGGTATTTGTGCGGGTCCCCCATTCCTCTGTGTGGGTGGTGAGGTTGCAGGTATTTGTAGGGATCCCGCATTCTTCTGTGTGCATGGTGCGGCTGCAGGTATTTGTGAGGGTCCCGCATTCCTCTGTGTGGGTGGTGCGGCTGCAGGTATTTGTGTGGGTCCCGCATTCCTCTGTGTGGGTGGTGAGGCTGCAGGTATTTGTGTGGGTCCCCCATTCCTCTGTGTGGGTGGTGAGGCTGCACGTATTTGTGTGGGTCCCGCATTCTTCTGTGTGGATGGTGCGGCTGCAGGTATTTGTGTGGGTCCCGCATTCCTCTGTGTGGGTGGTGCGGCTGCAGGTATTTGTGTGGGTCCCCCATTCCTCTGTGTGGGTGGTGCCGCTGCGGGCAATTGTGCGGTTCCCGCAGCGGCACCACCCGCACAGATGTGAACCGAGGGTCAGTTGGTGGCTGTACTCTTGGTTAAAATCTTCTGTTTTCTGCCCCTCCCCCATACTTCTGCAGCTGTAATCTTCCTGTGATGTGGGGGTAATACAAGCCACTGGAACTGTCCCATGCTCTCATCAAAAGTGCAAAGTATGAAGAAAAGGATAAGCGAGCGCTAACAGTCTATCAGCTGCTAAACACCAAAGGTACCAAAAACCTCCAAAATCAAATAGTAAACAGCAGGGTGTAGCGCTAAAATAACCAGATCAAATGATAATGAGAAATCGGTGAAACCCGAAAACATCAAAAACCAATGAGTAGCTTAATATCACATAAAATAGCATGAGACATGTATTGTTAATATTTGAAAAACATCTCAAATAATTCAATCAAAATGAGAAACACATGACAACAGCGCAACTGTAAATACAGTGATAAAACGGTGCTCTGACATGTCACTATGCATTGACTACTAATGTGCCAAGTGTGAAAGAAAGTCCAACATTAAGGTGCATAAGAGATCATGGCGATCTTCAGGATCCAGTAATCCGATCCACATATGATAGTGATAAATCCCAAGGTATATAGATTGCGCACTCACCAGATACGCAATCAATCTGCGCATTTAGAGATATCAATCTCAGAGAACCGGAGTCCATTCAAGGTCTGGTCAGGTCTGGTATCCTCACCCTCCGACATCTGCTGCCAATATTGGTATTCCCGTTCTGTGGATGGTGAAAGCTCCCAAGAGCCCCAAAAAGAGGAGGCCAATGGCGTGATATCGTTTATAAAGGGGGTAATGTATTGTAACCAAACTAGAGTAAACAAACACCCTGACCAGTAAAAATAATCCAAGATGGCCGCCGGGACCAATGTGTCTCTGACGGTGTGGTGTCCAGATGCTGTAGCTCCTCCCTGACGCTTTTCTTGCAACCGCACGTATTCATAGGGGGTGTGCATACAGCAATGGACGCTACACAATGCTTACATAGGGTAAATGGTGCATGAGCATTCCGTGCGCGCCAATTCTCGATAGTTCAAAGGCTATGCGCCAGCACCATTTTGGCGTAGCCGACGTGACGGCGCATGCGCATATTTTGTCCCAATTGCCAATAATACCGTATCTATGCGCCGGTGCCATTTTAGCTTGGTCGGCATGACGGCGCATGCACGAGCACCCAATCAAAAGAAAGGCAAACCAAGTACATTACACTAGGATCACCAGGGAACAAAGAAATAAGCCAAAACCGGCCAAACTTGTGGCATAAAGGGATATATGCAGTTATGCTATATGACATGTAGATTATAATAGAATGTTGGTATGGTGGGTAATATGAAAAAGCGCAACCGCGCATATATTGATGCGCCCCAGGACAATAGCGGTAGTAACCAACCAGTATCCTCCATTTCAATGTCAAAGCTTGCACCAAAATTAGGGTGCATGATAATATCATAACATAGCAATAGTATAACCATAAAATTCACAGCTATTTGGTGATCAAAGTGATAAAATAAGACACATACATATATATCTATAAATACAATACATAAAATTTCATAAAAATATGTAGAGATATAAACTGGTCAGTGAGACAAGGGTGATAAAATAAACATAGGTCATATATAGCTATATAAATACATAAACATGTACACATATTAATTTTAATAAATACAATATAGAATAGAATAGATAAGAATAAAATAAAACCAGAAGTTGTTTAAAATTCGCAATGACCATAAAAAGGAAGATGGAAAAGGTAAAAAAGGGGGGAGTAAGCACCAAGATGATGTACAAATGAGTCAAACCAAAGAGAGTCAATCCGATAAAAATCATAAAATCATAAAATAGGCAGTATAAAATGGGGAACTAACTATTGTCGATAAAACAATTGATGTCCATATCCACATTAAGCCCATTAGGGTACATGAACCCCATTTCAAAGATCCATTTGGATTCCATTTGTGATACCGTCCTTCTTTTATTCGTTCCTCTCCAGTGAGCCTGCACTTCATCAATCCCTATAAAGGTTGAGGAGGATGGATCTCTGTTGTGATGAAGTCTGTAGTGTTTTGAGAGTGAATGTTCCTTATAGCCCCTTATAAACATGCTCTCGTAAACGATCTCATAATCTTCTTGTGGTACGGCCAATGTATTGTTTTTTGCAAGGGCATTTCAAGAGGTAAACTACGTACCTACTAGTGCAAGATATAAAGTTATTGATGTTATAAACTTTTCCAGTAGTGGAAGAGGAAAATTTCTCAACTTTCCTTTTTCTGTGACCATTACAAGTGCAAATTACGCATCTGCTACAAGGATAGAATCCTGGCATATTATTAAAAAATGTCACGTTACTAGGTAGATCAATAATATTTGGGGCTATCTAGAGGTCCAGCTCTCCTGAATGTAACTTCAGGTTTATCCGGAAGAATTTTGGCCAAAACTGGGTCAGCTTTGAGGATCTTCCAATTATCATTAATAATCCTCATAATGACCTTACGTTGCGTGTAAAAAGTAGTAATGAATGGGCAAACTCTGGATTGTTTTGGTCTTAAGATGATACCTAATAATTGATTCCTGTCCATATTTGCCACTGCTTGTATAGTGCGTGTAAGAATGGATTAATTGTAGCCCTTTTCTATGAACATGTCCTTCAACACAGTGGCCTGTGAGTAATAGGTATCAAGAGAGGTACAATTTCTCCTAATCCATAGAAATTGTCCCTTTGGTATGTTAGAAAGCCAACCTGTGTGATGACAACTGGTACTGCAAATCGAAACAAAAACGAGAAGCGCACCAACCTTGCGCATTACCTCAGTAACCAAAGTTTATTAATTATAAAATAATACTCACAAACAGCGAATAAAATCAGGCATGTAAGTCCTCAGAGGGACCTGAAAGATAAAGAGCCAGCGCGGATCCCATCATGGAGGTGGATACTCAGTACAGCTGACGCGTTTTGAAGGACATCCCTTCTTCATCTTGAGCGCAGGAGATTTCGCTTATGATCTATTGATGACAACTGGTAACAGGGATATAGCTATTGAGATCTGTCTCCTTAAAAAAGGACGAGGTGAGGATCGCTCCTTCTGAGTTTGTTAGTGTAAGATCCAGAAAGTTAACGATAATTATGCTATATTCATACGTAAGTTTGATATTCAAAGAGTTATTATTCAGTGTCCCAAAAAAGTTGATTAACGCCTGTTCCTCTCCCTTCCAGATTAGCAGAATATCATCAATATATCGTCTGTAAAAAAAATTAAAAAGTGCAATCTATGTCTACCCTTTTATCCCCCCTCCTCCATTCAGAGAAGCTGTACTTTAGGCTCCAGCATTGAAAAGCACTCTATGAATGGAGGATGCGCAGGCAGGGTTGGCATTCTTGACAAGTGCCTATGACAGGTCCAGCGGCTCATATTAACCCCCTCGGCACCAGAATTTTTTTTACCCTAATGCATTCTATGCATTAAGTTCAAAAACGTTCTGTGCCTGGGATCCCTCCCACAGCCACCTTCTTATACTTACCTGAACCCCTTCGCAATCCACCGCTTTGCATGAGAGCAGTGGCTGTCTTGGCTCTGTTCCTCCTTACAGGGCAGATCCATAGCCTATGGCTCCCGCTGCTGTCATTCAAACTCTGTGATGAAGAGCCATGCTCCACTGCCTGTTTATGTGGATGCAGATAGCGGGGCTCAGGAGCAAGCCCACACAAGTGCCCCCATAGGAAGCAGCTTCCTATGGGAGCACCAGCTAAAGAGGAGGAGCCAGGAGCACTGGCACTGGCAGGGGACTTGAGGAGGACTGAGGTGCTGTGTGCAAAACCATTGCACAGAGCAGGTAAGCATGACATGTTTGTAATTTTAATTAAAAAAAAAAAACCCTGAAGCTTTACAATCACTTTAAGGCTGGGGGAGGGGCTTCATTGCAAGGGATTTTTTTTTTTTTTTTGCATCCTGGAGTTGAGCTTTAAGTATCACTTCTCACTTATCTCTTGGAAGCTATTATCTGCAAACTGTTGCTAATAATAGGCTGGGTGTTCAAACAAGTTAGTTCCCCAAAACATACCCCAAAATCAACAACATAAATTACATCTTTTCACTGAAATGAAATATCGCAGCAAACGCTAGTTGTATTATTTTATCTTTTAATGAACTATTCATTTTCATTTTGTTATTTAGGTTGGAGTTCTGCTTTAAGGATTTGTTTAAATTCACTGTACCAATACTCGACTCAACAGACAACAATTTTAATACCATAAGTTGGCACTACATCAGTTTCCATATGTCGTCACTCATGTAAACCAGTACTGAGTTTGCACATGTAATTAAGATTGATGTCATCTGGGTGAAAAGCAGGGTTTTTTTCAGCTGGAACGTGGGGGAATGCACCTCCAGCACTGAATGTATGTAATGGCAAGGGATGCTGGGGAGTGCTGGAGGGTCTATTGATGCTAAATGATGGGGATCTATTGTTGCGGGGGATCTATTGTGCAGGGGAGGTCTATTGATGCGGGTGGGGGATCTATTGTTTCTGGGGAATAAATTGTTGATGTGATGGATCTACTGTTGAAAAAAGGGTCTATTATTGCTGATTGCTGAAGGGTCTATTGATGCTGGCTGAGAGGAGATCTGTTGTTGCTGGGAGGATCTATTGCTGCTGGGTGCAGGGGTTCTATTTTACTGCTTTTCTTGTTATCAATAACAAATTTCATACAAATTACTTAGCACCCCAAAATGATACTTGGGTCCGTATTCCCTAAAAGGGCAGTACTGGGAGGGGGTGGACCCAAAGAACAGTGCTCAGAGGTGGAGACAAGCGGTGACTTGGAAAGGTAGAGTTCCTGCACCTATTGTCTGAGCAAAACCTGATGAAAAGTGTAGCAAAGTCATAATAAATGGGAAATCTAGTCAATATTGTAAGTCTGCCTTTACATCTAATTTTACAAAACAAGAAAATTGTGAACAATATAGCCTCATCTTTGAACCTTCACTTTTGCGGATTTCACCCACCAATTCAGTCATAAGTTATGTATTAAATGATCCCTGATAGTGACATACAGGATATAATCATAGGAAATGTGAACAGAAAGTAACTGAGATGAGGGAATTGGACAAGAGCTAAAAAAAAAAGCTTTAACACATTTATATTCTGCACAAGTTAATGTAATGTTCAAATAAGAAATCCACAGTCTTATATCTCTAGATATGAAAGAGAAATTCATTGAACATTATTGAAACTAGTACAGTAAAAGTTGAGTAGGTAGAGATCTCTCTTCATACTGATGCAGGTAGTATTTAGCTGGGGAGTTGGTGGACACCAATGTGACAACTGTCAACTAAGCCGGTGGTCTCGGCCAACTTTGTGGCTCTGCCTGAGATGTAAAAAGTGAATTATACTGTAGCACCCTCCTACATAGACTGTTAGGTAAATTTAGTATTGGGGTTCTGCTATATCCACAGGAGCCAGAATTGTTTTGTTTGGTCTACTCGAGATTCCATAGACTGGGAGTTTGAATACCTCTCCCTTACTCTAGGAGAAACTTCCGGAGATTAGGGTGGGAGGATTCAAATACCCAGCCTGAATATTTAATAGGGCCTATTCAATCCTTGGGGAGGTGTGCCAAGATGGTGGATGGGTTTCTGTTAAATTAAAAGAGTAAGAGTTTAATGCATCAAGTGATTCGGTGGAGTTTTTTTCTAATGAAGGATTGTATATACCAGGTGTAATAAATTAAAATTCAAGGAGGTCCGGTTGCTAAGACTTTCTTCCAGCCAAGGTCTGAATCTCTCTTAAATAAAACATAAAAGTAGGCCAATCACATCCACATTTTAAGTAAAAGAAAACAGAACGAACTTACATAAGGTGTTCTCATCAGAGTACCCTTTACTTCAGGTGTTCCTCATCAGTGTGCCCCCTTACATCAGGTGCCCCCCATCAGAATGCTCTCTTACATCAGGTGTCTGTCATCAGTGTGCCTCCTTACATCAGGTGTCCCATCAGTTGTCCCTGTCAGAGAGCCCCTGAAATCAGGTGTCCCCCGTCAGAGTGCCCCCTTACATCAGGTGTGCCGCATCAGAGGGCCCCCTTACATCAGGTGTCCCCCATTGGAGTGTCCCCTTACATTAGGTGTCCCTCGTCAGAGTGCCCTTATACATCAGATTCCCCCATCAGAGTCTCACTATAGCTTAGCAGAGTCCATTAGAGCCAGGCAGGGGGTGGGAGCTTGGAGGAGAAGTGTGCAGTAGGGGGTGGGGCACACATTGGACGTCATTGATTGCTATGACAGCAGAGGTTCTAGCAACCAATGACTGAAGCTTAGTGAGGATCCAGCACAGCAGAATGGCGGGCTGACGGTCCAGACAGGGCTGCCTGTCGGTCTGGATCTGGACCATGATCTGCCATTTAGCGAAGGATGCAATAGACCCACTTGAATTCTACCTTGTAATGAAGCATGTGGATGTTACATGTTGCCACCAAGAAAACTACAGTATATAGAACATTCATATTCTGTGTAGAAGTGCTGATCCTTTTTTCAAGTGGGACTTTATTACCATCTTCAGTTCAGTGGACTTTCTGCACAAATTTAATATTGAGAATCTCAATCTGGGTCTCAAATGAATTTTCATCATCTTAAATAGGTTACTGTGAAACTTGAGGGTGCATTTTTTTTTTTAGGGGTGCTTCTTTGTGCGTCTGCTGGGGAATTAGATTTTTAATAAATAATTGGCACATTATTTTTATTTAGCATTGTCGTTTTTGTATAGTTTGTTGTTCAGTGTTTTTTACATGAATAAAATTATATAAACAGAGATTGTGCCGGTTTGTCCCTCAAGTCCCTCCATTTATGGATCTTGGCACAATTAGAATTTTTGCAAGAGAGGTTTTTCCATAGTCAGTTTTTTTTTTTTTTCATTTTTAAGGTGATATGTCTCTCTCTGGCGGGTGTTTGTTAAAGTCCTTTGTTTTTGCCTTGTAGTTACATACGCTTCTTGTTTGTCTTTTGTTATACATGATAGTTACACATTATGGGACTAGAACCCTGAAGACGCATTTTATTATGGATTGTTTTTAGTTCTTGTTAAATAGGCTGGAGTCCAAAGGGGAAGGTTTTTCCCCTGTGTGGGAATGGATCTGTGAACCTCAGGGGCTGCTTGCCCTGCAGCACTCCTGGGCTGCATGCTAGACTTTTATTTTGGGGCAGTGCTTATGGAATGTGTGCATTTTGGGACCTCATCAATAAAGCTTCCTCTCTTATGCTGAAGTTGTCATGGTCTCCAGCCATCAGATGTGGACTACCTCAATCACATAGTTACATAGTTAGTCTGGTTGAAAAAAAAGACACAAGTCCTTCTAGTTCAACCATTAAAAAGGAAAAAAAAATAACACAATCCTATATACACAATCCTATACCCAAAGTTGATCCAGAAGAAGGCGAAAAACCCCAGGAAAGCTTGATCCAATTTGCTCCTACAGGGTAAACAATTTCTTCCTGATCCCACGAGAGGCAATCAGATATTCCCTGGATCAGCTTTACCTATAAATATTAGTATCCAGTTATATTATGTACATTTTGGAAAGAGTCCAGGCCTTTTTAAAAATACTTTCACTTCCTTTCTCATAATATATGAAATCAAATTAACTATGTATACTTTAACAAAGACTAGTTAGAAGAAGTATCCTGGATCCCTGGTGTGAGCATATTTATTTGAGCCAAGAAATTCAGCATGGATTCCACCAGTCTGTCATTGCTCCCCTTCACAAGGGAGACTTTCTGGCTTCTGTGGACATCACGGACATGGACTTGCATGTCCCTATCTTCCCAGCGCATTTGCTTTTTCTAGATTTTTCTGTAGAGCCACTAGACTACAAATTTGTCCTTGTCCATTGACCTTTCACCAAGGTGCTGGCTCCTATATTAGCCATATTGTGGCATCCCCATTTTGGGACCTCTTGTTGAGTGAACCGTCAGTGCAGGCTCTGCCAGACAATGTGGCCTTGATTGTCTAGATCAGGGTTCTCAGCCAGCTTTCCTCCAAGGGTTGCTAGGGGTTCCAAGCAATAAGTGATTTCTGCCTCTCATATGGTAGTCACCTTCAAGGTAACCAATTTGCTTTCACTTCAGACTTCCACAACAAAATATTATTTCAGTGTAGGACATGACAAAGAAATCCCTGGACAGACCGATTTGTTTGGCACCAAGGACCAGGTTGTCCCTAGCTTGGTGGCTCAAGACTCTGGCTCTGGAAGTTCTCCCTTCCCAATTCTAACCCTTCCTTTCCCAATCAGTGTCTTGGAAGTTCAGACACTTTGCTTACTTTGAAGCATCCTACTGCTCAATAAAGATTCAGTCAGGCAATGCCACAGCAGTAGGGTACATCAACCTTCAGGGAGGAACCAGAAGCCTTGCTGTGGCAAGACTGATAGTTCCTGTCCTGAGAAGAACTTCATGTTCCTGTTTTGTCCACCATGTAAATCCCAACTGTAGGCAATAGGCAGGCAGGATTCCTTAACCAACAAGGCTAAAATCTTTCTTCTTACCTAGTGTCTGCCTTTCCTCTTAACAAGAACATTGTTCTTCCATCCCTCTGTCCGGCTCAAGTTCTGTCTGTGGTTCAGACTGTGGGAGTCTATATCTCGGCCACTGCTTCTTTCAGAAAGACATATTTCCTTTTTTAAATCTCAGACACACCTGGTAAGGGTACACTGGATTCTCGTTTCTAGCTGGCTCAGGTATCAACCAAGCCTATGCTCTCAAGAATTGGATTCTACCCTTTCCTGTAAGGGTGCACTACTTGATCTGTGAGTGCTTCTCGGGCTTTTCTGCATCAAGCAGCTGTTTCTGAGATTTGCATGGCTCCCACCTAGTCTTCTGTTTACATGTTCTCTATGTTTTACCAGGTGGATGTCATGGAATCATCTGATGCCTGCTTCGGATATAGGGTCTTTGTATGGCTCTTTTAGCTGCAGAAAAAGCATTTGATTGCTAAATTGCACACTCCTCAGCTGGATGTTTTTAGATGTAAAAGACATCCTATATCCCCAGGACACAGGAGAAAAAAAATAGGATCTTTGTACTCATCGTAACTTCCTGTTCATGGAGACAATTGAGAAAAACTGGCTCCATCTCTCAGCTTTTTGCTCATACTCTTGATATTGTTTTGCTACAAAACTGAGGCATGCTGGTGGTAGGATAGGTTATCCTGGGAAGGCCTACAGTCTTTCTGTGTGCCATTGTCCATTCTTCATAACCCAAAGGTGAAAGACTTCCTTTGTCTCTCACTGAACTCCAAGAAAAGGGTTTTATGTACCAATGTCTGATTTTGCTCTGCTTTAACATTGATATTAACAATATTATTTGTAGTATGTATTGTATTGTATTGTAATAAGTATTAGATTTGTTTGACCAACTCCATGTGAGAAGGGAAGGAACCTATTTTCTTTCAGTTGTGGTGGTGTCGGTGTCATAAGACAACTCTTTCAGATTCTAAAGAGTAATATATTCCTTTTTTCAGTAGAGAATGGCAAACTGAGTGAAAACAAATCTTTTATATTGTGCCTCAGACATAATAAAGTCTTTTCATGTTCCTCAGGCTCTTTCAGTATAGTATTTTTTACAAGCAACTGAATGTGAAAATACGCTCCATTCAGATTTAATAACCACATCATGTTCAGTGATATGAAACTTTGACAAAATGTTTCTTTTTAGCTTGGAAGGACAGATGCCAGCATGAAGTAAAGTTACCCCATAATTTCAGTTAAAAAAGGTCTTTTAAAAAAAATATAGGCATAAGGGGAGATTTACTAAAACTGGAGCACTCAGAAGCTGATTGGCTACCACACACAACTGCATACGTTTCTAACTTCAGTTTGTTCAAATAAGCTTTGACAATAAAACCTGGAACGTGTTTGGTTTCTAAGCAGAGCTGCACCAGATTTTGCATGTTCCAGTTTTAGTAAATCCCCTCCATAGTATTTTAGTGGTTAAAAATAGAAGGTAATTTATATATGTTTTGCGTTGAGAGGAATAAGACAGCATTTTTTTTCCCACTAGGTCTTCATTAATGACCTTGAGCTCAGCAGGGAAATCTTCTCTGACCTCCAATCTGGCATGACAATCAGAGCTATACTCCAGAGTATAATCTCTAATTATTCTGAGAGACAAGAATCAAGGGGTTCAGCTCACAGTAGCGACCTGGTTGTCACACCAGGACCAGTTGAAGAGGGGATAACCTCTACTGAACCCATAGACATCAGAAAACATCTGATGGAGGATGGGTCCCTTGGCTGCTATAGATTACTGCACTTTGCTTAAAGTGGTTGTAAAGGCTCAAGGTTTTCTTATCTTCATGCAAGGTAAAAAAACCTTCTGTGTGCGGCCCCCCCCCTTTAATACTTACCTGAGCACCCTCACGATCCAGTGATCCTCTAGGAACGTGTGACGGGGATATCCCAGAAGGCTGCAGGAGCAGGGACATGCCATTCTCACCTAGGCAAGAATGAAAGGATGAAAGGAGAAGGTGAGCTAGAGTAAAATATATAAAATAATTGTATTTTTATGAATAGAGGGGGGCGTACAGCAGGGAAACTTTTTTTGTAGCCTGTTTCTTCTGGTCCTTCATTTCTCCAGGACACTTTTCTTTGCTGCCCCTTCTCTCTCATATTTTTTTGACATTGTAGACATTAGACTTAAATACCGCATAAATATAAATAAATGTTCAGTGCTCTCTCTTTGGGATGCTTTGGAATCCCTAGTTTCTCTCTTGTCTTAGCAGCACCCCTGCTTTATACCCTTAAAGGGGAACTAAACTGTATATGAGCACAACAAATTGAATATGCTATTGAATTCCTTTTTAGTATTCAAACCCCACTTCCCCCAACTGTCCATGTCTCTGTTTTATTTTGTTTGAGAAATCCCTTTAACCTGCCCTCCCCTTGGAAAAATCCATAATTAGGGAAAGTCAGATTAATATATAGGTGAAAAAAAAGATGTGTTTTACACATGAAATCTCAGATAACCAGATACACCCCCCACGTTGACCTGGAGGGTCAGAGCTTGATATAACAACGTCCTTTTAAATGGGTTTAAAGCGGAACACAACTGTATCTGAGCACCACAAACTGAAAACCCTATTTAACTCATTTTTGATATTCATTTCAAACTCCCCCATCCATCCATGTTCTCCATGCCTTTTTTTGTTGAGAAATCACTTTGAAAAACACCCCCTTAGCATTTCTAGTCATTGCCAGCTTGAGTAAGGGCAAATGATTCATGTAGCATTTACTTTCTGGAATTCATCTGCATGTAGCTCAGGCATGTAGGCAGGAGGGTGTGTCTAGCTGAGAAAGCAAAAAAATGACCATGAAGACTCCTGGGATGTATAACATCATTTTGGTCTAGGCCAGAAACAAGGAATTGACTGGAGAAATGTAAAACAAAAGTTTAAAATCAATAAATATATCTTCCTATTTTTTTACTAATGCTAACAGAATAAGGATTACAAATATTTCATGTGGAATGAGAGCGTTTATTATTTTTCCCTTTTTTCTCTTTCCCACTGGGTTCTTTTATCACTTCTGTTCAAGTGGTGCCTGCTAATTTTATCATATCTTTATTTTTTCTCCATTTGTGTTTGTTGCCTGTCAACTCATAGCTGTCATGCTTCTATCACATCCTGCTGACTTATTTTCCCAATTTGCTTAAAACTGCCATCCTTTATAAGTACATCCTCTTTCCAACTAATGTCTCTTCTTTTGCACATTTTTCCTTACACTGTTAACATGTCAAATCTGTCTTTATGCCTTTTTTTCCTTTTTCATCATTTGTATTACCCTGTTTTTTGTTCTGTGTATTTACTATATATGCTACCCTGATTATTTTTCTGTATATATACTCTATGCGCTTGAGGGCAGTCGTACTTAAAGTGTAATTAAACCCAGGACCCAACATTCACTGTATCTGGTCTCCCACAGTACACACAACATAGAAATGCAATTATTTTAGTAAATATATTTCTCATCAGCAGTATATAGCAGTTGTGTGACTTCTATCAGTGTCCAGCTGAGCACTGGTTAAAGCTTGTAGGATGAATTTTCATTCTTCTCTTACTGCCCTATGAGATTGCATAACCCCCAACCCTCTGTCTGGACAGTGCTGATTGGTCCTGTGCAGGGGCGGACTGACAACTCATGGGGCCCCCGGGCAATAGGGGATCATGGGGCCCCTGTGTCCTTGCCCAAACTCAAAAAAACCTATGAAAAAGGTACCAGGGGCATCTTATGGGGTCCCCTACTGACCCCGGGCCCTCGGGCAGTGCCCGAGTTTCCAAATGGTCAGTCTGCCCCTGTCCTGTGCTGATCACATGCACTCTCCCAAGAAAAAGAAAAACCTTTCATGCAGTACTCACCAAAATGAGCATGTGCAGAGTGTCCCCAAGGCTGTGTTCTATCAGGAGATAAAATGGGGAACATGGAAGAAGGGGAGGATTAGAGAAGACAGGATCAAACATCCTTTTTACACAATGCAGGGGATTATCCCCTTAAATTCAACAGTGAGTATAACAAGCATGCTTTACTGCATATACAGACTGATTTTACTGTTGTGGGTTTAGTAACACTTTAAAGGTGAATTCCAGGCATTGTATATTTCTACAGAGTTTCATTGCTCCAGCTTGGACCAGTGTAACTATGGGAGAAATTTACTGTAAACGGCTGCATGCAGAATCTGGTGCAACTGTGCATGGTAACCAATCAGCTTCAGCTTGCTCAGTTAAGATTTGGCAATTAACCTCCGTGGCGGTATTCCCGAGTGTAGCTCGGGGTAAAGTTTCAGCACCACAAGCGGTAACACCAAGCTACACTCGGGAATACTATGTGGCGCTGCTCCACGATCCCTCGATCACTTACCTTGTCCTGCACTCCCGCGATGTCCCTCCTGCAGTGTCCCCGGCAATGTAATCCGGCGGATGCCGGCATCTGTCTTCTGGGCTCCGTTCCCTGTGAGCGTCGGGACGTACGGGGGACAGAACGGCGGGAAATTAAAAAATGACAAAAAGTGACATTCACTAAAATCACATAGTAAAACATTCCTGTATCAAACCATTTTACATACATTTTGTCCCGAGTGCTTTGTCCTGTGCTCTGTCTGCATTTTTACTGTTCTTTCTGCCTGGAAACTGAGAAACGTCCACGGCGTCCAAAAAGCGTCCCTTTAGGTCAAAAGCGGTTTTAGACCAGCTAGAGAACAGCGATAGTAAATTAGAACCACTTGCAGAATTGAGTGATAATGATTCGTGGGGGAAATTCGTCATCAGACACTGAAAACGATTTTGCGACTTTGCTCAGTGATGTGCGAACTTGGCGCTATATTTCACATTTCAGTGTTTTTGGTTTGATTATATTATTGAAATAAATTTATTATTATTATATTATTATTTTTATGATTATTTATTAAATGATAATTTATGATTTTGTGTTTCAAATTTTATCATACCCGGGATGTTTACTAGACTCTTGTTCAGACAGATTTCAGTGAGTTATTCCTAAAAATTACAGGTCTACAATAAACAAAATACATATTTCCATGCAAAAAATGGTACCGCTTTCAGCACCAAAAATCTGAAATAATCATATCACCAGGGAGGTTAAACCTGGAAGCTGATTGGTTTGCTAGTGCTACAGAGCTGCACTAGATTTTGCACTCTCCAGGTTTAGTAATCAACCCCCAGTGTATAAAGAATTCCTGGCCAATGCTCCTGGAAGTTGCAAATCACTGATGTAGACACTGCAACTCTAGTGATCTCAACTTGCTTCCGGGCCCCATGCTGAGCGGCTATCTGAGTCCAGATGCAATGAGCAGGATTTGTATTGAAGGCAAAGTTCAGTGATACAACAACCCAGTAGGAAGGCATCTGCCTGGAAACACTCACAAGTTTCAACAGCAGTGTGAAGCAGGGCATGTCTCAGATGTGCCGACAACATCTGTCTCAGAGGGCGAAATGTGGCCTAACCAGTCTTTTCCCAAATGGGTGAATTCCTGGAAGAATGGCGTGTCCCTAGCCTGTCCCTGCTCATCTGGAAACCTTCCCTACCGCTATTCAATTTCCCTGCCAAATGTTAGACCTAAACTGTCCACTAGCAAGCTGTGTGTCAAGCCCGAGAGCCAGGGTCTTAAATAGACTCTGTCTGACCCAAGATGGCCACCAGAGTCACAGGGGGCCACAGCATCCAATCAGATCGCTTCCCCAGTGACCAAGGAAACCATAGACGAACAGGTTCCTCCTGACTTCCACTCCTCCTGTAATGTCGCTGAGTGGCACCTGCAGTGGAGAATACAGACTACACTTGCCTACAGACTGGCTAGCTGCATTGTGAACACAGATGGTCGGCTGCTAGACACAGGCACCATTCAGAGAATAAAAGGGAAAGAACAGCAGCGCTTTCTGAGCGTAGTAGCTGTATAAAATATAATTTAATAGGAAGTAATCAGAACAACTCACAAAGAAAGACTTGTGTAAGGCATGTGCCTACACTATTGGGCCATCTCCCGCTGTGTGGTCTGGACCGCTGGTGGAGGTGTGTATCCCAAGGCTGCACGGTCACTCTAGGTGGACTGAAGGTGCTGGGTTTCCGTCGCTGGAAGCGGTGATATCACCAGATCCAAAGGCGGAGGAGCGGCCTGTGAGCGGCGCACGTTCAGAGTATGCATGCTCCTTCCTCAGATGTCTATTGCTGACTGCTGAGAAATATATTGTTGCTGATAGAGGTCTGTTGTTGCTGGAATGGATATATTGTTTCTAAGGGGTATTTTGTTGTAGGGGGTCCATTGTTGCTGGGGAACTTTTGTTGCTGGAGGGATCTATTGTTGCTGGGAGGATCTGTTGTTACAGGCGGTCTTTTGATGCTTGGGGGGCTCTTAATGCTGGCTGCAGGGATCTACTGTATTTTACTGCTATTCCTATTATCCTTAACAAAGTCCATACAAATGACTTAGCACCATAGCATAACACTTGGTTCTGTTTTCTCTAAAGTACTGGGAGGTGGGAAGGGGTGGAATTAAAGGACAGTGCTTGGAGGTGGATAGGGGGCGGAGACAAGCGGTAATTTGGAAAAGGGGAGTATCTGCACCTATTCCTGGGGAAAAAAAAGCCATGAATGTAACTATGCAACAATATCCATACCTCAATGTCATCCTTAAAGGGCAACTTAACTTTTGTGGGACAAAAAAATTACCCTTCCTTTTCAATCAGCAGCGCTGTAATTTTCTGTAAAATGCAATGCAATATAGCAACCTGGAGGCACTATCTATACGGATGGTGGACAGAACCAGGGGCGGTCTGACCATTTGGAAACTCGGGCACTGCCCGAGGGCCCGGGGTCAGTAGGGGGCCCCATGAGATGCCCCTGGTACCTTTTCCATAGGCTTTTTTGAGTTTGGGCAAGGACACAGGGGCCCCATGATCCCCTATTGCCCGGGGGCCCCATGAGTTGTTAGTCCGCCCCTGGACAGAACGCCCTCTGAAAATGTAATTTCCTGCTTGTGTGATTGGTTTACTGATTTTCCCAGAAGTCTGCACTAAGATACAAATCAGCTTTTGGGCATCCCCTACAATAAAAATATAATTTTTGGTGAGATACTTCCAAAGGTAACATCACATCTAAAGGGATGAGGACCCTGCCACTTTCTTCATTAGAGCCCTGCAGGTACAGCAGCTGATTGATAATTATAAAGGCACTACCATTCTTTTTTACTGTGCACATGGACAAAGACAAACAAATAGCTGCTTCATCAGAATAACAAAAATTAAGAATCTGCAGAAAAAGTTTGCTTCCATTCCTGCAAAGTACATAGATCGCCTAGAGGGGAATGTTTTTTTTTCTCAGAAAAAGTGGAGTTACTCTTTAAATTCTAGCAAATGTATTAGCTCTATAAACATCCACACTCCGCTCCTCACAAGACCTCCTTCTCTCTAGTTCCCTGGTCTCCTCCTCCCATGCCCGCCTCCAGGACTTCTCCAGGGTGTCACCCATCCTCTGGAACTCCCTGCCCCAACCCATCAGATTATCACCTACTCTCCTCTCCTTTAGGCGCACCCTGAAAACCCATCTCTTCAGGGAAGCCTACCCCACCCTCTGCTAACTTGCCAACCTCCTCCACTCTCCCTACCCCTCCATCCCCCACAGCCATCTCCTCCTGTGCCACCATCCCCTCCCTCCTAGATTGTAAGCTCGCAAGGGCAGGGCCCTCGATCCCCTCATGTTTTGCATTGTATTGGTATTGTTCTGTCACATGTTCTGTCCCCCTTTGTAATGTACAGCGCTGAGCGAACTATTGGCGCTTTATAAATACTGTATAATAATAATAATAATAATACAGTACCTAGATCAGTTATACAGGGATTCCCAATTATTTGGTGCATTATAAATATTCATAAGAACCATTTTTCTTCTATGTTTAATATTTATAGTTCACAAACATTAAGAGGTTAACAGATGTCTATCGTTTTATCTTTCTCTAGCTTGTTAGAACTGTTGTAGGTCAGTATATATCAATAATTGATCAACTCAAGAAACATAAATGTATGATTCTGCTGTAGAATTAATCCAACTGATTGTTTCCGGCTTCTTTTATATTCACATTGAAGTACATTAACACTTGAATTATGTCACCTTAGATCTATTTTGCCAAGTTTACAGATTTTTATGGCAAGCCTCCCTAGCACAGTTATGGGAAACAGGGGTATTGGCAAAAAAATATATTGGACAATAGCGTTGAGTTAATTCTAAGATCTAGCAAAATGTTATTCTTTTATTAAAGCAGGCCTTTACCCTAAAGATGATGTTGTGTGACCCAGTGATTGACAGCCATGGCCAGGAATGACACGTAGCCTGGAAATGCGAAATCACGTATATTTATATATGTGATTTTGCGCACCTGTACCGCCCTGTACAATATACCTGCTATAGGGCCGTCGGGAAGCAGTTAAATTAAAAGCCATAAAGTGATACAGCGCAAATAATACAAATAATAAAAATGTGAAAATAATATATATTAAAGTCCAACAAAAGTCCCAAATTAAAGTCCAATGTCCCAAAAATTTGTGAAAATTTTTTGAAACAGAACTGTAACTCAAACTTCATAAATTTTCAGCATGCTCACATCTTCAGAGAAAAAAAAACATTTGATCCACACTCACCAAATACTGTGAATTCTCGAGCTAATATAGCTTTAAGAGACTTCTGGTATCCTCAGAAGTTGTAATACTCTTAAGCGATTTCTCACTGACTCTCTACTCTCCTTTCCAGATATTTCCACATATAGCGATAAAAGACATAAAAGAAAAGATGCTAATGGTTATAAAACGTAAAAGAAAAGATGCCAATGGTTATAAAACATAAAAGAAAAGATTCCAATGGTTATAAAACATAAAAGAAAAGATTCCAATGGTTATTAAACATAAAAGAAAAGATGCCAATGGTTATAAAACGTAAAAGAAAAGATGTCAATGGTATTTTATGTTTTATATCGCTATATGTGGAAATATCTGGGAAGGAGAGTCAGTGAGAAATCGCTTGAGTATTACAACTTCTGAGGATACCACACCCCACCTGCAGGCTTGTCTTTTTGTCTCTTAAAGAATTCACAGTATTTGGTGAGTGTGGATCAAATGTTTTTTTTTTCCACTGAAGATGTGAGAATGCTGAAAATTTATGAAGCTTGAGTTACAGTTCTATTTAAAAAAAATTTCACAAATTTTTAGGACATTGGACTTTAATTTGAGACTTTTGTTGGACTTTAATATATACTTTTTTAACATTTTTATTATTTGCGCTGTATCACTTTATGAACCCTTTTGGGCCCCACATCCACTCACTGGCTAAATCCTGCCGCCTCAACCTCTGGAACATTTCCAAAATCTGCCCCTTCCAGGCCAATGACACCACAAAACAACTTATCCACGCCTTGGTTATATCCCGCCTCGATTACTGCAACTCCCTCCTCACTGGTCTACCGTTACACAGGCTATCCCCCCTTCAGTCTATTATGAATGCTGCTGCTAGACTCATACACCTTACCAACCGATCAGCGACTGCTGCCCCTCTCTGCCAATCCCTTTAATGGCTTTCACTAACCAAACGTATAAAATTCAAAATACTAACCACAGCTTACAAAGCCATCCACAACACTGACCTTAGCTACATCACCAACCTCATCCACAGATATCGGCCAAATCGCCCACTCTGCTCCTCCCATGATATCCTCCTCTCTAGCTCCCTCATCACCTCCTCACACGCTCGCTTCCAGGAATTCTCCAGAGTCTCTCCCATCCTCTGGAACTCCTTACCACAACATGTCCGTTCAGCCCCCACCCTGTCTGCCTTTAGGAGATCTTTGAAAACTCACTTCTTCAAGGAAGCCTACCCCACCTCCACCTAAGAACTGTACTTGAATCACCTCCACCAGATCATCCCCTGCAGTTATCATGTTTTGTATCACCTCCCCCTTCCTTTAGATTGTAAGCTCCATGAGCCGGGCCCTCCTATTCCTTCTGTACTGAAAGTATTGTATTGTACTCTCTCCCTCATATTGTACAGCACTGCGCAAACTGTTGGCGCTATATAAATCCTGTATAATAATAATAATAATAATGAGTATATTTTGATGTTTAGTCAATTTCTGAACAGCAGCATTTAATTTATTGTGTATTCCTTTGGCGCAAATTTTCTATATAAATTAAAAGTCAGCAGCTACAGCATTTGTAGCTGCTGACGTTTAATTTTTTTTGGGGGGGAGACTGAAGCTCCACTTTAAGTTGGCATTGGCATAGGGACATATTGGTGATATGTGATCCTGTATGTGGGCATACCTGTGGCACTATTACGATTCCACTATATCAGTCCTGCAGTCAGGAAATAAAATCAGTGTATTTCGTTTGTTGCAGTTTGAGGAATAGGAATCTATAAAAGCTTAAAAAAATTCTGGTGGCTTTGCATGTACTTGTTCAGCTATCAGACAGACATCAGAATGCTTCTTGAAAGAGGTGGGCATGAAGTTTAATCTTTTACTCCTCCATGCTTTTATGTACAATGAGTTCACTTGTTAGTTAGACCTGCCTGGCACAGCTACTGATACCGACAGCCGCGTTATACCAGGTCACTTCTATTATCAATTGAAAGCAGAGATGTGCTATACTCTAAATAATGAAAGTATTACTGGATGAAAAATACTGTATTTTTCAAAGTGAAAAAAAAAGTGGACAGTGGGCAAACTATTAGCCTTGAGCATCGGCTCAAAAAGTGTTCAAGAAAAAGAACTGAGTGGTAGAAATATAATTGATTATAAAAACATTTAGGCCTGGTCAGATCTCACCTCTAATGAAAGTGTTAAGATTCTGGATACGTCCTCAAACCTGAACAACCTGCTTTAGTACAGACCTTTCAATGCTAAGTGCATGGAAAAATTGTTTGGAAATACTTTTAAGTACTTTTCTTGTCCAGGTCAAGGCTTGACAAAGCCTGCCGAGTGTGCTGTTAAATGTAATATAGTGCAGCTTACCTCCTTAAATGTGGTGGCTGCATTCATTTTCTTTTGTTTAGGCTTTTTTTCTTTTATTGTTACCTGGTGATCCGGCCAGTAACACACTTCCTGTCTTAGAGCATCTCCACTTTGGATGGAGGAGCAATGGAGACACCTTTGGACAGCACCATTGTCAATCTGGGGAGAGGGTAGGGTTAGAAGGAATAGCGGATTTGGATGGACTTAAAGTGGTTGTAAACCTCAGACATGAAATATGAACAAAGCATATCCTTCTTTAGTGTGCACGGTCTCAATCCAGAGCACTAAGTGTCATTTCTGGCTGCTGCCTCATTTCTCTGCTATCAACAAGAGTCACTTCTCACAGGTTTGCTGACACCAGGAGAAAAATGGTGACAGGAGAGGGTCCTCCAACAAATTGACAGCCTCAGCTCTGTTTCTGTGAGCCGTGTGGAGGGGGTGTGTGTCCCTTCCCTCCAATCAGCTCACTGGGCCCTACAGAGTGTACCTTCAGTGCTCCGCCCCCCTTTTTCTGAACACTCAGACAAGCTTTAATAATTCAGTACTTTGAACAGATGTAGAGAAGAGATCGAGCTAACATGTTTAAAGCAGTTACAGAATGTTTGTTTTACTTTTGGGATAAAGGTTTTACATAAATGGATAAAAGCTGATCACTGTAACCCTTACCCAGACCGCCCCCCCCCCCCCCCCCCACCCAGTGGATAGGTTTGTCTCAGCCCTCTAACTTGACAGCTTGGTCTGTTAAAGGAAGTTAAAATAACAGACTTACTGGCCAGATCACCAAGTAGCAATAAATAGAAAAGTCTATATGTGAACCCTCATCTTGTAAAACAAAACCATTCCATTCAAAATACACATGAAGGCAAAACATTTGTGTATACATATAAAAAAATATTCTAAACACCTTTTTTATAAGTGGTCACATATTGTATATTCTCTGCATAAGGAGCTTGGAGAGCTGGGGGAGGAGAAGCAGAAGCATGCTGATCTTCCCAGTGAATGGCTGTGCAAGGTGGGGGGGGTGTCAGGACATGTCTGATCATTGGAGGAGAGTAGGTTGAGTTCCCAGTAGACATGTGCATGTCCGAAATATTTGTTTCATTTAGTTTTGTGTCATTTGTTAATTAAATAATTTTGCTTTGTTAGATTTGTTCTGTTGAACAGATTTGTTGCATATATCCGTTTTTATCGGCAGGATTCAATATTTTTGAATCCATCCTAATTCATTGTGAAGAATAGCTGGTTGTTAAGGAGAGGCTGGCTGGCTGGCCGGCTGTCCTGTCCTTAACAAGCATGACTCATCTACTATCAGCAGGATTCCCTTCTGACGGCAGAATATAAACAAGCAATGCTGGCTTTAAAAAATGTTTGTAAAAAAACAACATGGGAGTCCCCCCAATATATGCCAGGCCCTATAGGTCTGGTATGGATTTTAAGGAAAACCCCATGCCAAAATTTAAATAAAAAATGATATGGGGTCCCCCCAAAATCCATACCAGACCTTTATCCAACCATGCAGCTCAGCAGGCCAGGAGAAGGTGGAACAAGAGAATGCCTCCCTCCCAAACCATACCAGGCCACATGCCCTCAACATGGGCGGGTGTTTTGGGGGAAGGCCCCCCCCAGAGAACTTTGTCCCCAAGTTGATGGGGACAAGGGCCTCTTCCTCTAAACCCTGAGCAGTGGTTTTGGGGTCTGAGGGCAAAGGGCTTATCAGAATCTGGAAGCCCTCTTTAACAAGGAGTACATAGTACCCCTACTGACTCACCAAAAAAGTGTGAAAAGTAAATAAAAACATTATCCAGTATTTGACAAGTCCTTTATTAAAAAAAACAACAAACAAAGTCCCTTAGTAAATCCAGTGTCAATCACGATGAACACCAAACGCTGACCCGAAAGAACAACCACCAAAAAAAAAAAGATGCGTACATTATGCTTCCCGGCGACTGACAGCTCCAGTTCCCAGCAACGGTAAATAAACAAGGGTGCAGGGTCACCCGATGACATGTGACCCTTTCTTTATTTACCATCAGCAGTAGGAGCTGTAGCTATCAGTTGGCATTTGGCAAGAGCCTAACAATGGTATATAAACAAAGGGGTAGGGTCAACCACTGTCACTGGTGACTCTGCCCTATTGTTTATTTACCGTCAGTGGAAACTTGACCTATCAAATGGTGGGAGGCAAGTGTCATGTGCACACTTTTTTTTTTTTTTTTGCCAGCGGCCGCAGCTCATCATACTTTAAGCTAGATTTACTTCGGGGGATATTTGATGTTTTGGGTTTTTTTTAATAAAGGACTGTCTACTGTTTTTGTTTACTTTTCACACTTTTTTAGTGAAGTAGGGGTACTGTGTACCCCATACACATGGGGTAACTGGGATCTGGGAGCGCCCTGCCCGTAGACCCCCACAACCACCAAGGGTTGTGGGGAAGAAGCCCCTGTCACCATCAGCAAGCCACACCCGCCCCATGTTGAGGGCACAAGGCCTGTTATGGCTTGGGGGGGGGGCCCTCCACCCCCCTCTTCCCTGGCCTGAATGCTTGAAAAGGGTATGGTATGGATTGGGTGTGGGGACACCTATGCTGTTTATTTCAATTTTCTGTTGCCAGCTCTTCTTTTGTTTACATTCTGCTGTCAGCAGAGAATCCCATTGACAGCAGGTGAGCCATAGTTGTTAAGGAGGCGGTGGCCGGCTGCTCCTGAACAACAAGCTATTCACAAATCAGTTCAAATCATACATTACTTTGGATGCTTCAAACAATCAAATAAATTTTCTGTGTTTCATTAACATTCATTTCAGATTAGTTGAAATTTGTTACTATTGTTATTCAGAGATTCAGATCTATAACAAAATTTATGTGTGAATTTAAATTTGTAACAAAACAAATTGCACATGTCTAGTTCCCAGCACAGCTAGAGAACTGACCGTGCTGTGCTCTCTTGTCTAGTGTGGTCAGTTTTTAATAGGAAAGCAGAGGGACTGGCAGGAACACCAGGGATTTCACACAAAGGAAGCAATACAAAGAGAGCAGGATACTTTTTCATAACAAGTACATGGTACAACATGCACATATCAGTAATATGAAATGTTGGGTTTACATATTGTTTTATAATTAGTAAGCTGCAATATAATACATTTATATTTTTGGGTTTACTACTGCTTTAACCCACCTAATCTGAGTCCAGGTTGTCCTGCACCCAATTTAGCCTGTGACTGGACAGTGAAAGGAGAAGCAGTACATTGATGAGCTCATCTCTCTGGCACTCGGCGTTCTCCTATCATCCGGCTTCTTTTTCAGCACATGAATTGATTGGCTCCTTCTACTGCTTCTTCCTTTCACACTCCAGAGACTGCAAAAGGCTGATAGAAGGTCAGATTAAGGTATTTACACGGCTTGAATTTAAAAATGTCACTTAATTATGTATTGATGATTACAGAGCTGCATTCATTTGTGTCTTCAAGAGTTCAGCTTTTAGGTTAGACAAAAAGCAAAACTGTTTCATTTTGTACACCAAAACTTTAAAAATTACAGATTCATTAGTTTAAGATTTGTAGGTCAAAAAGGTGTTGCGTTTAGAACAAAGAGGATTTCCATATGAACTATGGTAGATTTACTTTGCTATTAGGAAGAGCAATTTTCTCATCTGCTGCTGAACTGTGAGTCTCATGAGACTCATCCACTCGTTGACTGAGCATCATGGGGTATTAGAGAAGCCGGAGCTTTGCTCATTCCTGATCTTTACTCAATACCAACATAGAACTATAAAAAATGAATTTGGCTTTGCTATTACACAGCTATCGTGAAAGTATTACCTGACATGGCCAAGTAAACTCTGGATTACAATTACTTCCTTTTTTTTTCTTTCTATTAGCATTTTGTTCTGAGTATCAGCACTGTTGGACCTAAAAGTGAGCAGATCCCTGTCTTGAAAGATTAAAGGGGTATTAACCACTTGCCTACAGGGCACTTATACCCCCTTCCTGCCCAGGTCAATTTTCAGCTTTCAGCGCTGTCACACTTTGAATGACAATTGCGCGGTCATGCAACACTGTACCCATATTAAATTTTTATAATTTTTTTGAGACAGATAGAGCTTTCGTTTGGTGGTATTTAATCCCCACTGATGAGGAGGCACTGGTAGGTTTCAATAATGGGCATTGACAGGCATCACTGATGGGCACTTAAAGGCAGCACTGATAGGTGGCACTGATAGGCGGCACTGACTGGCTCTGATAGGCGGCACTGACTGGCACTGTTAGGCGGCACTGATAGCCAGCACCGACGGGCACTGATAGGCGGCTCTGATAGGCGGCACTGACTGGCTCTGATAGGCGGCACTGACTGGCACTGTTAGGTGGCACTGACTGGCACTGTTAGGCGGCACTGATAGGCATCACTGACAGGCACTGATAGGCGGCACTGACTGGCACTGATAGGCGGTACTGACTAGCACTGATAGACGGCACTGATTGGCAGCACTGATAGGTGGCACGGAAAGGCAGCTCAGATGGGCACTGATATGTGGCATTGATGTGCACTGATGAGCACTGACATAAGGCACTGATGGACACTGACAGGTGGCATTGCTGGCGCTACACTGATTATCAGGGCACACTGATCATCAGTGCCCTGATGATCAGTGTACATGTCCCCTCTGAGGAATGCTGATTACCGGCTCTCCTCTCCTCACCAGCTCTCAGCGTGACAGCTCGTGGGGAGAGAAATGCCGATAACCGGCATTTCCTCATTTACATGCAATCAGCTGTGATTGGACACGGCTGATCACATGACCAAGCCAACATCTTTGGCTCTTTCCGTTGATCGGTGATCAGCTGTGTCCGAGGGACACAGCCCATCACCATTCGCCGCGCTTTGTGCTCCCTGAGCCGCGCATGCGTGGTTAGAGTGGGAGGATGTCATATGACATCCTTGCACCCGTCATTTCCTTATATGGCGGGCTGGAGGCGGTTAAACCTCAAAGCAAACATTTATTATAATGCAGATCACCAATTCTTAGATGTGATGACTGCATTAGTTTTCTTTTTTAAGCTTTGTTTCTTCTATTTTCATCTGGTGATCCAGCCAGTAAGTCTGTTGTTAGAACAAACTATCTTGCAGTTACAGGGATGAGACAAACCATTTAACAGTGACAGGGTTGCTTAAAATGATCAGCTTTCATTCATTTATGTAAAACCTTTATCCCAAAAGGAAAACTGATTATAAAGTATTAGCTGGAGTTGGGCTTTGATTTGTGTATTTAAATCTGTTAGTCGATCCAACACTACCCCTCCCTCCCCAGACTGACAATGCTTCTGTTCAAAGGTGCTCCTTGTGTTCCTTCCTCCAGAGTGGGGGCTCTCTAACCCTAGGTTCACACCAGAGGATTTAGTGTTTTGCAGAAATGCAATACAGTCCATTGAACATGTTTTCCTATGGGGCACATTCCCATCTCTGCATTTTTTTATTTTCACCCGGGGCGTTTTTTGGAAAGGGTCAGGGACTTATTTTTAACACAAATAGTTGCGGTTTTGCTTCTATAGATTTCCGTGTAGTGCATTTTTGATGCGTTTTGCGTGTTAAATCTGCCTAGCAGCAAGAAAAATGAAAAAAAAAAGCAAAAAAAAAGCAAAATGCATCAAAAACACGGCAAAAATGCAAGTGCACAAAAGCAAAACGCAATGTAGAAACGGCTCAACTGCAACCTGCATAGGTGTGAACCTAGCCTAATACAGGAGGTGTGTTACTGGCCAGATCACCAGGTGAAAACAGAGGGAAAAAAGGCTAAGAAAGAAAACAAATGCAGCCATCACATCAAATGATTGGTAAGCTGCAATTTGGTTTTGGATTTAATGTCAGTTTAGCTGCTAGTACAAATAAAAAAGTACAGTATAAAATGGCAAAAGCATGTTATCCATAGTGATAGTTTACCTCTGTAGGTAAGTGCAAAGCGCAGCAAAAATAAATCAATATTGTTTTGGTTAAAGCAGAACTAAATTCTCTCAATCAGAATTAACTATTTTGAATCCTTATGATACTGGCACTCATACATAGATAGGTAGGTACATTATATTTACTTGTTTTAACTCCTTTTTTTAAGATTTCTTTAGTTGCTTCCTGGTTTCTGGCCTAGGCAAAAATTATGTCATCATTATTAATATTATTATTATTATACATGACTTAGAAATAGTGCCAACAGTTTGCACAGCTCATTACAATATAGAGGGATACAGTACAACTACAATCGAGACGAGTATTAAGAGGGTCCTACTCATATGAGCTTACAATCTAATAGGGTGGGGCAAATGGTGCCAAAGGTTATTGTCATATATCCATGGAGTCTTCTTAGGTGTTTTTTTGTTTCCTTTTATTTGGAGGAGAGGAGGAGGGGCTTTCTCAACTAAGCACACCCTCCTGCCTGCATGCCTGAGCTAAGGGCAGATGGATTCCAGGAAATAAAAGCTACATGAATCATCTTCCCTTACTCAAGGTGGCCGTGGCTAGAAATGCTACAGGTAGGTTAAATGGATGGGTTAGCTTAAATTGAGTTTTTTTGGTGGTGTTCTGATACAGTTTAGTTCTGCTATAATTACAGGTAGTGTTAGAGAACAGACTGATTTGGATGTTGCTGTAGCAAGAATGAGCTAAAACAGACTGTTTTCATGCTGTAGAAGACATTTTGCTGCATTAGTCACCCTGAAATGCTAAATTACATGCTCCACCTCTTGTGTCATGTGACTAGTTTGGCAAAAACTACTGTTAAAATGATATACAAAACCCTACCTATCCAAAGTTCATTAGAAAAGTTCCAAACTGCAGTAAATAAAATGAGGTCAGTAGAAGAAGGGATAGTGCCCCATCGTTGGTGTCAGTGGAAGGAATAGTACACCATTGTTGGTGTCAGTGGGAATAATAGTCCCCCGTCATTGGTGTCAGTGGGAGGAATCGTGTTCCATTATTGGTGGCAGTGGAATGACTAGTGCTCCATTGTTGGTGTCAGTGGAAGGAATAGTACACCATTGTTGGTGTCAGTGGGAATAATAGTGCCCTGTCATTGGTGTCAGTGGGAGGAATCGTGTCCCATTATTGGTGGCAGTGCAATGACTAGTGCTCCATTGTTGGTGTCAGTGGAAAGAATAGTGCCTGATTGTTGGTGCCAGTGGAAGGTACGGTGCCTCGTCATTGGTGTCAGTGGGAGGAATAGTGTCCCATTATTGGTGGCAGTGCAATGACTAGTGCTCCATTGTTGGTGTCAGTGGAAAGAATAGTGCCTGTATGTTGGTGCCAGTGGAAGGTACGGTGCCTCGTCATTGGTGTCAGTGGGAGGAATAGTGTCCCATTATTGGTGGCAGTGCAATGACTAGTGCTCCATTGTTGGTGTCAGTGGAAAGAATAGTGCCCCATTGTTGGTGCCAGTGGAAGGTACGGTGCCTCATCATTGGTGTCAGTGGAAGGAATAGCGTCTCATATCAGTGGGAAGATTAGTGCCCCAAAGGCCAGATAAAAGCAAGCAAAGGGACCCATCTGGCCTGCAGGCTGTAGTTAGGAGACTATTGGTCTATACTCTCAGGTTACTAATGTAAGAGGTGCATGCCATCCAAGCCTCTAAGCTCCACACTTCTTGTGATCTCCTCTGTCCTGCAGCTCTGTGCTCCTCAAAAGGACAAGGGGAGTACAGAGCCAGAGAATATGGGAGATCGCAGGGTGTCTGATGCTTAGAGGCTTAGAGGGCAAATACCCATTACATTAGTAGAAGGTACATTAAATCTGCATGGGGAATGCTTCTCTGCATTAAGGTAAAAATCTTTCTGGGTGCAGCTTCCTCCCCCAAGCCCCCTTATACTTAACTGAGCCCCATCTCGATCCTGTGATGTGCATGAAAGCATCAACTTTCATTGGCGTCTTTCCTCATTGGCTCACACTGTAGCAGGAACCATTGGCTCCTGCTGCTGTCAATCACAGCCAGTGAGCCAGTGAGGAGAGAGCAGGGGGTGGGGACAAGTCACTCTAGGTGTGTGAATGATCAATGTCCATTCACAGAAGCATGGCTCAGGAGCGAGCCTGTTTGAGTGCTCCCATAGCAAGAGGCTTGTTACTGGGGGGACTCGGCAGGGGGGAGGAACGAGGACCGCCAGCGGAGGACCCCCCAAAAAAAGGCGATCAGGGCTGCTCTGTGCAAAACCATTGCACAGAGCAGTTAGTTTATGTTTGTTATTTTAAAAAATGATAACCTTTAGAATCACTTTAAAATAAATTTTTAGTTCATATACACTTTGGGGTATTAATAAAAACAATTGTGGATGAATGTCACAAACATTATCCCGGCCTTCACAAATTCTCTCTGCATTTTGCCTAATACTTTTATTTTCTATGCTCATCAGTTCCATCTAGTGGCCATACTGCAGTAATTTTCTGAAATACCCCAATCAGGAAAATACCAAGAATGGGTACTAGATGGCGCAGAGGATCATAGGAAATAAACATGTTAGGCAAACTATGGTGAGAATTCATGACGTCTGGGAGAATGCTTGTGACATTTCTTCCGCAAATTTTCAAAAAAATAGACCCCTTGAATAAAGCAGGAATAAATGAAAAATGAAAATGTTCACCAAATTGTAGTTGTGTTTATGTCAGCTCCTACCAGGTTGCCTATAACTATCTAATGATAAATAAAGTCCTAACGATTCCCCTTGTATACCTTATCTATAATACAACGCCGTGAAAGGGAATGCCTAAAAGATGAGTGCATGTGCAAAACGTATTTGTAACTTGTCATGAAAAGACTATGAATGATGCTTCTACGAGTGAGAGGCTGATGGAAGCAATGAGACAAGTAGATCCATTTTGAGTGCCTGCATATTGTAACACGGCCCACTAATAAATCAGTGGCTTAAGCAGATCACGCCTGTCAGTCAGGTTAATTTGTTAAAAAGCTCAAGTGACTTTGCCTGGCTTCTTTTGGCAGGGATCTGACATCGGGGTTATTGAGAGATTTTGGCAGAAGTCAACCAACCTGTGATGCTAGACAAGCCTTATACACCCGGTAGCCCTCGGAGCTGTAGAGGCTCTGAGGAACAGAAGAAGGGTTAAATGGAATATAAAGCTCAGTCAGCTCAGTAACTTCAGGGAGCATTTGAAAATCAATGCATGTCTCTTTGGCTTAATGATCTTTCCTTTTGAAATGGAAATGTAGGAAGTTGGAATCAATGGAAGAAAAGTAAATAGGTCAACTTTTTGGAATGGCACTCATAATTAATACACTTTAGCTTGGCGATTTGCTCATCTGACAATTATTAAACCTTTCTCTGTTAGATTACCATTTCCTCTGACCCTGTACCTCGTTTAGAAGAGGCAAAGCCGATAGAAAAGTTTATGTTATCAGCATTTAAGAGAGAGTAAAGTAAAGCAATTTAAGATTCGCAAGATTTTATTAAGGTGGCATTAAACCTTCCCCCTTTTTTTACTCCACAAAGGAAATCTACAGCACCAAGAATTTTTCCCAATATATTCCCAACCTCGTAACAGAAACTTGTTCCTTGTGGCCTAATGAGCTTCGGGTTGGGAGAGTTGGGAGCAGGCACTATAGATGTCATATGATCCATGACCACTCACGTCCAACAGATTTATGCCAGACTATACAGGGCAAATGTGTAGGCAGGTGCAGTCTGCTTTACCACTATAAATGTCGCTCGTACCACACCCTGGAGAGGAAGTCGAAGGATTTACAGTATCTCTGTGATTTCCAAGGTCATGGGAGCAGTGTTCCGGTCAGCTACGCGGCAGCCATGTGGCCCTTGTTGGCCATCTTGGGTCAGCAGGAACTATATAGGTCCCACATGAGAATGGACAAATTAGGGACTCGCTATCCCGTAAGGAAACCGCTTGGGACCAGACCGGCCAGGCCATTCTCTCCTACCACTGAGAGAGACACTGTTGGCATCTCTCTTAGATAGACGCTGTTGGCCATTTTGTGAACTACACTAAACTGTGAGTGTTCCCCTAAGCGGGGCTCTCCTTTCAGAGTGCTTTTAATTTTGGAATTCTACTCAATACAAATTTCAGGTTTATTGCCACTGTACCATGCTGCACCTCTCCACAAATGGACAAGTTTCCCACTCCTGTTGAATATGAAAACAGCAGCTGCATCTCATAGGAATGCAGTGGCTGTCCACCTGAACATTTTCTGTCTGGTTCCTTTGATTGTTCCATCAAAGGATGTCAGGCAAGAAGTTGGCCACACGGCCACCCATGGAGCTAACTGCGCATTGCGCATGTGTGGGTTCTGAACATAGAAGAGTGCTAGCTCCTGTGATCCTGGGGGCGAGCGCTTAATGAATAATGCATCCCAGATCCTGGGCAGGAAAGGGCTAATCTCTAAAGTAAGAATATTTCAGGCAAGGGTTGGAGATGCCCCTTATGACCCACATGGTAAGACTTTTAAGGTGACCAGATTTTGAAAATGAAATATGGGGACACCCTACTGACTAAGCCCAGTATTATTGAGGTTGGGGCATGGGGTGAGGATATTAGTGGCACACTACACAAAATATTGGGTGTGGCCAAATTGTGCCAGCAGTGGGAGTGGCTTAAAGGGCTATGGTTTAATATCATCTAAGCCTACTTTGATCTCGGTCAAGAGTACATAATAATAAGCAGAATGTAGAGGCCAAAAGTAAAAAGTAAGTAAAACACATAGTGCCTCCTGAAAAAAAAAATTCCTCCCTTCTCCCAATACAATCTCCCCCATTACAAAACCACCTCCAGCACAAATGCTCTGAATTGTACTCACTGGACTTTGTCCTGGCATTGCTGGTGAATGTAAAATCTGTGACTGTTCCCTGAAACCCGGAACATCTGGTTACCCTAATTTAAACTAAGCGCGTTATTTCAAAGCTGCACAGTGATATAGCACAATGGGGCTCCTTGACTGCCTAGTATTTTATTGAAAAGGTGAACTTAGCCTTTAATAGTCCAGGCTATTGCCAGCACAATGACATATAAAGCATAACATGCCAAGTTTGATCATAACCATGTGAAGGAGGATTTGCAGCAGGTGTGAATTATTTCATGACTACGAATAACTTTGCATGTTATACCCAATTTATGGCATAACTATTTTCAGGCATTTGCTGTCTGGGTTCTTGTTCTTGAAGTCAGGAAAAGAGCGCCCAGAGGGAGAGGTTGCAGAAGCAGACTCAGACACGATTTTAGACATTGCTACTGAGGCGTGTGAAGCAAAACACTAATCTGAATAACTGTTACTGCAATCTCAAACCACACAAACCCAACTGTTACCGACATTATGAAAGGCACTCAACATTGACGGGGATGTCAGATTATTATTAACCTCTAATATACGGTACATTTATTTTAACTCTTATTTAAAGGAAATGTATATCCAGAAATAACGTTTTGTTCTAGATAGATTGCGGATGGGTTAGAACTCCTGTCAAATTTTAATTGCTGCCTTTGTCCTCAATGGTAATATTGAAACTACATCCCCCAGACGAAGCTACGTTATCCCTGTGGCGCAACGCGTTGGGGAGGGGCAGTGATGTCACCTACGATACGGCGAGTACTGACAGAGTTTGCTCACACACCCACGAGGCTGATCCTCACCGCACCCAGCGGTTTTATACCCTAATAAGCGCATTTATATCTTGTATAATGTGAGTGCATTATGGACGCACAATAAAGGCTTTGTATTATCTTGGATAAGGCACCATATATCTCTTCCTTTCTTTTATGGCTCATACGAGGACACAGAGAGGATTGGAGTGAGGAGCTGTCTAAGAAGGGAGAAATCCCCTTATCCATACAACCTCATACAGAAGCTGCACAATCCCAGACATCAAATTATAGGCTGCTTGGAAGGAGAGTATATCATCATCTCATTCTCTGCTGACCTTTTACTCCTATTTTCATTAATTATTTGCACATTTACACATTGTACTTTTTTTTTTTTTCTTATATCTATTGATTTATAACACAATTGGTTTATAATTTACGGAGATCTTATTGGCTTTTTATTTGTGATCACAATTTAATTATTTAAGGATTATTTAATTTTTAAGCTGTCACTTATATATATTTTTTATTTTGAACACAATATAGAGTTGTTACATTAAATATGCACTTTATACGGCAATAGCTAATTGCATTGGAATACATTTAGTGTTAGAGCGCAGCAACGCATTATCTAATATCTTCTCATAGCGCACATCATATGAGGGTGCATAAGGGAACCTGCGACCTAATACAATAATCGATTCAAATATTGACTCCAGTGGTTCACAAGTTAATTTATTTATTTATTGGCAATATTGAAACTCTCCGTTTGTCCTGGTGATCCTTCTCCCCCAAAAAGAAATTGGTAGGAAATACAGAATTTTAGAACTGTCAGCGGAGCAAAAAATGAGGGTAAATCTTCAAATAGGGACACCTGTTCCTGGGACAATTGTCTAAAGCTGGTCATACACTGTAAGCCCTGGATCACACTGATGTGATTTCTGTTGTTTTCCAGAATGCATGGAATCACGACAAGTGTAATAATAGGAGTTTCTATAGAGGCCGATCACATATGTGCAATAATGCAATTTTAAAGTGGAGCTCCACCCAAAAGGGGAAACTCTGCTTGTTTGCACCCTCCACCCCCTCCACTACCCTGGCTTGGAGGCATCTTGTTCCCAGGGCTAGGCCAATACGCTCGATAAGTTGTATCAGATGGGAGCAAAATGTAGGCATTTCAATCAGATCTTCTGGAAGGAGCAGGATTCATCAAGTGTTGGTAGGCATCCATATTTCGGGAATGAATCCAACAGGCCCAGATGACCATGTATTTGGAAGGAGAGTCACGTGTGGCAGTCCAAACGCAAATAAAAAAAAGAACGGTCTTCTCCACTTTATCCACATAAACAAGGTAGACGGAGGATTGCTCCCACCCCCAATTCCTTTTATACTATCAGAATGCACTGATAAGTGACAACAGCTGATTGGCTGCAACTGCTGCTTGAGAAAAACATGCCCGCTTGACAGAAATCAATCATATGATCAACTACTGTCAAGCAGCGATTGGCCACAACATTGCTGAACCAGCCAAGCTAGCCAGCTTAAGAGAAGAATTCCCCTTACTTTGGAGAGATTTCCTCCGACTTCCTGTTTATGTGTATTGGGACAGGAAAAGTAGAAAAGTCTTCCCAACAGGGAAAAAACAGTGTTATCCAAAATTAGAAAAGAAAAAAATATTTTGTTAAACGATAAATTCACCTTTGGGAATTGTCATTGACGTCAAGCCGCTAAACAGGAAGTTTACAAGCCGCCATCTTGGAAATTCCTGAACACATTGGAAATACATTATAACAAGGTTTTTTTTACTGTGGTGTCCCAGCAGGACACTTTTGAATGTGAGTGCACTTTGTTTTTTTTAATAAATCACGCTATATTTATATACTACACTATGGCAAGCGTTTCTGTTTACATATGCGGAGGATTTGTGGGATAAAGAGGAGATGGTACCGTTTGCAGCAGAGTGAGGAGGAAAGTGGAGTCATCTATGCAGATGACCCTACCCTAACCCTACCCAGGTTAAAAGGGAAAGGCAGTATTTGACCTATGCAATTTGGGTCATATATATATAAATATATGTATGTCTCTAATGGAGGAGCACCTATAGGAATATATGTGGATATAAGCAATAAAGAGCACCTTTTTTGTGAACAAATTATAAACATCCGGATCAAGCACACCTTTGGACTTTTAAGTTGTATTCAATGTATTCACCGTTGTTGTCTAATCACATGGTTTGGATGCTTTAAGTCATATATGAGGCTATAGAGATATATGCGTGGCATTATTTTATGACATATCTTTTGTGTGTGGAAACGCATGTAAGTGTCAGCAGCACTGGTATACACAGGAATTTGAGGAGTTATTGTTGCGCTGAAGTTTTATTTGTACACAGGATTTATATAGCGCCAACACTTTACAACAAGAGGGCAGACAGTACAGTTACAATACAATTCAATACAGGAGGAATCAGAGGGCCCTGCTTTTTAGAGCTTACAATCTAAAGGGAGGGTCAAGTGATACAAAAGGTAATAACTGTGGGGGATGAGCTGATGGAGAAAAAAAGGTACACTTATTAGATAGGGGCAGGATAGGCTTCTCTGAAGAGAAGGGTTTTTGGGGACCGTCTAAAAGTGGGCAGGTAGGAAATAGCTGGACAGAATGGAGTAGGGAATTCCATAGGATCGGAGAGGCTTGGGAGAAGTCCTGGAGGCGAGCATGGGAGGAGGTGATGAGGGAACTAAAGTGCAGGAGGTCTTCGGAGGAGTGAAGAGATTTGGATGGTATTTTGAGACCAGATTGGTGATGTAGCTGGGGGCCAAGTTGTGAATGGCTTTTTAAGCTGTTGTTAGTATTTTTAATTAAATTCTTTGGGTGAGTGGAAGCCAGTGCAGTGAGGGATAGCAGACACAACAGCTGGATGAGTCTGGCATCAGTATTCATAATGGACTGTAGATGGGATAGCCTTATGTGAAGGTAAATTGATTTCAATATGGATTCCCCGAGACCTGAGGGTTGTTTTAGGGGTTCCTCCTGGATGAGAAGGTTGAGAAAGGCTGTTGTACATAATGTGGAGAGATATGAGAGGAAAATACAAACTCACAAAAAGCAAAATGAATAAAGGACAGGATAAGCAGATTGTTTTCTAACTTGTAATGACATTTATAACCATAAAAAATATTCATTATTTCAAGAAAAGATCACATTTCCTAAACATTATAAAGTGAACTGCAAGTTCTTTATTTGGAAGTAGGCCAATATGCTCATAGGGAAGTGTGCGTGACTTTAGTAAATTGACATTGTGTAGTCCCCCGCTGGGAATAGCAGGAACGTTTAGTGAATGTACATAAGTTTCCCCTGCAGGATTGCTGGAGATAAATGGGGAACGTATGAACAGGCTCCTAATAAAACAGACCCTCAGGATCCAGCTTATTCTTACACAGGATCCTGGATTCCAGCAGTGTTGTGCCGCAGTTTTATTTTCCTGTGAGTTGAAATAGATATTTTCTTCGGTTTTCAATAAATAACAATGGAAGTGCATAAAGAGCCGAGACAATTTCCTTTATTCATTTCAGATTAATATGAGAAGCCATATAGTTATTTTTTTCTGTAAATGTGACTGTAAACCTTTAAAGCCAAGTTAAAGTTTCTCAAGTAATAAGTCGTGACCCAAAAGTGGGTTGTGACCAGGGGAGGACTGGGCCGCGGGGCAGGTGCCCCTCAGGCCTCTCTAATGCCCCAATAAAACGTCCGGTGCCCTGATTACATAGACTAATAAAAACCACCATCCACACTAATATAAATGCTAAGACGGCCTGGACCACAACTATATCTGGCCTTAATATTTGTATTATTGCACCCGGCCGGTCACATTAACCTCCCTAGCGGTATTCCCGAGTGTAGCTCGGGGTAAAATGTCAGTGCCAAAAGCGGTAACCCCGAGCTACACTCGGGCTTACCATGCGGCGCTGCATAGGGAGTCCCTGCAGAGCTTACCTTGTCCTGTGCTCCCGCGATGTGTCCCCTGCAGTGTCCCCAGCCATCTCCCCCGGCCGATGCCGGCATCCGGCTTCTGTGTTCCGGTCCCTGTGACGTCGGGACGTATGGGCACCGCCAGCGGCGGTGGGAAATTTGAAAATTTTAAACAATTAAATTTTTTTAAAAAGAAATTTTACATAGCAAAACATTGCTGTTTCAACCCATTTCACATACATTTTGTCCCGAGTGCTTTGTCCTGTGCCCTGCCTGCATTTTGTCTGTTCTTTCTGCCTGGAAACTGAGAAAAGTCCATGGCGTCCAAAAAGTGTTGCTTTAGGTCAAAAGCGGGTTTAGACCAGCTAGATCACAACAATAAAGCAAAAGCAAGCCACCGAAAATGACACGAATTACTGATGTCATTAGCATATCTCCGACTCACTTGTATAAGTGTGGATACATAAACCCAAAGAACAGCATACTAAGCAATATGATAGTGTGACAAGGACACACCTATCTGAAAAAGAAGGTTTCTAGATGATCCACGCGGAGTAATATGAATTCAAAGGAATTTTAACAATACTTTATTTGATCACATAGATCATAGGGAGGTTAAACATGAGCACGGTGTACATATGAAAAAAATAAAATCATGTTAAAAACACTTAGCGTCTTCAGTTTAGGGTCATCTTAGCCAACAGAGCACCATATAAGGCAGAGTTGTGTAATGATGAAATAGTTATCCTGGGTTTCCGTAGGTTTCCCGCTTTATATTTGAGTGAACCATGTATTCAGTCGGTGTGTTCCCAGTATATGTCAGGGACCTCCTGGAATGTACAAGCTGGAACACAAAAATACATAGTATATGTATAGAAATATGGAAATCAAATCACATCCAAAATTTACCAGGCCTCCCTCCACAATAGTCAATGGATACTACTGTTACCTTCTCAATAGTGAGACTATCATACCCGCTTCTCAAGTGTAGGGACTTCCTGGATAGCCACCCCAAATGAAACAAGGTCCACAGTACCAAATGAATCTGAGGATATGTATAGAAAAAAATAATGAATGTATAGATCATGGGCATCAGGTGACCCCGAAAACAAAACACACATAAAATGTGGATATATTACCATCAATGAGGATCAAGAAGACTCCTGTCGACTTGAAATAAGATCAGGTCCTTGATGCTTTTTCAAAGATGCATATGGAGGTGAGGAACCAGGTATACACGATGCGTGGATTTCAAACACAAATAATGTGTATGTATCATATAGCAGGCCGTAGATACCTGAATTTAATATATCCACATTTTATGTGTGTTTTGTTTTCGGGGTCACCTGATGCCCATGATCTATACATTCATTATTTTTTTCTATACATATCCTCAGAATCATTTGGTACTGTGGACCTTGTTTCATTTGGGGTGGCTATCCAGGAAGTCCCTACACTTGAGAAGCGGGTATGATAGTCTCACTATTGAGAAGGTAACAGTAGTATCCATTGACTATTGTGGAGGGAGGCCTGGTAAATTTTGGATGTGATTTGATTTCCATATTTCTATACATATACTATGTATTTTTGTGTTCCAGCTTGTACATTCCAGGAGGTCCCTGACATATACTGGGAACACACCGACTGAATACATGGTTTACTCAAATATAAAGCGGGAAACCTACGGAAACCCAGGATAACTATTTCATCATTACACAACTCTGCCTTATATGGTGCTCTGTTGGCTAAGATGACCCTAAACTGAAGACGCTAAGTGTTTTTAACATGATTTTATTTTTTTCATATGTACACCGTGCTCATGTTTAACCTCCCTATGATCTATGTGATCAAATAAAGTATTGTTAAAATTCCTTTGAATTCATATTACTCCGCGTGGATCATCTAGAAACCTTCTTTTTCAGATAGGTGTGTCCTTGTCACACTATCATATTGCTTAGTTAGACCAGCTAGAGAACAGCGATAGTAAATCAGAACCACTTGCAGAATTGAGTGATAATGATTCGTGGGGAAATTCGTCATCAGACACTGAAAACGATTTTGCGACTTTGCTCAGCAATGTGCGAACTTGGCGCTCTATTTCAAATTTCAGTGTTTTTTGTTTGATTATATTATTGAATTAAATGTATTATTATATTATTATTTTTTATGAATATTTATTAAATTATAATTTATGATTTCGTGTTTCAAATTTTATCATACCCGCAATGTTTACTAGACTCTTGTTCGGACAGATTTCAGTGAGTTATTCCTAAAAATTACAGCCTACATTAAAAAAAATACATATTTCCATGCAAAATAATGGTACAGCTTTCAGCACCAAAAATCTGAAATAATCATACCGCTAGGGAGGTTAAGGTGCTCATGGTGAACTTACAAATGGTCCCATGGCCTTCGTGCTCATTCCTCTTTCCTCCATGGCAGCAATGGCAGGAAGTGACAAATAACTTTACTTCCAGCCAGCCACACAGGAGGGAAGATAAGCTCCACTGGGCGCCAGGGAACGACTCTGATAGGTACTTTTCCTGGGTTGTGGATGGGTGATAGAGAGCGCATTTTGAAATGAGTGAAAGAAAACAGGAAAGTGATGGTGATGGGGGGAGGATGGGAAATGAAAGTGGGCATGGAAGGGGAGGACTGAAGGAAACCATGGGAAGGGAAGGGTATGAAAAGGGGGTCAAGGTGGTTATTACAAAAAAAGCGCTGATTAAAGCCTATGTGGGGAGTTAACTGGCTGTAGAAAAGAAACTTCAAAAGCCAAAAACAGCAGCTGTAAAAACGTCCAGTGTGCATGAGGACTAATATTCTTAACTTAGAGAGAGTGAGGTAGAGGAGGCATTGCTCAGCTTAATGGGCTATTAGTGTGAGGTAGCGAGGACATTGCTTAAGGTTAGTGGGCAATTGGTGGATTTTTGTTATTTATGTATAATTAAAATATTTATTTATTTTAAAAATCTAAAATCTAAAAAAGTGTTTTATTTTGTTAAACTATGTACATTGTAGAATACTGCACAAGTTGTTTTGTGGAATAAATTATAATGTTTCGGAAATTAAATTATTATTGGGTCACGACCTAATGACCAAGGACAAATGTGGGTCCTGAGGTTCCAATGCTTTAACCACCTCCTGCCCGCCATATAAGGTAATGACGGGAGGGAGGCGGTTCTCTCATTCTGGGAGGAAGTCATATGATATCCTCCCACTCTAACTGTGCATGCGCGGCACAGCGATCGGTGGTTCCAGGGACACAGCGGTTCATCGATGACTGTAAAGAGCCGGCGATGTTGGCTCTGTCATGTGATCAGCTGTGTCCAATCACAGCTGAACACATGTAAATAGGAAATGCCAGTTATCAGCTGTCCTATCCTCCTGCTGACAGCTCATGAGGAGAGGAGAGCTGGTAATCGGCATTCCTCAGAGGGGACATCAGTGCCCTGATGATCAGTGTAGCCCCATCAATGCCACCTGTAAGTGCCTATCAATGCTACATACCAGTGCCCATCAGTGCACATCAATGCCACATATCATTGCCTACCAGTGCATATCAATGCCACATATCGGCACCCATCAGAGCTGCCTTTAAGTGCCACCTTTTAGTGCCAGTCAGTGTCGCCTATCAGTGCTGCTAGTCAGTGCCACCAATCAGTGCCACCTATCAATGCCAGTTAGTGCCGACTATCAGTGTCAGTCAGTGCCACTTAACAGTTCCAATCAGTGCCGCCTAACAGTTCCAGTCAGTGCCACCTATCAATGCCTATCAGTTGCTGCCTATCAGTGACCATCAGTGCCACCTATCAGTTCCATATATGAGTGCTGCCTTTCAGTGCCCATCAGTGATGCCTGTCAATGCCCATCAGTGCCTTCTCATCAGTGCTGCCTATCAGTGCCGCCTATCAGTGCCCATCACTGCAGCCTCATTAGCACACATCAGTGAAGGACAAAAATTACTTATTTACAAAGTTTTATAACATACACTAAGAAAACTTTTTTTTTCAAAATTTTCAGGATTTTTTAGTTTGTTTAGCAAAGAATAAAAACCCCAGAGGTGATTAAATACCACCAAAAGAAAGCTCTATCTGTCTAAAAATAATGATACAAATTTTGTTTGGGTACAGTGTTGCATGACCGTGCAATTGTCATTCAAAGTGTGATAGCGCTGAAAACTGAAAATAGGCCTGGGCAGGAAGGGGGTAAATGTGCCCTGTAGCCAAGTGGTTAAAGTGCATCTATGGTCAAAATGTAAAGTCTTATATTAACCACTTCCTGACCACCCTATAGTAGATGTACTGATAAATCACAGCAGAAGTCAATCAATGGGTGCCAGCCAATAGATGAGTGCCAGCACCCGTTGATCAATGAAGACAGTGACATGACACAGCTGTATACAGGGCAGAGCTGTGTTCTGTCAGCGGCGATCTGCTGGATTTTCTTTTTCTGCAAAGCAGGGAAAGAAAATCCAACACACTAGTAAAATCACCACACTGTACACAAAAACACTGGTTAGGCACACAGTTAATCCTTTGATTGCCCTAGATGTTTAACCCCTTCCCAGTGAGTGTTATTAACACAGAGACAGCGTATATTTTTTTTGCAGACAACAAGAGAAAAATAGGGACTGGGGGGGACCTCCAGCACACAGTCTGTGATTGACATCATCAGCTCTGTTCCTGTGTGCTGTGTGAAGAGGGGTATGGCCCTTCGCACCAATTAGCTCTCAGAGCTCTCCTTACCAAGTTCTTCAGTGCTTAATTTCAGCTCTCCACTCCCTGTTTTCTTGAAGCTTAGACAAGCTTTATAAATTCTGCACCGTAAATGGATGTAGAGAAGCATAATTGCAGATGAACAGGTACAACTTATGTAGGAGGATTTGTTTCATCTCTATGTATCACTTGAGACTAGTCACTTCATTGGGTATATGCAAGGGACTAAAAATACTTTAAAGCTTGTGTAATTCAGGACAGTGGCTTTCACCGCTGCCTTGAAATACCGGGGTCCTTGGTTTAATCCCCAAACAAGACACTACTTGAATGAAGTATGCATGTTACCTTTGTGCTTGGGTGAGTTACCTCTGGGTACTCCGTTTTCCTCCAACACCCCAAACACAAAGTGGTAGAAATATTGGCTCCTGTCTAAATTGTCCCTAGTACAGTGCCTTGCAAAAGTATTCCTACCCCTTGAAATTTTCCACATTTTGTCATGTTACAACCAAAAACGTAAATATATTTTAATGGGATTTCATGTGATAGAACAACACAAAGTGACACATAATTGTGAAGTGGAAGGAAAATGATAAATGGTTTTCAAAAGTTTTTACAAATACATATCTGAAAAGTGTGGCGTGCATTTGTATTCAGCCCCCTGGAGTCAATACTTTGTAGGACCCCCTTTCGCTGCAATTCCAGCTGCCAGTCTTTTTGGGGATGTCTCTACCAGCTTTGCACATCTAGAGAGGGACATTTTTGCCCATTTTTCTTTGCAAAATAGCTCAAGCTCTGTCAGATTGGATGGAGATATTCTGTGAATAGCAGTTTTCAAGTTTTGCCACAGATTCTCAGTTGGATTTAGGTCTGGACTTTGACTGGGCCATTCTAACACATGAAAATGTTTTGATCTAAACCATTCCATTGTAACTCTGGCTGTATGTTAGGTGCCGTTGTCCTGCTGGTAAGTGAACCTCCACCCCAGTCTCATGTCTTTGCAGACTCTAACAGGTTTTCTTCTAAGATTGCCCTGTATTTGGCTCCATCCATCTTCCCATCAACTCTGACCAGCTTCCCTGCCCTACTGAAGAAAAGGATCCCCACAACACAATGCTGCCACCACCATGTTTCACGGTGGGGATAGTGTGTTCAGAGTAATGTGCAGTGTTAGTTTTCTGCCACACATAGCTTTGCTTTTAGGCCAAAACGTTCAAGTTGGGTCTCATCTGACCAGAGCACCTTCTTCCACAAGTTTGCTGTGTCCCCCACATGGCTTATGCAAACTGCAAACGGGACCTCTTATGGCTTTCTTTCAACAATGGCTTTCTTCTTGCCACTCTTTCATAAAGGCCAGATTTGTGGAATGCACGACTAATAGTTGTCCTATGGACAGATTCTCCCCCCTGATCTGTGGATCTCTGCAGCTCTTCCAAAGTTACCATGGGCCTCTCGGCTGCTTCTCTTATTAATGCTCTCCTTGCCCGGCCTGTCAGTTTAGGTGGACGGCCATGTCTTGGTAGGTTTACAGTTGTGTTATACTCTTTCCATTTTCGGTTGATGGATTGGACAGTGCTCTGTGAGATTTTCAAAGCTTGGGATATTTTTTTATAACCTAACTCTGCTTTAAACTTCTCCACAAATTTATCCCTGACCTGTCTGGTGTGTTTCTTGGACTTCATGATGCTTTTTGTTCTCTAATGTTCTCTAACAAACCTCTGAGGGCTTCACAGAACAGCTGTATTAATACTGAGATTAAATTGCACACAAGTGGACTCTATTTACTAATTAGGTGACTTCTGAAGGCAATTGGTTCCACTAGATTTTAGTTAGGGGTATCAGAGTAAAAGGGGCTGAATCTTAATGCACGCCACACTTTTCAGATATTTATTTCTAAAACATTTTGACAACCATTTATCATTTTCCTTCCACTTCACAGTTACGTGCAACATTTGTGTTGGTCTATCACAAAAAATCCCAATAAAATACATTTACGTTTTTGGTTGTAACATGACAAAATGTGGAAAAGTTCAAGGGGTGTGAATACTTTTTCAAAGCACTGTATATGTATGTATGCATGTTTGATAGGGACCTTAGATTGTGAGCTCCTTGGGAGCAGGGACTGATGTAACTGTACCATTTGTGAAAGTACTGTTTATTGGTGTATAAATATGTGCATGTATGTATAAATAAAAGTACAACAGAATCTTTTTCTGATCTTCAAAGGACAGCAAAAATGGATAATTTACAGAAATAATTCCCATCATCATGAAGTTTTGTGTTTTCCAGGAAAGAAACACAGTGGGGCTGGTTTACTAAAACGAGAGTGCAAAATTTGGTGCAGCTGTGCATGGTAGCCAATCAGCTTCTAACTTCTGCGGAGCTGCGCCAGATTGTGAACTCTCCAGTTTTAGTAAATCAACCAGTATGTGACACAGTTACAGCTTTATATGAAGAAAATACATTTGTGTCCTAAAGCTAAATTGTTTTATAGGATTCTGTGCTGTGTAGCAGCTGTGGATTTTTGAAATACTTAAATAGTTTATAGCCACCTCATCTGATCATATTGCAGTAGTAGATTAAATATTGGTTCATAGAATGTTCACAAATAGAAATGTACAAGCCATTGTGGTTGGGGTAGAGTTCCTAAACTGGGCATGTCACAAGATTAAATTACAGGAGAATAAAAACTGAAGTTTGTGTTAGTGTGTGTATATGTATATATATATATATATATATATATATATATATATATATATAATGTGTGTACAGTTAGGTCCAAAACCTTTATCCTAAAAGGAACACCACTCTTTGCTGTAACTGCTTTTAAAGTGTTGGCTGGAGTTCGGCTTCAATTTGTTAGTGTATCTAAATCTGCTAGTAAATCTAACATTCTCTTCCCCCAGACTGAAAATGCTGCTCTCCAAAGGTGCCCCCTATGCTCCTTCATCCAGTGTGGAGGCACACAGCAGTATATACAGTATTTGTCAAAGGATCTAATCCTTCCCCACCTTAGCTATAACTAAAAAAAAAATTTGCCTTTACATACAATTTAACCACTTCAGCCCCAAGCTATTTCTGGTATGTTTTGTCTACAATTTAAAATCAGTATTTTTTGCTATAAAATTTCTTAGAACCTGCAGACATTATATATTTTTTAAAGTGGAGGCCCTAGAGAATAAATTGGTGTTTTTTTATGTCTCACGGTGTTTGCGCAGTGGTTTTTCAAACACACTTTTTGGTAAAAAAATACACTTTTTAAAAATTATATTGCAAAAAAACACAACACATAACCCAATTTTTTGTAAAATATAAAATATGATGTTACACCAAGTAAATAGATACCAAACATGTCACGCTTTAAAATTGTGCATGTCCGTGCAATGGTGACAAACGGTGTAAAGTTTACTATTCATAGGCCACGCTTTAAAACCTTTTACAGGTTATCACTTTCAATTTACAGAGGATGTCTAGTACTAGAATTACTGCCCATGATCTGACAACTGCGGCAATACCTCACATGTGTGGGACGATCACTGTTTGCATGTGTGCTGGACTGGCGCACATGTTCACCTTTGCGAGTGAGCACAGGGGGGGCGGGGGCACTTTAAATTTTCTTTTAAAGTTATAATTTTTTTTAGTTTTTATTTTTATACTGTTACAATGTAAACATCCCCTGTGACAGCAATAGACATGTGACAGGTATTTTTATGATGGGATCTGGGGTATGTAAGACCCCAAATCCCTCCTCTGCACTTGAAAGCATTGAAAACACCAAGATCAGTGTTTTTGAATGCTGTCATATTTTTAAAAATGGTGCCGAAAGTTTCCGAGTAGACCGGAAGTGATGTCAGGTCATCGATTCCGGTTTACAATAAAAGACAACCGATCAAAGCTGATTCCAGCTTTGTTTGGTTGGCTGCTCACTTGGGACTCCCGGTGGGATGGGAGATCCCCAGAACGGCAGGAGGCGGCAGGAGGGGGGGGAGTGTCCCGTCCTGCTGCTTGTACAGGCAATCAAGCAGCTAGTAGCCGCTCTGATTGCGTGTATAAGAGAGCCGACCACCGGCTATAATAAACGGTACCGGGGTGATCACTCTAGTACAACCACAGAAAGTCCCCTGCAGAGTCCCCGGCCATCTCCTCCGGCCGATGCCGGCATCTGGCTTCCGTGTTCCGGTCCCTGTGACGTCGGGACATACGGGCACCGGAACTGGCAGCAAATTTGAAAATTTAAAAAAAATGAAATTTTTTTTTTAAATGATTATTTCATAGCAAAACATTCCTGTATCAAAGCATTTCACATACATTTTGTCCCGAGTGCTTTGTCCTGTGCCCTGCCTGCATTTTGACTGTTCTTTCTGCCTGGAAACTTAGAAAAGTCCATGGCGTCCAAAAAGCGTCCCTTTAGGTCAAAATCGGTTTTAGACCGGCTAGAGAACAGCGATAGTAAATCAGAACCACTTGCAGAATTGAGTGATAATGATTCGTGGGGAAATTCGTCATCAGACACTGAAAACGATTTTGCGACTTTGCTCAGTGATGTGCGAACTTGGCGCTATATTTCAAATTTCAGTGTTTTTGGTTTGATTATATTATTGAATTAAATGTATTATTATATTATTATTTTTTATGAGTATTAAGTAAGTAATTACTAAGAATTGCAGGCCTACAATACATAACACCAAATTTCCATGCAAAAAAATGGTACCGCTTTTGGTACAAAATTCCTGACATAATCATACCGCCAGGGAGGTTAATGTGAGCTATACAACTCTTTATTTTCTGTGGCTTGAAATTTTATTAAAACATACATAGTGTGCAGTAATGGTAGGTATAAGGCAATTTGCTGAAAAGCATAAGCTGCTTTTATCTGTCACTTTTGTAGCTAATAAAGACTTGAACGCGGATGTTTCTGGCTCTTCATATCCATTTTATAAATAGAAATACACATTTAATTTTGTTATGCTAAAGTACATTTTAAGAATCAAGCAAACATTTTATGGGAAAACAAGACCCCATTCCCACTTGAACATGAGTGTTTTCAGACAATTTTGGAGCTTTTTTTTTTGTGAGTGCGTACAAGCATGTTTTGAACACTTCAAAGCTTGGGCAAGTTTGTTTTCGCCAATAAATAGATAGTTACTAGGGCAAAAGAGATTTTGCAAAAAAAAAAAACTGTGCATTATGTATTCTTAAGCCTAGTACACACGATCAGAAAGCCATACGAAAAATACCACTTTCAAAGCAATCATACGGTAATCTGATCATTAGTACACAGCTACAATACAAGTACTATACATTGCATCACTTTTGAAATTTTATTGTGTCATAGAAGATTTTTTTTTAACTTTAGTAACCTCTTCAATTTTGACATAAGACTAGCCTACAAAAAACCGACAATCATTTGTCCGATATTCCCATCGTGTGTACGGGGCTTTACCTGCAGTTTGAAGGTTGGACAATGAGGAAGCAGCTGCACATGGATGAGATAAATGCACAATGCCCACTCCTACTGTAAGCACATTCTCACCATTAAGAACGTCGGAATTTGAATGCTGTCCTCGAGTCTGTGCTCTACCACACAATTATAATCCTGGAAAAACAGGAATCACAAAGTCACTCGGGCATTTACATCTTCTATTATGTCTCATCCAAGTCTGAAATGTTTCAAAAGGACAAGCACGAAAAATTATTATTATTATTATTATTCAGGATTTATATAGCGCCAACAGTTTGCGCAGTGCTTTACAATATAAGGGAGACAGTACAATTACAATACATTTCAGTACAGAAGGAATAGGAGAAAAATGTTCTCGTACAATACCAGGTCGTACGATTTTCATTTAATTAGTTCAGTTTTTGTCCAAAAATACAATACAAATGCAATACAATACATTACATCACTTCCGAATTTTACAATTAGAACATGCAACTATGCCCCAAAGCAGCTCGAGCTTTCAGAGGCAAGATTCAAGTGACACTGTGCTCAGGTGTGAATGGGCAGCATTTTAGAAGAATTCATTCCAGGCTTGGCATTTATACATTGCAGTTACATTGGTCCCATAACTTTCACCCCCATTCACAGCTGAATGATTTGAAGTGTATTTCGAAGAAGAGCTAAACATGAAGATATCCATTATATATAAAGAAGCTCGGACCAATGTAACAATGTAAATACCATACATGTGGGATCCTTCTAGGAACTGGAAAACACTGAAGTAGACTCTCCTATTGCTGTAATCTCCACTATCTTCCTGTTCCCACGTCAAGTGGCTGCCCTGCTGCATTCTGAGCACAGGAGGTCGGCCACTCAGCACTGGTGTTATGCAAAGAATGCTTTGCATTTCCTGAATGAATGCAAAGCATTCTCTGATTGAATGAGGTGGGGTGTTAACACCATGTTGTCCACTTAGAGAATGCTATGCATTCATTCAGCCCCTTGGCACTAGATCCCTAAGATAGTAGAGTTCACAGGAGCAATGGTGTCTGCTTCAGTAATTTCCAGCTTCTAGAGGGATCCCACAAATATTGTATATACATAGTTACATAGGTCCAAGCTGGTCCAGGTCCTATACATAGTGCACCTTCTAAAGAGCCACTGGTGAATTTGGGCCTATTTCCCCCTTTAGAACACACAGCCAGGCACACTGCCTTCTTCCTCTGCCTCAAAAATCAGCCTAGGAGTTTTTTTAGTTTTTATTGGGGAGCCATGAACTAGAAAGAGGGAGTATTGCTGGAACTGTAAAAAACTTGAACAACTTGAGGACCGCTAAACTTCTGGCTGATCTGCACAACTCTTGGAGGGCTGGCACAACTTTGGCTGCAGTGTACAACTCCCGGCTGTATTGCACAACTGCTAGGCTGTACTGCACATATACTGGCTACACTTTCCAAACAAAGCCCCATAGAATCTCCAGCTGTCTGTGACCAGTACTTCACTGCCACCCTTGCAGCACTGGGGTCTTGTACTCACCAGGATCATTGGTCTCCTACCCATATCTCTTTAGACTCTTCCTAGTGATGACAATGTAGACTCACACCGTCTCACAAGGATGTAAAACCCCAAATTTCTAGTCTGCAGAACATAAACCAAATGAGCAATAAACAGCTTTCTCAAGGAGAAAAATGGGAGCATTCTGCATAGCTAATGCAATTAACAAATGCACAGTACGTGTAATGCCTGGCGTAGTATAGTTTGCCCATAGTAAAGCCATTTAGTGTCATTCGCAGGTCAAATAACACTATGATCTGTCAACAAACACATCTTTTCTTCTGTTAACGTTCTATGCTTTAATTAGCAAGCTTTTTTCCACCAGCCATTGACGCGATGATAGTATTCTTTAATTAGCTTAATCGAATGACACTGATCAAAACAGAAAGCTGTTCAGAAGACGAATGTGTAGTCACTACATTTAAACACAACCCACATACACATCCATTAGACATGATGCAAAAGTAGGCCATTATTAGCAGCTTGTTTTAAAGTATAAATTCGGAGAAGCCTTTATAAATCCCTCCAATGATATGACAAGATATGCGAGAGATTGTCAGAGCCATCAGATCCTTGGAAAACCCCTTTATTACACATGATAATCAGAGCATATTGGGTACACTCGTCTAGATGAAGCACAGTGAGCAAATAGGTTAAATGCGTACTTGCAGCCATTTTCCTGCGCATTATTAATTTTTAATAAGCTGAATTTTAAGTGTGGCTATTTTTTCATAGTTTAATTGGCCTAGCTTGGACCAACGTAACTATGTATGTACTGTATGTGTCATACCTGTGGGATCCCCATGGAAGCTGGAAATCACTGTAGTAGGCATTGCAAAGTGTTCTTTGAATGGTGCCTGTGCCAAGGGAGCAACCTCCTGTGTTAAATAAGCAAATGGGTAGCAACTCGGCATGGGAATGGAAGCTAGCAGCAATCACTGTAGAAGTGGTGCCTACTACAAAGATTTCCAGCTTGGTTATCACGTACCTGGTGATGGAGGCAAATGGAGAGAGGGCTTCCCTTGCGGCCAAGTTCCAGACTCCCCTGAGAGTGGGACAGCAGGAGTCAGGCCCAAAGTGGCACAGGTCGCCTGTAGGAGTGCTGGTTGGTGGTCCACCCAGAAGCACAGCTCATATACGGAGATAGGTCTGCAGACAGGTGGCGCCTGTGCGAGGTATGCAAGCCCTTCCGGGATTTAGAAATGTACTGGATAGCCGGTTCAAGCCAAGGTCAGGTACCAGATGGGAATCAGAGCAGACGTAGTCAGATGGGATAGCCAAGGTCATATACAGAGGAACGAGAGAGAGAGTATCCATAAGCCAACCCTAGGTCAGATCAAGGGTTAAGCAGAGTAGACAGGTCCAGGAGCAAGCTGAGTCGGTATCAGGAAATCACAGGTCACAATAACACAGGAACAAGGCACGGGGAGCTAGAGATCATCCAGAAACTTGAGTAAGGGATGAGCCTCCTTATAAAGGCCGTATGGCACCAAACTGAGGCTGATGTGTGCTTCTGCGGCCATGCAGGGTACTGGCAGAAATGCCAGATCTTCCAGAACTTCTGCCGTGGACAGGACCCTGACATTGGTATAGCACATGCATAAGTACAGTGGGGAAAATAATAATTTGATCCCCTGCAGATTTTGTAAAAACACCATCCCTACAGTCAAGCAGAGGTGGAAACATTATGCTTTTGGGCTGCTTCTCTGCTAAAGGTACAGGACAACTTTGCTGCATTGAGGGACCAATAGATGGGGCCTTGTATTGTAAAATCTTGGATGAGAACCTTTTTCCCTCAACTAGTACACTGAAGATTGAAGTATTTGATCTGCAGGGGATCAAATAATTATTTTCCCCATTATACATCGGTCTAAGCTGGACCAATGTAGCTATGCAAAAATAGGCATACCTGGAATTCAGCTTTTTCAGGAAACTCAATTCCTTAGCACAATCATCTCTCTCCTTGGACATTATAGCCCTCCTTCCTCTCCCTACATCAGTATTTCTCAACATTTTTACCCCAGAGGAACCCTTGATATAAACTTCATGTCTCAGGGAACCCAGCTAAAATTAAATAATTGAGGTCAGAGGGAAGACAGATGGCCAATAGAAAGAATGTTCTCCTCACAGAGGTTGTCAGAAAGCCACCCATCTAAAGTAAAAGATGATTGGTGTCATACTGATGGTTCTGCATATGGATGTTGGACCTGGAATTATGCAGGTACCATCAGATGGAAGGTCAATCAGCCACAGCTCAATGAACCCGTATTAACTTCTGGAGGAGCCCTAGGGTTCCACGGAACTCTGGTTAAGAATGGTTGCCCATAGAGGGCAGTTTTGTGTAACTTCTGGGAAAGGGCAAAGGGCAGTACCATAGGATGATCGCATCCAAGATGGTGGTGTCCAAGCAGCAATCTCAGGGCTTTTGGATGTCTACACAAGAGAGGCTTTTACAGATAAAGACTATACAAAATAATTCACATATAATTATTTGGGAAGATTGTGGTTGAACGGCATGGTCTATTAACAGGGTCACTTTAACTGAAGATCCTGGTCTGTGTCTTAAAGGTGTCAATTAAGGGGAGATATGATCACCATATATAAATACATAAGTGGTCCATATAGAGGACATGTAAAATTATACACTTTCAGTCATTACAGAGGACAAGGGAGTACTCTTTATGTCTGGAGGAAAAGAGATTTAACCTACACATACGGAAAGGCTTCTTCAAAGTAGTAGATGACAACAGCATGCAATGCCAAGCTGCAGCAAACAAAGCCAGCAAACTATTAGCATGCATTCAAAAAGAGCCTTACTCAAGAGATAAATCTATAGTTCTACCACTTTACAAAACTCTGGTTCTACTACATCTTAAGTATGCCATCCAGTTCTAGTAAAAGGTCCTCAGGAAGGATGTGTTGGAACTGTAGAGGATCCAGAGAAGGGTAACAAAACTAATAAGGGGGTTGGAGGACCTCAGTTATGAGTAACGGTTTGACACGCTAAGCTTATTATCCCTGGAGAAGAGACACTTAAGAGGAGATATAATAGCAATATATAAATATCTAAATGGTGATTCTTGCATAGGGAGACAACTATTCATTCTCAGGTCACTCAAAAAGACACATAGCCACTCAATAAAGTTGGACAAGAAGCAGTTTAACCTTAAACATTATGGTTGCTCTCAAAGGGCCAGTTGTATCTGGATGTCCAGAGCAGCCATCCCTCCTTACACCAGATGTCAAGAGCCACCCCCCTTATCAGAAGTCAGGAGCCCCCCACCCTCTCTCACATCACAGTTTCTCCCCCCCCCCACATCTTGTGCTGCTGCTGGGTGGAAGCTGGGGGCGGAGTTGGGAAGCAGAAAGTGCAGGGTCTAGAGGAAGACCAGAGGGAGCTAGAGTAAGTTTTCAGAGTCTGCTGAATGCTGAGACCAGGTGAGGCAGAGACGAGGGAGTGCTGTGGCTGCACAAAAAGATGCAGGATCTGTTCTCCGCTTTGCTACCAACTGCTGAGAGAAAGTGTGGGTGGAGACGAGGGGGGGAGCTGCAGCTACAGGAGAGGTGCAAGGGCTGCATGAAATGACCTGGAGGGCTGGACTCAGCCTATGGACCTTGTGTTTGACACATGTGCTTTATAGGTGTTTTTTTGCCTTACTGCGGATCAGCTGTAGGTATTGGATTGTGTATGTAGAGGTTTTCTATGTATTTGTTTTTCTCCTGTTGGTTGAGTTGAGTCTTTTTTTTAACCTGACTATGTAACTATGATTTTATGTATTGTGCTGCTGTCGAATGATTGGCTGATAATTGGATACATAACCAGTTGTATAGGTGTTCCTACTAAGTTACTCAGTGCTCCCCTACCCACCACCATGTTTTTTGTCCCTCTCTTACCTGTATTGCTGGGTTCTCTTCCAGAAACATATTCACCTTTCCATCGAATCCAGTGTTGTCCCAGTGCTATCTGCCATTTAGGTGACATGGCCCAAGTCCCACAGTGCCATCTTGATCCTCCTCATTGATGGGAGCTGACTGCCTCTTCTGGGTTCAGGCAGCCAGTAATGGATGATGCACTCCAGTCCTGCCCTTGGGCTGCGCTACTTTGTCCAGTAGCTTCCCGGAAAATGTGAAGAGGCCTCACACCTGCACCCAGGGAAGGCTACATTACCAGCGCCTTCACCCTCAGATGATGTACACTGTGATCAGCTCCAGGAGGCAGACCCATCATCTGCCCTTAGTAAAAATGGCCACCGTGTGAAGGATGGAGAGGAAAAGAAAAACAAGGTATGCAAAACATAAAAAGTCTGCAATTATCTATAAGTAAGTATCTTTTTGTAGATTGCCATTACTAAACATTTCTAAAAGTTATAACATAAGGTAAAGTTCCTCTTTAATGCTATGCTAGCAAATTATGCAAAACATTTCTTGTGATGAGTGCATCGCAATGGATAATCAAAGGCGGTATAAAGCTCTCCTAAAGTAAAACAGTTACATTCACTTTCAGCATTTCTATTCCATTACATTTTATAAATGTCACACTAATGGTATATCATTTTAAATCTGCAGACTTTGTTAATTCCATTGTGCCATAAATATACATAGTTGCTCAAATTACACTTTGCATGTGAAAAAATTACAGGAAAATGCTTTATTTTCTAATTCTTAATAATAATAAAAATGATATATCCAAAGTTTTTACCAAATTAAAGCCCTATTCCAACACAAATTTTGTATAATACTCTAGAGTAGACTGCAAACACTAAAAGGCATAGCGAGTGGAGCTTACATTGTCAGAATATAAAAAGAGACCTTGTTGATTTTATTTTTCCGTACATATACAGGGTTGCATACATTACATAAACATTGCATTGGGACAAATTATAGGAAAATGCGTTATTTTTATATGTTTTATATTAATTCCCAATAAAAAAACAAGAAAAGAAAATATTTTAGTTCTGAAAGGAAAATTCAAATCCATCCAGGAAAGAAAAACATTTGAACTAAGAATGATAATTCTATTCGACACAAGAGATGTCCTTAACTTGGACATGGGATTCCTCAACCATTATCCGACAGCTTTATGACTATCTATTAGCTAAAGCTTGACCCCCTCTGTGTGAGTGTAGTATCCCCCCTCCCCCTCGCTTTTGATGTATCTTATCTGTAGCCTTTTTTTTTTTCTCAATCCCTTCTAACATTCTGCTTAAACTTTGTGATTTGTAATAGTACTGCTTGGACCTTGAAGAAGGGGACACTCCCCGAAAGCTTGTCCTCAAAATTGTATGTTAGTGCAAATAAAAAAAGTATCACGGACAGTACTCAATTGTTTCTTAGGACAGACTACAAACACTAAAAGGCATAGTGAGTAAAACTGAAACATTGTCGGAATGCAAAAAAGAGACTTTGTTGATTTTATTTTGTCGTAAATATACAGGGTTGCCAAATTAAATAAATGTTGCACTGGGAAAAATTACAGGAATTGCTTTGTTTTCTAATTTTCAATATTTATTCCCAATAAAAACCAAGAAATATATGCATCCAAACCTGAAACCAAATTACAGCCCTAACCCGAAAAAATGTTGTATACTATGTTAAGATAAACTAAACACTAAAAGTATAACAAGTGGAGCTTACACATTGCCAGAATGCAAAAAGAGACTTTGTTGATTTTATTTTGCCATAAATATCCACCAGCAGACCTCCTCATGTAGATATACTATGGCGGGGCAGGTGCTCTGCACTGGGTCATATACGTGATCCAGCATTTCCGGGTAGGGGACATGCACGGTCACCCATCACCCTATCTGTGCTGTCATTCAGTAAAGCATAAGTGGATCAGCAGGTTCCGAGCCATGGTTTATGCCCAGGACATGCTTATCGGCTTAGTGAATCACATTACAGAGCCCTGTGTTTGCTAACAACACAGGGATCTGCACGCAGAGAAAAATAGGTAGATAAAGCAGCCACATCTCTTAATAAAAGTAGCACATATTACACACATTACACACATTACAATAATAAAACAAGCAAATACAAATATATGTAGCCACAGTTGCTACCAAATTAAAGCCCTATCCCAAAAAAAAGATGTACTTGAGACCTGAGACATTGCCAGAATGCAAAAGAGCTTTGGGACTCAAGGAGTTTTAAAGTGTTACTAAACCCAGGACCGAGCATTCACTATATCCAGTCTCCCACAGTACACAGAACATGGAAACGTAACTGGGCAGCACAATGGCTAAATGGTTAGCACTTCCACCTGGCAGTACTAGGGTCGCTGGTTTGAATCCCAACCACAGCACCACCTGCCTTGAGTTTGCATGTTCTCCCTGTGCCTGCGTGGGTTTCCTTCAGATGCCCCAGTTTCCTCCCACACCCCAAAGACATGCTGGTAGGTAAATTAGACCCTGTCTAAATTGACCCTAGTATGTGTATGTATGAATGGAAGTTTGTACACCCCTTGAGGGTTAGGGACTGATGTGAATATAAAATATATATGTAAAGCACTGCATAAACTGACAGTGCTATATAAGTACCTGAAATAAATAAAATAAACTATTGTTGGAAATATAGATTGCGAAATACCTTTTCTCATCAGCAGTTAGAACAGTCTTGTGACTTCAGCAGAGCACTGGTTAAAGCTTGTAGGAGGAGTTTTCTTTCTGCTCTAGAAGGATGTGAAACCTCTGACCCTCTGTATGCACAGTGCTGATTGGCCCTGTGCTGATCACATGCACCCTCCCAAGAAAAAAAAAAACCTCTAGCAATACACAGCAAACTGAGCATGTGCATGTGACCAGGGGTTCAGTCTGTATCAGGGGGTCATTTCAACAAGAGGAGAAGCACAGAAGACAGGATCAAACAGCCTTTTTACACAATGCAGAGGATTAACCCCTTAGGTTCCACAGTGAGTATAACAAGCGTGCTTTACTGAATATACAGACTGATGTTACTGTTGTGGGTTTAGTAACATTTTATGAGGAGAAAGGCCAAAGGACTGAAGTGGTTAAATTAATTACTTCTTCGGTCTAAGATTATAGCTGTTTGTTCAACAATTTCAAGTTTGATTGTGTAAGAAGCCAAGATAAGCATGAGATTGATTGAGTCTTACTATGATTTTGTTAAGCTGCAATTCCATTTTTTTTTTACATTTTTTTTCCCCATAAACCTGTAAACTCCATAGGCGGTGTAACCTCTCTTTAGCAGGCTTCTGCTATAGCTTCATAGAATTATTTTACACTTGTATAATAAAATGTATACCACCTAAATATTTTACATATTTTTGCATCTCAAGGAATAGATGTGTGCTATATATATATATTGCTGATGTCAAAGGGGAAGTAAAAAAAAAAAAAGATGCATAACAATATTTATGAACGCTACAAATTGTTCTGTTCTGCTTTTACACGATTATAGATGCAATAGAAAAGCTAAACCCCTGCAGGCTGGACTGAATCATACATTAGAATTATGCATATCAGCAGCTAGCAATAGGACTTAGCTATAAGCCTGCAATTTATAAAGCCTGGGACACAATACTGGGAATCGTTTGGATATTCGGAGCCATGATTCACTATTTAGGAAAATTTGCCAGTTAAGAATTATGTATAATTAGCTATAGCTCTGTTACTGAACGTGGAAAGTTTCACTGTAAGAATTAGTGAATTCGCCAAAAGTGAGCTGCCATATTCTGTTAGAAAGAAATCCAGGCGCTAGTCAGGCGTAAAGACGTTTGTGGAAATTAGCCGCAGAGTTTGCAGAAACCCTTCTTGCGCTGGCTTACTAGACTTCATTACCAGCCAGTTAAAGTGGAACTAAACTCTCTCAATCAACAATAACTATGTTTATTCCTTAGGCTGCTAGCTTTAGTAAATAGACAGGAAGCTATATTATTATTATTATTATTTGTTATTATGTATTATTATTATACAGGATTTTTATAGTGCTAACAGTTTGCACAGTGCTTTACAAAATGAAGGCAGACATTACAGTTACAATACAATTTGGTGCAAGAGGAAACAGAGGGTCCTACTCGTTAGAGCTTACAATCTAGGAGGAAGGGTTGAGTGATACAAAAGGTAATAGCTGTGGGGGATGAGCTGATGGAGGAAATAAATGGCGGTTTACAAGGTAGAAGCAGGATAGGCTTCTTTAAAGAGAAAGATTTTCAGGGATCGTCTAAAGGTGGATAGATTAAGAGATAGATGGACAGATTGGGGTAGGGAGTTCCACAGGATGGGAGAAGCTCGGGAGACGTCCTGGAGGCGAGCATGGAAGGAGGTGACACAGGAACTAGAGAGCAGAAGGTCTTGAGAGGATTGAAGAGAGCGGTTTGGTTGATATTTTGAGACCAGGTTGGTGATGTAGCTGGGGGCAGAGTTGTGGGTGGCTTTGTAAGTTGTTTTTAGTATTTTGAATTTTATTCATTGGGCGGGTGGAAGCCAGTGGAGGGATTGGCAGAGAGGGGTGGAGGACACTGAATGGAGGCCAGTAAAGGGACTGGCAGAGAGGGGTGGAGTACACTGAATAGAGGCCAGTGGATGGATTGGCAGAGAGGGGTAGCAGACACTGAACGGTTGGTAAGGTGGATGAGCCTGGCAGCAGTATTTATGATGGACTGGAGGGGGGATAGCCTATGTAAAGGTATGCCAATGAGGAGGGAGTTGCAGTAGTCGAGGCGAAAGATAACCAGGGAGTGAATTAGGAGCTTTGTGGTATCATTGGTTAAGAAGGGGCGTATTCTGGAGATGTTGCGGAGGTTGAGGTGGCATGATTTGGACAGGGATTGGATGTGGGCCTGAAAGGATAGTTCAGAATCCAGGGTTACCCCTAGCACCCTGGCATGCAGGGATGGGTTGATAGTGGTGCTAGTGATCCTGACCGAGAAATCAGGGGAAGAGGCACGAGGAGGAGGAAATATTATGAGCTCAGTTTTGGATAGATTGAGTTTTAGGAAGTGGTGTGACATCCAGTCTGATATGTCTGTTAGTAAATCAAGTAAACAAGTAAATATTTACTTGTTTTACACTTTTTTTTTCACATTTCTTCAGTTGCTTCCTGGTTTCTGGCATAGTACAATATGATGTCATACATCCCAGTAGTCCTCATGGGCATTTTATTTTCTTCCATCTGGAGGGGCGGAGGGGCTTTCTCAGCTAAGCACACCCTCCTCCCTGCATGCCTGAGCTAAGGGTCAAGGAATTCCAGGAATTAAATGCTATGTGAATCATCTACCCTTCTCAAGATGGCCAGGGCTAGAAATGCTAGTGGGGTATGTTCAAAGTGATATCTCAACAAAATAAAACATAGAGGCATTGATGGATAGGTGAGTTTGCTTTGAATAATAAAGAGGAACTTTAGCCATAGCAGTTTGATAACAATTAATGTTCTTTAACAAAAGAACATACATTCCACTTTAATAATTGTGCTACCAAATTTAGTTTGTACTGTAAATTGCCTCCAGCATTGTTCCTGTTTATTCTTGCTGGAAGCCACCATTTTATTGAAGCCCAGAGCAGTCGCTTCCTTATTGGAAACTATCCACATCTCCTCAGTCTCAATAACTATATGTCACTTTCTGCAATTAAAATATGTACATTTCCAGTCTTGATTGTGTAATTACATAGTTAGTGTGGTTGAAAAAAGACAAAAGTCCATCCAGCTCAACCAAAAAAAAAAGTTATAATCCTACACCCACAGTTGATCCAGAGGAAGGGAAAAAAAACCCAGCAAAGCATGATCCAATTTGCTCCTGCAGGGGAAAACATTCCTTCCTGATCCCCCGAGAGGCAATTGGATATTCCCTGTATCAACTTTACTTATAAATGTTAGTATCCAGTTATATTGTGTGTCTTGGCTCAGATAGAAAGGAAGGCTGATAGAAGCTTTACAGTGCTGAAGTTCACTGGCTGACGACGAGGGAAAAAAGAGAGAATATCATGGAGATAAGACACTATCCTTGTAAGTTTAAAGGCTAAGGTCACCTTTAAAAAATAAATAACAAATGCACATTTCTTTGCATGGACAGAAAATGTGCATTTACTTTTTTTTTTCTTAGCAGCCTGTAAAGCATTGCACCCACGGTCAACAGATCATGTGTGCAGCATCAGGATCATGAAGACTGTCAGTGTACCTGGCTGCCCTTACCTCCAATACCAGCAGGAAGTACAATTGACTATGAGAGCACTGACCAGCACCCTCACAGTTCATTGAGAACTATTAGCTGTCAGCTGCAAAGGCTGACGGTACTTGTAGGCATTCATTCATAGAACTTTGTGTGGGTGGAGTCTTGTACAACCGCACTGTTTTCAAATTGTGACAATGGGTGCGGGGAAAGATCCCTGGCCTGCTGTCGTAGGGGGGGATCGTGGGAGAGCTGCAGGAGCAGAAACATGTTACATGTTCCACGTTAAAAATGGCTGGAATATGTAACACGTTCCCACAGGTGAACTTATCCTTTAACTCTTTTGTGGCTCCCTGGCAACAGAGTTTGTCCTGTCACCTCTCCTAAGTTTCATATCTCCCTTCCATCTGTGTTACCTCCACACAATCTGTGTCATTCCTGTTGCTTTCTCCTCCACTCAACAACAGTAAATTTAAAAGCTGTCAGCTGATAGGCATCTAGTGGTTCTGATTTTAGACACAGTGCCCAGAAAAGAGAGCAACTGAGCATGTGCAGAGCAGGGTGAGACACTGCCTTACAGGATTTTAAACAGTAAAGGCACTTATTAAGTGTTCTTGCATGGCAAGACCACTTACTGTTATCTCACATTTATATTCTTATTATTATAGCCAAATTTACCACCCTAACTCCTCCCACAGTTTTTACACTACATAGACAGTAATATACCGAAGTGTGCGGATTGTTCCCGATTGGTGTGCTATTACTTTGTGGAATGTTTCACCGAATGGTTCACAAAATATCGGCGTTTTTGTGGTGAAATTGGTCCCATAAGAATGAATGGCGGAGTGTTCAAAACTAGAGTGGGAGCTGACAAAAGCTAGAGTGTGAGCTGAAAAATCAGGACATGATTTCTAAACTGCCATCACTCCCTCATTTTCAAGCCCACCTACACAAATCTTATATCAAACGTTCAGCTATCCCTGCTGCCACTAAAAATATCCACGGCTAAGCCATAGTCCTGATAGTTTTCACAATATGATCATTTGTTTGCAACTCTCACCGCCCATTGACATTCATTAAAACTCCACTCTAGCCACCTCAAATTTGAAGGGCAATTTCTAAACTGCGACTGTGCCTTCATTTTTAATATTTCAGAGACATACTCTGCATCAAAATGTAGGTCTGGGTCTTCTGATTCTCACAATATAAAGCTCTTCAGTGTAGGGTTTATAATTTTTAAACTACAATTGTTTGAAGATGGCAACTGCCAGTGAAATGAGCAAGTTGGAGCAGTTTGTTTTTAACTGCTCTTCTCTGCCCTTGTGGTAGAGTGAGTTGCCATAGGAACCCAGGTGTGTGAGCAGGTGGCAGAGTGACAAGCCACTCCACTCAGTTACTCCACTCACTCCAGTTGTAGACTACTGGTGGAGGCAAGAACACTTCACACAATTTCTCCAGAAATTGTAGCTTTTCTAGTTTTTATTGTTTTACATAGCTATACCAGCAAAAGAGGCCAGCCTGAAGTGATCTATCAGGACTTAATTTTCTGATTAACGTTCCATCCTAAGAATAAATTAAACAGTATTTTTAGATGGTAGCACTCAGATACAATGCTGTGAAAAAATATTTCCCCCCTTATTATTATCAAACACATGTTCATATTACACAAAGATAACCCAAGTAAATACAAAATGCAGTTTTTAAATGATGGTTTAAGTTATTAAGGAAAAAAAGCTGTCCAAACCTGCCTCGTCCTATGTGAAAAAGTAATTGCCCCCTAAACCTAAAAACTGGTTGTGCCACCTTTGGCTGCAACAACTGTAATGAGTCTGCGTTTGCGATAAATGGCAATCAGTCTTTCACATCGCTGTGGAGGAATTTTGCTCACTCTTCTTTGCTGAATTGTTTTAATTCAGCCATATTGGAGGGTTTTCGAGCATGAACGATGTGTTTAACATCATGCCACAGCATCTCAATCAGATTTAAGTTCGAACTTTGACTAAGCCACTCCAAAATCTTAATTTTGTATTTTTTGAGCCAGTCAGAGGCGGACTTTCTGGTGAGTTTTGCATTATTGTCCTGCTGCATAACCCAAGTGTGCTTGAGCTCAATAATTGATGGTCAGACATTCTCCTTCAGGAGTTTCTGGTAGAGTGCAGAATTCATGGTTCCATCAATTATGGCAGTTCTTTAGATTTTGTTCTGGGTTCTTTTAGGACCTCCTGGATGAGTCATCGTTGTGCTCTTGGAATAATTTTGGTTGGCCAGTCACTCCTAGAAAGGTTCACCACTGTTCCAAGTTTTCTCCATTTCTGAATAATGGCTTTCACTGTGGTTCACTGGATTCTCAAAGCCTTAGAAATGGCTTTGTAATGCTTTCCAGACTGATACATGTCAATTACTTTGTTTCTCATCTGTTCTTGAATTTCTTTAAATTGTGACATTATGTTTTGCTTTTTGAGATCTTTTAGCAAGCTTCACTTTTAGCAGCTTATATTTAGGTGATTTTTTGATTCAACAGGTCTGTCAGTAATCAGGCCTGGGTGTGGCAAGTGAAATTTAACTCAGCTTTCCAAAAAATGTGATTAATCACAGTTCACTCATGATTTAGCAAAGGGGGGGGCAACTACTTTTCCACATAGGGTCAGGCAGGTTAGCACAGCTTTTTTCCCTTAATAAATTAAATCATCAGTTAAAAACTGCATTTGGTATTTACTCGATTTATCTTTGTGTGATAATACATTTTTTTTCTTATCTGAATCATTTAAGAGATGATTCACACATGTGTGGTGCGGGTTGAAGTTCAGGTTTCACAGCTAATTGATGCAGTAGATGTTCATCGGTTCATGTCAGGTTTACATCAGGTTCAGGACAGGATTAGCTCAGGATCCTATCTTGTTCACACATATGCGGTTTAGAAACGGTTCCCATAGAATTCAATAGCCTGTAATCCGCACCTGAACTGGACCGCACTGCTCAGAAATCAAACATGACTCCTTTTAAAACTTACTGAATCTGCACCGCCAGTGCACCAGACATATGTGAATAGGCACTATAGGAAGAAATTTTTTTTCACATGTCATGCGGATTGAATGCGGTTCAAACCGCATCCAATCCGCATATATGTAAATGGGCACTAAGTGCAACAAATATGAAAAAAAAAATATCAGGAAGATATTTTTCACAGCACTGTACAGTTGAGTTCCACTTTAATCTTTTCAGTACACTGCATTTGGGGTGCAGCATGGCTGTGAATACATTATTTTTAAGTGATTGCAGTTTTTTTAATGTTCTATTACCATATGGTTTGTATAGGGGCTTTTGGGTATAAAATGTGCAAACTGAGGCAATTGATAACATAAAGATGCCTGCTTGCATAAGCAGGCATAGGAATATTGTAAGTAAAGAGAATATATTTCTAAGACATTTAAAGCAATTCATGCAGTAAGGTTTGTCTTGTGTGTCCCAGTTTCAGTGTTAACCATTTCTATTATATATGGGTCAATCTATGGGTTAGTAGATTTTACACTTTCTTATTGCTCCTTTCATGGTATAAAACCGGTCATGTAAGTAATGGAAATGACTGTGACTAATGAACACAAAATTCAAGCATTTCTTAGTATCATGCCTATATTTAGGTTAAACTTTTCCTGGGAAAACATGGTGTCTCTATGGACAATGCACACATCATTTTCATCTATGCTGGGGAGTAACTGGAAAAAAAGCAGGGGGTGTAGCTGCCCCAGGGCTCAGGAAATAATGGGAAGCAAGCATATTAAATCTGTTTCTATAGGATGCAAGCAGCTCCGGTAAGGCAAACCCACTAACAGATATATTTTATTTTGTGTTGTGTGTATGGTGTTTGTGTGTATGATATACTCCGGTCAGCCATAACTTTATGACCACTGACAGGTAAACTGACTAAAATTGATTTTTTCATTGCAATGGCATCTGAAACTTGGCAAGATATCAGGCAGCAGATAAATATGTTGCATGCCTATGCTGACCCATGTCCACAGCCAAAAGTGCCTACAATGGGCTTGTGAACATCAGAATTGAACCACGGAGCAATGGAAGAAGGTGGCCTGGTGTGATGAATCACATTTTATTTTTTACATCATGTGAATGGCCTGGTGTGTGTCACTTACCTTGGAAGAGATGGCACTAGAATGCAGTATTGGCAAAAGGCAAGCTGATGGATGGAACTGTGATGCTTTGAGCAGTGATCTGCTGGGAAAACTTGGTCCTGCCATTTATTTGGATGTTACTTTGACATGTACGACCTACCTAAACATTGTTGGTGACCAAATACACCCCTTCATGGAAACAGTATTCCCTAATGGCAGTGGCTTCTTTCAGAAGAATAATGCTCCCTGCCACACTGCAAAAATGGCTCAAGAATGGTTTAAGGAACACAACAACGCATTGTAGGTGTTTAATTGGCCTCCAAATTCTCCAGATCTCAATCCAAGCGAGCGTCTGCAGGATGAGGTGAAGAAAATAGTTTGATCCATGGAGGCCACAACTCACAAGTTCATGACCTAAGGGATCAGATACTGACAGCTTGGTGCCAGATACCTTCAGAGGTCTAGTGGTGTCCATGCCTCAACAGGTCAGGGCTGTTGTCATGGCAAAAGGGGGACCTACTTTTGGGTAGGTGCAGCGTGGTGTGGCGGCAGAAAGCACTCTGAGTCCGGCTGCAAATAACAAGACTTGTATTGAAGAACCAGCCTAAATATACCGAAACCCAGTGGGAAAGCACCAAGCTGGGAAAAACTGTTCTGTGCAACTTGCAGTGTAGAGCAGTTTCTGATGCACCGGCGGTGTCTGTCTTTGAGGGTGAATGCGCCCTGACCTGTCTGAGCCCAATGGGGAGGATTCAGTTGTAGAATGGTGTGTTCCTAGCCTGTCCCTACTCATTCTGAAACCTTTCCATGCTGATATTCACTTTCCCTGGCAGACATGTACTTCTTCCTCACACTATCTATTTGCAAAAATACATGGCAAAACCTGGGGGTAGGTGCTTAAAAAGGCTCTGCTGACCCAAGATGTCCCCCAGGTATACAGAAGCACCGTAGCCAACCAGAATGCTGCCTCAGGACCAAGGAAACTGTAGAGAAACCTAGTTTGTCTTGACTTCCTCTCCAGCTGCTGTACCGCTCCATCCGAGAACCACCTAGAGTGGAGAAATGGGACTGCACCTGCCTACCTACTCCAGTATTAGGTGGGTGGTCAAAAAAATTATGGCTGACTGGTGTATATATAAGTAATGTGTACTTTGTAGGTATTTATTATATCGTAACCTCTTCATGATGAAGTTAAAACAAATCTTAACGCCTGAACACAATTTTGCAACTTTGACGTTAGTAAAACTGTGCATATCATCACAACTACTTGCTGTACCCAGATGAATTATACCTTGCTTATTTTAGGACAAACTGAGCTTTCAGGGGTTTTTTTTATTATCAAAGGAAAACTGTCCCAAAATGGTAAAAAATAATATCTTTTTAAATTTACCAGTACATTTCTTGCTATTAGCATAACCTACCACCAAAAGAATAAGAAAAACGTTTTTCTTGCTCTTAAAGGTTACAGCCATACCACATATGTGTATGTTATTTATTGTTTGTACCCATAGTAATGTCAATGAACAAAAGTGCATACAGGCGTACCTCGGTTTATGAATGCCTTTGAAAATGGCTCGGTTTACAAATTTTTTTTCGCAATACGAACGGATTCATTGGTTTTCAATACATTTACAATTTTTTTTAATCTTGTCCCTGTACAGTACTATGCCTTTAAAGTGCACTTTATAAAGAGTTTTGAACAGATGAGACTTATTTTTACTTTTTTCTGACCTCCGGAACTGATTAATTGGTTTTCAATGCATTTACAAATCTTTTTTTCATCATGTCCCTTTATGCCTTTAACCACTTGCCAACCACTCTATAGCCGAATGACGGCCACAATGCACCCATCCAGGTCTGGGAGGGAATTTATTGATTTCCTCACAGAACCACGCACCTGCTGTGGCGAACGCCCTCTGATTGATGTAAAGGCGAATCAGTGGGCATTTACTACGTGTTCAGCTGTGTCCAATCACAGCTGATCACAATGAAAATACACTTGTTGGTTATCGTCAGTACTTTTTTCACGATGTGACGGTGTGGAAAAAGACCTACACTGATAATCGGGGTGCTGCCAGTCAGTGGCCATCAGTGCAGCCTCATTAGCACACATCAGTGAAGGAGAAAAATTTACCTGTTTCAGAAAAATTTTTCTTAGTTTCTATTATAAAATTTTACAAATTAAATACCACCAAAAGAAAGCTCTATTGATGTGAAAAAAAATGATAAACATTTTATATGGGTACAGTGTTGCATGACTGCTCTGTTGTCATTCAAAGTGTGACAGCTCTGAAAGCTGAAAATTGGCCTGGGCAGGAAGGGGTGAAACTGTCAGGTAGGCAAGTGGTTAAAGTGCACTGTATAAAGAGTTTTGAACAGATACAACTTTTTTGGACTTTTTTTTGACCTCTGGAATGGATTAATTGTTTTTCAATGCATTTATGAATTAATTATTAATCATGTCCCAGTACAGTATTTATGCCTTTAAAGTGCACTGTATAAAGAGTTTTGAACAGATAAAATACCTTTTTTAACTTTTTTCTGACCTCCGGAATGGATTTATTGGTTTTCAGTGCATTCCTATGGAAAACCGCGCTTTGGTTTATGAATTTTTCTCTCTCTTGTCCACATGGAATTTACAGAGGAAGGGCTGCTGCAACATGTAAGCCTTACTGGAGCACATGGCCCCCTTCTGGGTCACCCTGTTGGGATTCTCCCAACTAGGAACCTTCCATCACCGGACTCTTGCTGAATGAACTTTAGGGAGTATGAACCTGGTCAACCTGCATTAGTTAGTTAGGGCTGGACTCTGTTTCATCTGTACTGTGCTGTTGAATTGTGTTGCTGAATCTTCAGTAAAGCTGTTACTCATTTAAAGCCTAGTCTAAAGGGGTGCATGATGATATCTGGTGTATGAAAGAACAGGGCCTTTAAAGCACATATGGTGTACAGAAATAAGGTCACCTCAAAGTGTTAACTCAGTAGAAGATGTTGAGGAAGTGAACAGTTGTCAAGGACTGGTGGAAAGAGTGTACAGAAGCCTGTCATGAAACGTGGTACCTGGCATATGGCATCCTCTGGTAGCGAGGGGGTCAGTGCTTTGGCTCCCTCCCTAGCGGTCAGTTCGCCCAAATGTATCTGGGACTGAACCCACATTATGGAGATCAACAACAGCCTGGCTGCATAGTATGGGGGAGCAGAAGGAGTTAACTGGGTTCACACATCAGGTTCACGCAATGTGCTCTGTATGCTGGACAGGTGGAGAGGGCATAGACTCAGTGGTGTCCATCCTAAAAGCAATAGTCATAGAGGCAAGGTTTTTAGTGGACATTACATTCTCAGAGGGACTCTGTACGTCATACAGCTGCACACAGTGTATAGCTCAACTATAAGTCTGAGTGCCGTCATAATGTTGTGCATGAATATGGCCCCACGTGGTCCTGGGCATTGCTGATCATGTGCACAGGTAAATGGGGTGCAGGTGACGGTAGGTCCCACCCACAGGTCTAAAAACAGTAGTACACTTCAAAGTGACATGGATTCTTTAAGTTCTGGTTTAAAGCATTAAAGATTACGCTCAATTATTTTAAATCGTAGTTTAATGAAAGAAAAGCAAAGCAAGCAAAATATTTACAGAAAAAAAGATATGACCAAAATTGACAACAAACAACAGCAAAATAGAAGGAATGAAAAAGAAAAGTACAAGGTTTCCCTGGTCTTTGATTTCAGTAGTTTAGTTCATTGTAGTATAAGTCTGACGCGGTGTTTCAAAGACATTGGCTCTCAGAGTGACTATCATCTTGTGTGTCATTTGGATGAAAAAGGAGAGCTCCAGATGCAACCATCTTTTCAGGACCCTGAGGAGAGTGTTTCATGGTAGTCAGCAGAACCTGCTTCAGATACATTTTTCTTAACTGTATTTTTATGTCCCTTTGATCACATGTATACAATATAAAAACCAATATATTATTATCCAGCATAAAATTATCTTTTAAAAATTACACATATTATAACTTTTATACGTGTCTTCCTGAAACGTGATGTGCCCCATTAGCCCTTTGCAACTTGCAATATAGGGGTATATAGTCTTAAAATCTAATTCCACATTTGGGAGAAGATTTTCATTAATGTAACTTAATCATATCAAGACTTATGCATTACATATAGATTTTGTAATTTATTAGATAAACAGCCAGGAATGTGGCTGGCTGTTCAATTATTTCTAAAATATTTACAACATGTCATAATGTATTTGCTAATAGGCTGTTGGCTTGGGAGATGTTGGCCTAATTGGTTTAACTACCTGTGCCTATATTGTTTCAGAGCAGCCATAAGTTTGAAGGGTTTTATTGACTAGATCACAATATGCTCTTTACAAATCTCTGATTTTCAGTGTGATTATCTAAGTGCTGATAATGATTGTAGATTTCTGCTAAAAGTGTTAATGGCAATGTTAAAAAGACCTTTGAAGCTTAGTGGAAGGTCTCTGCTAAAGGGTTTGTTTATCCACTTTGATTGTATTGTGGTGTGGAGGAGGGGTCAGAGAAAGAATATCTCTTCAAAATGTCACTATCTGGGGCTTGTGAATTTTAGAATAATAAGTTGCACCATGTTTACTCAGTTTTAGAGTTCCCCAGGCCTCATTATCTTCACATTTCACATTATACTGCTTGGCTGCTTGATCTCCATAGCTGTTATGTCTCTAACTTGCAATCAACTACACAGATTCCATTTGAACGCAGGATCACATTTTTTTTTATACTCACAGTGATGTTCTGCTGTGCTATTTATTGTATAGCTGCCCGCTATAAGACATGGGCTTGAAAATATTTTTTGTTTTAGGTTTTTTTGGCTCTCTTTAGAACATACATTATAGCAGTGTTTCTCAACTCCAGTCCTCATGGACCCCCAACAGGTCATGTTTTCAGGATTTCCCTCAGATGAAACAGCTAGAGATGAGCGAATCGAAGTATCCGAAGTGGAATTCGAGTCGAATATCGGAAAAATTTCGATTCGTGCCGAATCCGAAAAATAGCCTAATTCGGACGCGCGAATCGAAATTTTTCAGAAAATGGCGGCTGACATGTGCGGCGACGGAGCGGGGATGTCTGGGAAGGCGCGCAGACAAGGCGCGCTGACCCATAATGCATTCCTCAACTACATGTGATCGCATCAGCCAATCAGCAGCCAGCCAGCCAGCACTGTGTAATGGTCGAGCTATAAATAGCGGCCATTTTGGAATTCTTCATTTGCCTGCAGTTATTGAACAGAGGCAGACCGCTCTGTACTAGGGACAGGGACAGAGTTAGGGCCACAGAAACGATAATTGGGGACAGAGAAAAGTTACTTAGGGACAGAGAACCATTACTCAGGGACACAGACTTGTTAATGAGGGCCACAGAATCGTTATTTAGGGACAAAGAAACGCTAGTTAGGGCCACAGAATTCATAATCAGGGACAGACAGAATTGTTACTCAGTGCCAGAGAATTGTTACTTAGGGCCACAGAAACGTTATTAGGGCCACAGAATTGTTACTCAGGGACAGACAGAATTGTTACTGAGTGCCAGAGAATTGTTACTCAGGGACAGACAGAATTGTTACTGAGTGCCAGAGAATTGTTACTTAGGGCCACAGAAACTTTAATTAGGGCCACAGAATTTTTACTCAGGGACAGACAGAATTGTTACTGAGTGCCAGAGAATTGTTACTCAGGGACAGACAGAATTGTTACTGAGTGCCAGAGAATTGTTACTTAGGGCCACAGAAACTTTACTTAGGGCCACAGAATTTTTACTCAGGGACAGACAGAATTGTTACTGAGTGCCAGAGAATTGTTACTCAGGGACAGACAGAATTGTTACTGAGTGCCAGAGAATTGTTACTCAGGGCCCCAGAAACTTTACTTAGGGCCACAGAATTTTTACTCAGGGACAGACAGAATTGTTACTGAGTGCCAGAGAATTGTTACTCAGGGACAGACAGAATTGTTACTGAGTGCCAGAGAATTGTTACTTAGGGCCACAGAAACTTTACTTAGGGCCACAGAATTGTTACTCGCACAGACACAGAATTGTTACTCGCACAGACACAGAACTGTTACTGAGGGCCACAGAAACTTTACTTAGGGCCACAGAATAAGTTACTCGCACAGACACAGAATTGTTACTCGCACAGACACAGAACTGTTACTGAGGGCCACAGAACTGTTACTTAGGGCCACAGAATTGTTACTCGCACAGACACAGAATTGTTACTCAGGGCCACAGAACTGTTACTTAGGGACAAAGAAACGCTAGTTAGGGCCACGGAATTCATACTCAGGGACAGACAGAATTGTTACGGAGTGCCAGAGAATTGTTACTCAGGGCCACAGAAACTTTACTTAGGGCCACAGAATTTTTACTCAGGGACAGACAGAATTGTTACTGAGTGCCAGAGAATTGTTACTCAGGGACAGACAGAATTGTTACGGAGTGCCAGAGAATTGTTACTTAGGGCCACAGAAACTTTACTTAGGGCTACAGAATTGTTACTCGCACAGACACAGAATTGTTACTCGCACAGACACAGAACTGTTACTGAGGGCCACAGAAACTTTACTTAGGGCCACAGAATTGTTACTCGCACAGACACAGAATTGTTACTCGCACAGACACAGAACTGTTACTGAGGGCCACAGAACTGTTACTTAGGGCCACAGAATTGTTACTCGCACAGACACAGAATTGTTACTCAGGGCCACAGAACTGTTACTTAGGGACAAAGAAACGCTAGTTAGGGCCACGGAATTCATACTCAGGGACAGACAGAATTGTTACGGAGTGCCAGAGAATTGTTACTCAGGGCCACAGAAACTTTACTTAGGGCCACAGAATTTTTACTCAGGGACAGACAGAATTGTTACTGAGTGCCAGAGAATTGTTACTCAGGGACAGACAGAATTGTTACTGAGTGCCAGAGAATTGTTACTTAGGGCCACAGAAACTTTACTTAGGGCCACAGAATTGTTACTCGCACAGACACAGAATTGTTACTCGCACAGACACAGAACTGTTACTGAGGGCCACAGAAACTTTACTTAGGGCCACAGAATTGTTACTCGCACAGACACAGAATTGTTACTCGCACAGACACAGAACTGTTACTGAGGGCCACAGAACTGTTACTTAGGGCCACAGAATTGTTACTCGCACAGACACAGAATTGTTACTCAGGGCCACAGAACTGTTACTTAGGGACAAAGAAACGCTAGTTAGGGCCACGGAATTCATACTCAGGGACAGACAGAATTGTTACGGAGTGCCAGAGAATTGTTACTCAGGGCCACAGAAACTTTACTTAGGGCCACAGAATTTTTACTCAGGGACAGACAGAATTGTTACTGAGTGCCAGAGAATTGTTACTCAGGGACAGACAGAATTGTTACGGAGTGCCAGAGAATTGTTACTCAGGGACAGACAGAATTGTTACTGAGTGCCAGAGAATTGTTACTTAGGGCCACAGAAACTTTAATTAGGGCCACAGAATTTTTACTCAGGGACAGACAGAATTGTTACTGAGTGCCAGAGAATTGTTACTCAGGGACAGACAGAATTGTTACTGAGTGCCAGATAATTGTTACTTAGGGCCCCAGAAACTTTACTTAGGGCCACAGAATTTTTACTCAGGGACAGACAGAATTGTTACTGAGTGCCAGAGAATTGTTACTCAGGGACAGACAGAATTGTTACTGAGTGCCAGAGAATTGTTACTTAGGGCCACAGAAACTTTACTTAGGGCCACAGAATTGTTACTCGCACAGACACAGAATTGTTACTCGCACAGACACAGAATTGTTACTGAAGGCCACAGAACTGTTACTTAGGGCCACAGAATTGTTACTCGCACAGACACAGAATTGTTACTCGCACAGACACAGAACTGTTACTGAGGGCCACAGAACTGTTACTTAGGGCCACAGAATTGTTACTCGCACAGACACAGAATTGTTACACAGGGACACAGAACTGTTACTGAGGGCCACAGAACCGTTACTTAGGGCCACAGAATTGTTACTCGCACAGACACAGAATTGTTACTCGCACAGACACAGAATTGTTACTGAGGGCCACAGAACTGTTACTTGGGGCCACAGAAACGTTAATCAGGGACACAGAATTGTTACTGAGGGCCACAGAACTGTTACTTAGGGCCACAGAATTGTTACTCGCACAGACACAGAATTGTTACACAGGGACACAGAACTGTTACTGAGGGCCACAGAACCGTTACTTAGGGCCACAGAATTGTTACTCGCACAGACAGAATTGTTACTCGCACAGACACAGAATTGTTACTCGCACAGACACAGAATTGTTACTCAGGGCCACAGAACTGTTACTGAGGGCCACAGAACTGTTACTTAGGGCCACAGAATTGTTACTCGCACAGACACAGAATTCTTACTCGCACAGACACAGAATTGTTACTCAGGGAAACAGAACTGTTACTGAGGGCCACAGAACTGTTACTTAGGGCCACAGAATTGTTTCTCGCACAGACACAGAATTGTTACTCGCACAGACACAGAATTGTTACTGAGGGCCACAGAACTGTTACTTGGGGCCACAGAAACGTTAATCAGGGACACAGAATTGTTACTGAGGGCCACAGAACTGTTACTTAGGGCCACAGAATTGTTACTCGCACAGACACAGAATTGTTACTCAGGGACACAGAATTGTTACTCAGGGACACATAATCGTTTAATTAAAGAGTATGTCAGACAACATGCAGAGGAGTGGCAGAGGAGGCAATGTTTTAGGAGCGAGCAGACGTGGCAGCAGAGGAAGGGGTCGAGGCAGCACTATTCGCAGCCAGAGGCCAGTGCTCCCGGTGTCATCCAGCGGTCGTGTCTCCACCGACAACCCTGCCGTCGTCGATTGGTTGGCTCGGTCGTCTTCCTCTTCCCAGGTCACCTCTGACACCTACAGCCAACGGTCGGTGGGTACGTCAGACACAACCGTTAGTTGGCATGGCCCGGGACCAAGCCCACTGAAATCACGTTTCCTCTACCTGCCCCTGTCCTTTGGTGTTCCCTCACCAAGCGAAGTATCGCATGCTGTGGGCTCAGCCCCACTGTACAGTGAGGAAGAGCTAACAGAGGGCGGTCAGGAACGAGGGGAGACATCCGCCTTTTCAGCAGCCAGGCGAAGAAGTAGTGGCGAGGAGAGTGGCTTGGTAGCCGGTCTAGAGACAGGTCTGTCTCCTGACCCAGACGCAGCCGAGGGGGCTAGTAGTGAGGCGGAGACCCTACTTGATGATGAGGAGGTTGATCGCACTTGGCAGCCTCGTCGTCATCAGGCAATTTCTTCCGCATCATCAGGAGAAGAGGGTGGCAGCTTGGCAGCGAGCAAAACAGTCGGTGGGTTGCCCAGGAGACAGCAGCAGGGTCGCAGCAGTGTCAGTGGAGCCAAACGGCCACGGAGTAGAGCACCAGCTCCACTGCAGCCTACCACCACGGCCAGTAGTGGTGCCGGTGTGCACGGAGGAAGCAGCAGTCAGCCAGTGAGGAGTATCGGGGGCAAAGTTTCCTACTCAGCGGTGTGGCAATTTTTCGTCAAGCCGCCCGAGGAAGTAAACGTAGCCGTATGTCGACTATGTGGCCAGAAAGTCAAGCGTGGCCAGGGGGCCCATGTTGGGACTACAGCGTTGCGGCAGCATATGCAGCGTCGCCATTTGGTGGCCTGGGAAAACCGTGATAAAGATACGGCGGTTCTGCCCGCCCCAGCCCCCGCTCCATCACCCGCTCCGTTACTTGCTCCGTCACCCGACGTCAATCGCCCTCCATCAGCCAGTCAAGGCTCCAACACCTCTGCTGAGGGGAGTTGTCGCTCGTTGGCATCTTCCGCTCGTTCAGATGCTCCTTCTCCTGCTACTCCTCTTCACGGATTCCATCAGCAGTCTTTCTTGGAATCCGTTTCCAAGAGACAACAGTTTGCGAGCACGCACCCGACGGTGCAAAAGCTGAACGTCCTCCTGTCCAAGTTGCTGGTGCTGCAGTCCCTCCCTTTCCAAGTGGTGGACTCAGCACCTTTCAGAGAAATGATGGCTTGTGCCGCGCCGCGGTGGAGAGTGCCAAGCCGTCATTTCTTCGCCAAAAAGGCAGTGCCAGCCCTGCATTCACATGTAGAAGACATGGTGGGCCAGTCTTTGAGCATGTCGGTCTCTGCCAAAGTGCACGGCAGCGCCGACGTGTGGAGCTGTAACTATGGTCAGGGACAGTACATGTCATTTACGGCCCACTGGGTGAACGTGGTGCCGTCACAGCCGCACCAGCAACTTGGACAGGTCACGCCGCTTTTGCCTCCACGTTTGCACGTCCTTGGTCCGGCAAAGATGTCCGCCTCTACCACCTCTTCTTCCGCCGTGTCCTCAGCCGCCACCCCCGTGCCAAGTCCCATTACCCGACCGGCATATCACATGTGCAGGGCGCAACGGTGTCACGCTGTTCTGCACCTGGTATGCCTTGGCGAACGTAGTCACACAGGGGAGGAACTTCTGAGTGTAATGAACAGAGAAATCGACAGATGGCTGTCTCCGCGCAAACTGAAAATCGGAACCATGTTGACCGACAACGGAAAGAACATGGTGTCTGCTCTGCGTCAAGGAAGGTTGTGCCATGCGCCATGCATGGCTCACGTGTTCAATCTGGTTGTCAAGCGGTTCTTAAAATCCACCATCCCACTGCAAGACATCCTTAAAATGTCACGTAAACTTTGCATGCATTTCAGCCATTCCTACACCGCAAAGCACACCCTCCTTGAGCTGCAGCGGCAGAACGGAATTCCACAGCATCGCCTGATCTGCGACGTTGCAACAAGGTGGAATTCAACCCTACACATGTTAGACCGCCTTTACGAACAGCGAAAGGCCATCACCGATTTCCTGATGTTACAAGCGGATAAAGGTACTCCCCTGTGTAACTTCGATGTCAGCCATTGGCAGCTCATGCGTGACACCTGCCGCTTGCTCAGGCCCTTTGAGGAGGCCACGCTATTCGTGAGTCGGCAGGACTATGGGATGAACGACGTCATTCCTCTGTTGCACGTCCTTGAACAAATGCTGTTAACAATGGCTGGTCAGGGTGCGGTAGACGTGGCGCACAGATCTCAACGCCACATGACCCCTGTGGGGGCAGGACAGGAAGAAGAGGAGGAGGTAGAGGAGGACATTTGTGCTCAGGAATTATTGAGTGAAATGGGTGGTTTTTCCACTCAGCGGACAGGAGTGGAGGAGCAGGAGCATCTGGTAGAGGAGGAGGAGGAGGAGACAGAGGACCCAGACGCACCGTGGCAGTATGCTGTGGAGATGGAGGCAGGGAGTCCCTCGCATTCCTTGGCACAAATGGCCCATAGCATGCTCGGTTGCTTGCGTAGCGACAGCCGAATAATAACCATCAGACAGAGGGATGACTTTTGGCTGTCCACCTTGTTGGACCCTCGCTACCGTTCCAAAATGGTGGCCTTTTTCACACCTGCTGAGAGGGAGGCCAAAATAACGTACTATAAAAACCACCTATGTAGTCAGTTGGTCTCTGCCTTTGTGCGCCAACGTCCATCCTCAGACACTGTGGGCCCTGTGCGCTCGCGTTCCGCTGCCATGGCAGCAGGGGAGGGGTGGGGTGGTAGGAGCAGTGGCAGCTCCACCAGCAGCGGCTGCCTCAGTCTGCAGTCGATGATGAGTAGCTTTCTTCACCAGCGCAGTGAGGAAACTACTAACCAGCCGCAGCAGCAGCAGCAGCATCAGGTGGACCTGGAGCAGGACCTCAAACAACAGGCTTGGGCCTACTTGGACAGCACCCTGCCAACCGAGGTAGACAATCCCCTTGACTACTGGGCAACGAAACTTGACCTTTGGCCCCAACTAGCTGAATTTGCCCTTGAAAGGCTGTCATGCCCGGCCAGTAGCGTGGCATCGGAGCGCGTGTTTAGTGCGGCAGGAGGTATTGTAACTCCGCGGAGGACACGACTGTCCACCCAAAGTGTGGAGAGACTCACGTTTGTGAAAATGAATCAGGCGTGGATTAGTCTGGATTTCAAACCACCAGTTCCTGACACAACTGACTAAATCCGCCATGAATCATGCCTCAAACATGTGCCACTTTGAGGTCTCCTCACACACTGCTGGTGTGTAGAATTTTTTGACATAGGGTGCTGGCAGATTACGGGCCTCCCATAGCTGCTGCCAGGCCCCTAATCTGCCATGGGCCCCTATATACCGCCTCCTCATGCTGCTGCCAGGTCCAGAGTCTCTCATGGGTCCCTGTACGGCCTCCCATTGCTGCTGTCTCCATCGCCACACTCTGCCATGTGCCACTTTCAGGTCTCCTCACACACTGCTGGTGTGTAGAATTTTTTGACATAGGGTGTTGGCAGATTACGGGCCTCCCATTGCTGCTGCCAGGCCCCTAATCTGCCATGGGCCCCTATATACCGCCTCCTCATGCTGCTGCCAGGTCCAGAGTCTCTCATGGGTCCCTGTACGGCCTCCCATTGCTGCTGTCTCCATCGCCACACTCTGCCATGTGCCACTTTCAGGTCTCCTCACACACTGCTGGTGTGTAGAATTTTTTGACATAGGGTGCTGGCAGATTACGGGCCTCCCATAGCTGCTGCCAGGCCCCTAATCTGCCATGGGCCCCTATATACCGCCTCCTCATGCTGCTGCCAGGTCCACAGTGTCTCATGCCATGTGCCACTTTCAGGTCTCCTCACACTGCTGGTGTGTTGAATTTTTTGACATAGGGTGCTGGCAGATTACGGGCCTCCCATAGCTGCTGCCAGGCCCCTAATCTGCCATAGGCCCCTATATACCGCCTCCTCATGCTGCTGCCAGGTCCAGAGTCTCTCATGGGTCCCTGTACGGCCTCCCATTGCTGCTGTCTCCATCGCCACACTCTGCCATGTGCCACTTTCAGGTCTCCTCACACACTGCTGGTGTGTAGAATTTTTTGACATAGGGTGTTGGCAGATTACGGGCCTCCCATTGCTGCTGCCAGGCCCCTAATCTGCCATAGGCCCCTATATACCGCCTCCTCATGCTGCTGCCAGGTCCAGAGTCTCTCATGGGTCCCTGTACGGCCTCCCATTGCTGCTGTCTCCATCGCCACACTCTGCCATGTGCCACTTTCAGGTCTCCTCACACACTGCTGGTGTGTAGAATTTTTTGACATAGGGTGTTGGCAGATTACGGGCCTCCCATTGCTGCTGCCAGGCCCCTAATCTGCCATGGGCCCCTATATACCGCCTCCTCATGCTGCTGCCAGGTCCAGAGTCTCTCATGGGTCCCTGTACGGCCTCCCATTGCTGCTGTCTCCATCGCCACACTCTGCCATGTGCCACTTTCAGGTCTCCTCACACACTGCTGGTGTGTAGAATTTTTTGACATAGGGTGCTGGCAGATTACGGGCCTCCCATAGCTGCTGCCAGGCCCCTAATCTGCCATGGGCCCCTATATACCGCCTCCTCATGCTGCTGCCAGGTCCACAGTGTCTCATGCCATGTGCCACTTTCAGGTCTCCTCACACACTGCTGGTGTGTTGAATTTTTTGACATAGGGTGCTGGCAGATTACGGGCCTCCCATAGCTGCTGCCAGGCCCCTAATCTGCCATAGGCCCCTATATACCGCCTCCTCATGCTGCTGCCAGGTCCACAGTCTCTCATGGTTCCCTGTACGGCCTCCCATTGCTGCTGTCTCCATCGCCACACTCTGCCATGTGCCACTTTCAGGTCTCCTCACACACTGCTGGTGTGTAGAATTTTTTGACATAGGGTGCTGGCAGATTACGGGCCTCCCATAGCTGCTGCCAGGCCCCTAATCTGCCATAGGCCCCTATATACCGCCTCCTCATGCTGCTGCCAGGTCCAGAGTCTCTCATGGGTCCCTGTACGGCCTCCCATTGCTGCTGTCTCCATCGCCACACTCTGCCATGTGCCACTTTCAGGTCTCCTCACACTGCTGGTGTGTAGAATTTTTTGACATAGGGTGCTGGCAGATTACGGGCCTCCCATAGCTGCTGCCAGGCCCCTAATCTGCCATAGGCCCCTATATACCGCCTCCTCATGCTGCTGCCAGGTCCAGAGTCTGTCATGGGTCCCTGTACGGCCTCCCATTGCTGCTGTCTCCATCGCCACACTCTGCCATGTGCCACTTTCAGGTCTCCTCACACACTGCTGGTGTGTAGAATTTTTTGACATAGGGTGCTGGCAGATTACGGGCCTCCCATAGCTGCTGCCAGGCCCCTAATCTGCCATGGGCCCCTATATACCGCCTCCTCATGCTGCTGCCAGGTCCACAGTGTCTCATGCCATGTGCCACTTTCAGGTCTCCTCACACACTGCTGGTGTGTTGAATTTTTTGACATAGGGTGCTGGCAGATTACGGGCCTCCCATAGCTGCTGCCAGGCCCCTAATCTGCCATGGGCCCCTATATACCGCCTCCTCATGCTGCTGCCAGGTCCACAGTGTCTCATGCCATGTGCCACTTTCAGGTCTCCTCACACTGCTGGTGTGTTGAATTTTTTGACATAGGGTGCTGGCAGATTATGGGCCTCCTATAGCTGCTGCCAGGCCCCTAATCTGCCATAGGCCCCTATATACCGCCTCCTCATGCTGCTGCCAGGTCCAGAGTCTCTCATGGGTCCCTGTACGGCCTCCCATTGCTGCTGTCTCCATCGCCACACTCTGCCATGTGCCACTTTCAGGTCTCCTCACACTGCTGGTGTGTAGAATTTTTTGACATAGGGTGCTGGCAGATTACGGGCCTCCCATAGCTGCTGCCAGGCCCCTAATCTGCCATGGGCCCCTATATACCGCCTCCTCATGCTGCTGCCAGGTCCACAGTGTCTCATGCCATGTGCCACTTTCAGGTCTCCTCACACTGCTGGTGTGTTGAATTTTTTGACATAGGGTGCTGGCAGATTATGGGCCTCCTATAGCTGCTGCCAGGCCCCTAATCTGCCATAGGCCCCTATATACCGCCTCCTCATGCTGCTGCCAGGTCCAGAGTCTCTCATGGGTCCCTGTACGGCCTCCCATTGCTGCTGTCTCCATCGCCACACTCTGGAATGTGCCACTTTCAGGTCTCCTCACACTGCTGGTGTGTAGAATTTTTTGACATAGGGTGCTGGCAGATTACGGGCCTCCCATAGCTGCTGCCAGGCCCCTAATCTGCCATAGGCCCCTATATACCGCCTCCTCATGCTGCTGCCAGGTCCAGAGTCTCTCATGGGTCCCTGTACGGCCTCCCATTGCTGCTGTCTCCATCGCCACACTCTGCCATGTGCCACTTTCAGGTCTCCTCACACTGCTGGTGTGTAGAATTTTTTGACATAGGGTGCTGGCAGATTACGGGCCTCCCATAGCTGCTGCCAGGCCCCTAATCTGCCATAGGCCCCTATATACCGCCTCCTCATGCTGCTGCCAGGTCCAGAGTCTCTCATGGTTCCCTGTACGGCCTCCCATTGCTGCTGTCTCCATCGCCACACTCTGCCATGTGCCACTTTCAGGTCTCCTCACACACTGCTGGTGTGTAGAATTTTTTGACATAGGGTGCTGGCAGATTACGGGCCTCCCATAGCTGCTGCCAGGCCCCTAATCTGCCATAGGCCCCTATATACCGCCTCCTCATGCTGCTGCCAGGTCCAGAGTCTCTCATGGGTCCCTGTACGGCCTCCCATTGCTGCTGTCTCCATCGCCACACTCTGCCATGTGCCACTTTCAGGTCTCCTCACACTGCTGGTGTGTAGAATTTTTTGACATAGGGTGCTGGCAGATTACGGGCCTCCCATAGCTGCTGCCAGGCCCCTAATCTGCCATGGGCCCCTATATACCGCCTCCTCATGCTGCTGCTAGGTCCACAGTGTCTCATGCCATGTGCCACTTTCAGGTCTCCTCACACTGCTGGTGTGTTGAATTTTTTGACATAGGGTGCTGGCAGATTACGGGCCTCCCATAGCTGCTGCCAGGCCCCTAATCTGCCATAGGCCCCTATATACCGCCTCCTCATGCTGCTGCCAGGTCCAGAGTCTGTCATGGGTCCCTGTACGGCCTCCCATTGCTGCTGTCTCCATCGCCACACTCTGCCATGTGCCACTTTCAGGTCTCCTCACACACTGCTGGTGTGTTGAATTTTTTGACATAGGGTGCTGGCAGATTACGGGCCTCCCATAGCTGCTGCCAGGCCCCTAATCTGCCATGGGCCCCTATATACCGCCTCCTCATGCTGCTGCCAGGTCCACAGTGTCTCATGCCATGTGCCACTTTCAGGTCTCCTCACACACTGCTGGTGTGTTGAATTTTTTGACATAGGGTGCTGGCAGATTACGGGCCTCCCATAGCTGCTGCCAGGCCCCTAATCTGCCATGGGCCCCTATATACCGCCTCCTCATGCTGCTGCCAGGTCCACAGTGTCTCATGCCATGTGCCACTTTCAGGTCTCCTCACACTGCTGGTGTGTTGAATTTTTTGACATAGGGTGCTGGCAGATTATGGGCCTCCTATAGCTGCTGCCAGGCCCCTAATCTGCCATAGGCCCCTATATACCGCCTCCTCATGCTGCTGCCAGGTCCAGAGTCTCTCATGGGTCCCTGTACGGCCTCCCATTGCTGCTGTCTCCATCGCCACACTCTGCCATGTGCCACTTTCAGGTCTCCTCACACTGCTGGTGTGTAGAATTTTTTGACATAGGGTGCTGGCAGATTACGGGCCTCCCATAGCTGCTGCCAGGCCCCTAATCTGCCATGGGCCCCTATATACCGCCTCCTCATGCTGCTGCCAGGTCCACAGTGTCTCATGCCATGTGCCACTTTCAGGTCTCCTCACACTGCTGATGTGTTGAATTTTTTGACATAGGGTGCTGGCAGATTATGGGCCTCCTATAGCTGCTGCCAGGCCCCTAATCTGCCATAGGCCCCTATATACCGCCTCCTCATGCTGCTGCCAGGTCCAGAGTCTCTCATGGGTCCCTGTACGGCCTCCCATTGCTGCTGTCTCCATCGCCACACTCTGCCATGTGCCACTTTCAGGTCTCCTCACACTGCTGGTGTGTAGAATTTTTTGACATAGGGTGCTGGCAGATTACGGGCCTCCCATAGCTGCTGCCAGGCCCCTAATCTGCCATAGGCCCCTATATACCGCCTCCTCATGCTGCTGCCAGGTCCAGAGTCTCTCATGGGTCCCTGTACGGCCTCCCATTGCTGCTGTCTCCATCGCCACACTCTGCCATGTGCCACTTTCAGGTCTCCTCACACACTGCTGGTGTGTAGAATTTTTTGACATAGGGTGCTGGCAGATTACGGGCCTCCCATAGCTGCTGCCAGGCCCCTAATCTGCCATAGGCCCCTATATACCGCCTCCTCATGCTGCTGCCAGGTCCAGAGTCTCTCATGGGTCCCTGTACGGCCTCCCATTGCTGCTGTCTCCATCGCCACACTCTGCCATGTGCCACTTTCAGGTCTCCTCACACTGCTGGTGTGTAGAATTTTTTGACATAGGGTGCTGGCAGATTACGGGCCTCCCATAGCTGCTGCCAGGCCCCTAATCTGCCATGGGCCCCTATATACCGCCTCCTCATGCTGCTGCCAGGTCCACAGTGTCTCATGCCATGTGCCACTTTCAGGTCTCCTCACACTGCTGGTGTGTTGAATTTTTTGACATAGGGTGCTGGCAGATTATGGGCCTCCTATAGCTGCTGCCAGGCCCCTAATCTGCCATAGGCCCCTATATACCGCCTCCTCATGCTGCTGCCAGGTCCAGAGTCTCTCATGGGTCCCTGTACGGCCTCCCATTGCTGCTGTCTCCATCGCCACACTCTGACATGTGCCACTTTCAGGTCTCCTCACACTGCTGGTGTGTAGAATTTTTTGACATAGGGTGCTGGCAGATTACGGGCCTCCCATAGCTGCTGCCAGGCCCCTAATCTGCCATAGGCCCCTATATACCGCCTCCTCATGCTGCTGCCAGGTCCAGAGTCTCTCATGGGTCCCTGTACGGCCTCCCATTGCTGCTGTCTCCATCGCCACACTCTGCCATGTGCCACTTTCAGGTCTCCTCACACTGCTGGTGTGTAGAATTTTTTGACATAGGGTGCTGGCAGATTACGGGCCTCCCATAGCTGCTGCCAGGCCCCTAATCTGCCATGGGCCCCTATATACCGCCTCCTCATGCTGCTGCCAGGTCCACAGTGTCTCATGCCATGTGCCACTTTCAGGTCTCCTCACACTGCTGGTGTGTTGAATTTTTTGACATAGGGTGCTGGCAGATTATGGGCCTCCTATAGCTGTTGCCAGGCCCCTAATCTGCCATAGGCCCCTATATACCGCCTCCTCATGCTGCTGCCAGGTCCAGAGTCTCTCATGGGTCCCTGTACGGCCTCCCATTGCTGCTGTCTCCATCGCCACACTCTGCCATGTGCCACTTTCAGGTCTCCTCACACTGCTGGTGTGTAGAATTTTTTGACATAGGGTGCTGGCAGATTACGGGCCTCCCATAGCTGCTGCCAGGCCCCTAATCTGCCATAGGCCCCTATATACCGCCTCCTCATGCTGCTGCCAGGTCCAGAGTCTCTCATGGGCCCTGTACGGCCTCCCATTGCTGCTGTCTCCATCGCCACACTCTGCCATGTGCCACTTTCAGGTCTCCTCACACTGCTGGTGTGTAGAATTTTTTGACATAGGGTGCTGGCAGATTACGGGCCTCCCATAGCTGCTGCCAGGCCCCTAATCTGCCATAGGCCCCTATATACCGCCTCCTCATGCTGCTGCCAGGTCCAGAGTCTGTCATGGGTCCCTGTACGGCCTCCCATTGCTGCTGTCTCCATCGCCACACTCTGCCATGTGCCACTTTCAGGTTTTCTCACACACTGCTGGTGTGTTGAATTTTTTGACATAGGGTGCTGGCAGATTACGGGCCTCCCATAGCTGCTGCCAGGCCCCTAATCTGCCATGGGCCCCTATATACCGCCTCCTCATGCTGCTGCCAGGTCCACAGTGTCTCATGCCATGTGCCACTTTCAGGTCTCCTCACACACTGCTGGTGTGTTGAATTTTTTGACATAGGGTGCTGGCAGATTACGGGCCTCCCATAGCTGCTGCCAGGCCCCTAATCTGCCATGGGCCCCTATATACCACCTCCTCATGCTGCTGCCAGGTCCACAGTGTCTCATGCCATGTGCCACTTTCAGGTCTCCTCACACTGCTGGTGTGTTGAATTTTTTGACATAGGGTGCTGGCAGATTATGGGCCTCCTATAGCTGCTGCCAGGCCCCTAATCTGCCATAGGCCCCTATATACCGCCTCCTCATGCTGCTGCCAGGTCCAGAGTCTCTCATGGGTCCCTGTACGGCCTCCCATTGCTGCTGTCTCCATCGCCACACTCTGCCATGTGCCACTTTCAGGTCTCCTCACACTGCTGGTGTGTAGAATTTTTTGACATAGGGTGCTGGCAGATTACGGGCCTCCCATAGCTGCTGCCAGGCCCCTAATCTGCCATAGGCCCCTATATACCGCCTCCTCATGCTGCTGCCAGGTCCAGAGTCTCTCATGGGTCCCTGTACGGCCTCCCATTGCTGCTGTCTCCATCGCCACACTCTGCCATGTGCCACTTTCAGGTCTCCTCACACTGCTGGTGTGTAGAATTTTTTGACATAGGGTGCTGGCAGATTACGGGCCTCCCATTGCTGCTGCCAGGCCCCTAATCTGCCATGAGCCCCTATACCGCCTCCTCATGCTGCTGCCAAGTCCAGAGTGTGTCATGGGTCCCTGTACGGCCTCCCATTGCTGCTGTCTCCATAGCCACACTCTGCCATGTGCCACTTTCAGGTCTCCTCACACTGCTGGTGTGTTGAATTTTTTGACATAGGGTGCTTGCAGATTACGGGCCTCCCATTGCTGCTGCCAGGCACGTAATCTGCCATGGGCCCCCGTACCGACTCCTCATGCTGTGACGTTGCAACAAGGTGGAATTCAACCCTACATATGTTAGACCGCCTTTACGAACAGCGAAAGGCCATCACCGATTTCCTGATGTTAAAAGCGGATAAAGGTACTCCCTGTGTAACTTAGATGTCAGCCATTGGCAGCTCATGCGTGACACCTGCGCTTGCTCAGGCCCTTTGAGGAGGCCACGCTATTCGTGAGTCGGCAGGACTATGGGATGAACGACGTCATTCCTCTGTTGCACGTCCTGGAACAAATGCTGTTAACAATGGCTGGTCAGGGTGCGGTAGACGTGGCGCACAGATCTCAACGCCACATGACCCCTGTGGGGGCAGGACAGGAAGAAGAGGAGGAGGTAGAGGAGGACATTGGTGCTCAGGAATTATTGAGTGAAATGGGTGGTTTTTCCACTCAGCGGACAGGAGTGGAGGAGCAGGAGCATCTGGTAGAGGAGGAGGAGGAGGAGGAGACAGAGGACCCAGACGCACCGTGGCAGTATGCTGTGGAGATGGAGGCAGGGAGTCCCTCGCATTCCTTGGCACAAATGGCCCATAGCATGCTCGCTTGCTTGCGTAGCGACAGCCGAATAATAACCATCAGACAGAGGGATGACTTTTGGCTGTCCACCTTGTTGGACCCTCGCTACCGTTCAAAAATGGTGGCCTTTTTCACACCTGCTGAGAGGGAGGCCAAAATAACGTACTATAAAAACCACCTATGTAGTCAGCTGGTCTCTGCCTGTCTGCGCCAACGTCCATCCTCAGACACTGTGGGCCCTGTGCGCTCGCGTTCCGCTGCCATGGCAGCAGGGGAGGGGTGGGGTGGTAGGAGCAGTGGCAGCTCCACCAGCAGCGGCTGCCTCAGTCTGCAGTCGATGATGAGTAGCTTTCTTCACCAGCGCAGTGAGGAAACTACTAACCAGCCGCAGCAGCAGCAGCAGCAGCAGCATCAGGTGGACCTGGAGCAGGACCTCAAACAACAGGCTTAGGCCTACTTGGACAGCACCCTGCCAACCGAGGTAGACAATCCCCTTGACTACTGGGCAACGAAACTTGACCTTTGGCCCCAACTAGCTGAATTTGCCCTTGAAAGGCTGTCATGCCCGGCCAGTAGCGTGGCATCGGAGCGCGTGTTTAGTGCGGCAGGAGGTATTGCAACTCCGCGGAGGACACGACTGTCCACCCAAAGTGTGGAGAGACTGACGTTTGTGAAAATGAATCAGGCGTGGATTAGTCTGGATTTCAAACCACCAGTTCCTGACACAACTGACTAAATCCGCCATGAATCATGCCCCAAACATGTGCCACTTTCAGGTCTCCTCACACTGCTGGTGTGTTCCATTTTTTGTCATAGGGTGCTGGCAGATTACGGGCCTCCCATAGCTGCTGCCAGGCCCCTAATCTGCCATGGGCCCCTATACCGCCTCCTCATGCTGCTGCCAAGTCCAGAGTCTCTCATGGGTCCCTGTACGGCCTCCCATTGCTGCTGTCTCCATCGCCACACTCTGCCATGTGCCACTTTCAGGTCTCCTCACACTGCTGGTGTATTCCATTTTTTGTCATAGGGTGCTGGCAGATTACGGGCCTCCCATAGCTGCTGCCAGGCCCCTAATCTGCCATGGGCCCCTATACCGCCTCCTCATGCTGCTGCCAGGTCCAGAGTCTCTCATGGGTCCCTGTACGGCCTCCCATTGCTGCTGTCTCCATCGCCACACTCTGCCATGTGCCACTTTCAGGTCTCCTCACACTGCTGGTGGGTTCCATTTTTTGTCATAGGGTGCTGGCAGATTACGGGCCTCCCATAGCTGCTGCCAGGCCCCTAATCTGCCATGGGCCCCCGTACCGACTCCTCATGCTGCTGCCAGGCCCGTAATCTGTCATGGGCCCCTGTTGTCGCTTGTTGGCATATTCCGCTCGTTCAGATGCTCCTTCTCCTGCTACTCCTCTTCACGGATTCCGTCAGCAGTCTTTCTTGGAATCCGTTTCCAAGAGACAACAGTTTGCGAGCACGCACCAGACGGTGCAGAAACTGAACGTCCTCCTGTCCAAGTTGCTGCTGCCAGGCTCGTAATCTGTCATGCGCCCCTGTACCGCCTCCTCATGCTGCTGCCAGGTCCAGAGTGTGTCATGGGCCCCCGTACCGACTCCAAATGCTGCTGCCAGGCCCGTAATCTGTCATGGGCCCCTGTACCGCCTCCCCATGCTGCTGCCAGGTCCAGATTGTGTCATGGGTCCCTGTACGGCCTCCCATTGCTGCTGCCAGGCCTGTAATCTGCCATGGGCCCCCCTACCGACTCCTCATGCTGCTGCCAGGCCCGTAATCTGCCATGGGCCCCTGTACCGCCTCCTCATGCTGCTGCCAGGTCCAGAGTGTGTCATGGGTCCCTGTACGGCCTCCCATTGCTGCTGTCTCTATCGCCACACTCTGCCATGTGCCACTTTCAGGTCTCCTCACACTGCTGGTGGTTTCCATTTTTGTCATAGGGTGCTGTATGGCCTCCCATTGCTGCTGCCTCCACCGCCACACTGTGGCTCCACACTCTGGTTTTGGCCCCGTGACTGGCCAAATGAGTGAAGTGTGCGGTGATTCTAAGATCGACGGCACTCATCTGCATGTCATACTGCCTGACAGTATTATTTCTCTTCCCCAGCAGACTCCAAGGGCATTTAAATTAAAGGTACAGTGTTCAGCACTAATATTAAGTCTCTCTGAAGCCTAGAAACACCCTTTTTTAAGTTAAATTCACAGCGAATATATTCGACTCGAATCGAAATTTTTCCACGAATTCGCCGAATCAGTCGAATCGAATTTTTGAATACTTCGCTCATCTCTAGAAACAGCTGTGGTAATTACTAAGGCAGTGAAACTGATCAAATCACCTGTGCAAAATAATGGAAATCCTGAAAACATGACCTGTTGGGGGTCCATGAGGACTGGAGTTGAGAAACACTGCATTATAGCAATAGTGTTTTTCCAGTAAATATAAAACAAAATTGAAAATATTATTATACAGTAATGTGCTGACTATAATTTATTGAAATAATATAGTGCTTTTTTAAGGTGTATTTTTAAGAATTACTAAATAAATATTATATGTTAGTATTGTTTACTGTCTGTGCCATGGTAACTGGCAAACCTTTTATATTCATATTTCTAGTTTTTCTGTACACATCTCACACTGGATAGCTGCCTACTGCTGCTTCTTACTTGCTACAAAGCTACAGTGTGCAGTCAGAGTGATCCCTAGGGATGGAAGGCTGAGGCAATGCTTACCCCGGCCCGCAGTAGACTGATGACATCATTCTCTCAGACTGCATCTTTCAGGTTTGACACAGTTGCTTGTCTGGAACTCAAACACAGCTTTTAATTACAATAATTATTCTTTAAAATTATGCAGTTTCTGTAGATTGAACGATGTCAGGAATTTGTTCATTGAGATTTGCAAAGTGTATAATAGACAGCATAAACTCAAATAAAAGGGTTATAAAAACAGGCACAAAAAAGGGCAGACTTGGTCTTTTTTTGCAGTCATTCATCTATGTTCTACAGTATGTAATATATATATATATATATATATATATATATAGTATACAGTATTAGCTTAATTAAAGCAAAAAAGGCTAATCACCTAAGTATAGGTGAATAACTCAAGTTGTGTTTACTTTGACTACCCGCTCACGTGCTAGCAAAACTTACATGATTGGGTATTCAAGGTGGACACAGCTTCAACTTATTCACTTGTAGTGTAACTGAATCACCACACCTCTGCTGGGAGGTGCAAATGCAACTTTATTCCAATAAAAGTCAGGGGGATAGTCTATGATGAAGGGGGCACACTTTGACCCCCTCCCCAAAAAAAGGTGTTGCCTACTTTTTGGATACCCTGGCATCTATTGAAATAAAGTTGCATCTGGACCTCTTTTAATTTTTCTTACATTACACTACAAGCTAAGAGGACCATTGGAGACCCTCTGGAGTGTAGGAACTGCCTACCCCAAAACCAGATTATTTACAACTATTTACAAAATCAATACTTTAAGATAGTGATACCAGTTAGATAACCCTATGTGTCCAGTGCTGCTTTTCCCTTTCCTCAACCTATTCACCAACATTAACTTTGCAAAGTGATGTTCACAATGTGTGACTGATCCCCAGGGAAATTTCATACCTGCAATGAAGAAAACATGAGGTTGCCATTGCTAAGCTCTTCTGAAAATGTTTCCTGGTTGTTGTAAGTATGCAGATAAGAAGGCCTGCTTTTTATTTACAATATACTGGTTTCAGGTAATTACACCGGATTTTTTCAAGGAACAGATACAACATACAGCCTATGTCATACAGACACAGCATGCCCAGGAGGAGTTCATCAATGGCAGCCTTTTTCTCTCCTACTGCAGGTTTCCTTTAATATAACATAAAGCGTTTTTTTTTCCAACTGAGGAAAGGGAACTTTTGCACTTACCTTAAAACTCTTTTCTTGAACAGTTAATTTGGGTTAACAGTAGAGCTCTAGGATACTATCCCCCTACCCATAGGAAGATGGTCACAAAGCAAAAAAGCAGAATTTTGTGCCCTACAAAAGTTTAGTTTGGGTGGTTTTCTAGCATTAAGACCTGATATTCTGCTATTGTAAAATAAAAGCAGTGTGGCCACTTGTAAAAGTATTTAATTTTACCAATTAATCTCAGGATTTGGAGGTCTGACTTGACATTGATGAGAGCTAGCTAGTAATATTGTAAGCCATAAACAGGGGTTCTGAATGGAACCCATTGATTTAAAGACTCTTAAACTAGGAAGAGATTCTAAGATGTTCTACCTCCTACATCCCTAAAATAAAACATTCTTATATTTTCCAAAGAGGGGTATAGCCCAAAAATAAGTATGATCTTTTGTTCTTTGCCATGGGGCAGGATTTATACCCTACAGTTCTTCTATGTCCTCGATGCATGTTCAGAGACAGGTCTGAAGGAAGCTTTTCATGGTTCTAGACTAGCCATTCTCAAATCAGGGTTCTATGGAACCCTATGGTCCTCCAAAGGTTGCTAGAGGTCCCTTGAGCTGCGGCTTGGTTGACCTCCCATTTGTTGATGACTGCATAATTCCAGGGCCAAAACCACTTGGAAGACCCAGTGGCATTCCATCAATGATCATTAATCTGTCTGTAAGGGTGGCATTGTGATCACCTCTGTAAAGTGGGCATTTTTTCCACTGCCCCCATTGAATTGTTCTTAGTAGAGCTTCTCTTAGACCCGATAATAATTTCCAGAGTTCCTCTGGGGTACAAAAAAAGTTTACAAAGGTTGTTCTAGACCATTGTTGCTCTATTCAAGGGTAAACAAATATCCAACAAAGCAGTGCAAAGATAAAGTGTAAATTGCAATTACCCATAGCAACAATTTTAATTTCAGTTTGAAGACAAAAGACTAAGGAGAAATGTTTGCATTTTTGCTATAGGTTAAGCCCTTTGCTGTATGCCCTGAACTGGGCCAGCAAGGAGTTCAGTTAAATTAAAAAAACTAAATTCATTACCCTATGGGCTCAAACTACTATCATATCATGTGACATAATCCGAATGAAATGAATATGTTTGTTAATTTCCTTATAAGCTTTCTTTTACATTTGTTGCCATTCCTTTCTGTGTCCATTCAGAGATTTGGATACATCCGAATCTCTGAAAATGACATTTTCGTCTGAAAAATTAATCAAAATGAAACAAATTACACATGTCTAGGTTCCACCATCCTAGATATCATAAACACTAATGTTTTCTGGAAAATTCTTCTTGTGCCACAGACATTCAAATAAGCACGCTGACCATGCTCTCAGGGCTAATTAGCCCTTTTTATAATCCCATTCTTTATTTAAGGATTGTTATGACAATACAAAGGGTGTCATTTCTAGTAACATCTACCCAAGTGCTTTAAAAAGTACCACGTTCTCCAATATACAATATTAAAGGAAACCAAAGATCGAATAAGTGGCATACTTTAAATTGCCATGCATATTATGGAACATTTTATAGATCAATTAAAACTCGCAATCTGGGGTATTAAGAAAGGAGGGGGTAACAAGATCCTATATGTAGGTTTCTGTTCTACCAGGCCCATGATTCTCCCAAACAACTCCAAATGTGTTGGAGACTGTAAGTAAAATCAAGGGAAGGACAGTCAAATGGGTAGAGGAGGAAGAAGGAACCAAGAGATGTAAAAAAGGGTGAAAAGTAAGTGATGGGCAAGAGGTGAGAGGCAAAAAAGGGGGGAGGGTAAAGAAAGGGGTAACGGACATTGGGAAGAGGGATTTTCATACTAGATTAAAGGTGCCATGTTGGGTTTGATTTGATAAAACTCTTCTTTGATTTGATAAAACTCTTGTCCACGTCCATCCAAAAGGCAGTGGTGGTGTACGCAAATGCCATTATAATCAAGTAAGTATATTATTTTTACTCCTGGGAGAATGTAAATGATTTCCAACAACACCACCGAATATTATATTTTTCAAACCTATAATGTTTGATGAGCATACATTTGTATTTGATATTTTTTCCAATGTACTGCAGTGCAACACATTGCTGTGAGCAGAACCTAATGTTTACTTCTATTTATTTAATCTTCTCTAGAATATATAGCAAAATTGGCAGCATATCCAGCCTGAGCGAGCTCTGAAATTCTCATCATATTTTTTTAAGGAGCCTTTTAGGAAAGTTTCCATATTGATAACAATACATCAAGATATCACTTCCTATTATGTCTTTTTTTGACAGTTGTTCCACTTTAAATGCTTTAAATGCTTTTTACATGACGATCGTTTAGATGCTAAATAGGTACAGACTTTTCACTGAACATACCTCAAGTATGTCAGAGGATGTTAAATAGAGATGAGCAAGTTTCCTAATGTCTACTCTGCTACAGATTCATTTTGAATTAAAGTGATTGTGAACCCTTATTTTTTTTTTTTTAAACTAACAAGCATGTCTTACTAACCTGCTCTGCGCAAAGGTTTTAAACAGAGCAACCCCGATCCTTCTCTTCTTGGGTCACCCACCAGTGCTCCCGAATCCTCCCCCCACAGATTTCCCACCATATCCAGCCTCTTGCCAAGGAAGCACCTGTGTGGGCTCGCTCCCAAGATGGCTTTGTGTGTCCATAGACACACAGAGCACAGCTTGGCCCCGCCCCCTGCTCCCTCCAATGGCTCCCGCTGCTATATCTGAGCCAATGAGGAGGGAGAGAGCTGAGAGAGAGACACTGCCACCTACTGTCACCAATCTTAAGGGCCTTATTCCCACTGACAACCAATGTAAGGGTCATTCTACCCACTCATCACCATTTTAAAGGGCATGCTTCCCACTGATCACCAATTTAAAGGGCATTTGTTCCACTGATCACCAACGTAAGGTGCACTATTCCCACTGATCACCAGTGTAAGGGGTATTCTTCCCACTGATCACCAATGTAAAAAACATTCTTCCTGCTGACCACCAATGTAAGGAGCATTCTTCCTACTGATCACCAATGTAAAGATCATTCTTCCCACTGATTTGCCATTCTTCCCACCAATATATACAGCATTCTCCCCATCGATCACCAATGTAAGGGGCCTCTTCCCACTGATGGGGCATTCATCCCACTAATCAGCAATGCAAAGAGCATTTTCCCCACTGATCACCAATGTAAGGGACATTTTTCCCACTGATCGCCAATGTAAGGGGCATTCTTCACATTGATCACCAATGTAAAGGGCATTCATCCCACTGATCACCAATGTAAGGGGCATTCTTCCCACGGACCACCAATGTAAGGGACATTCTTTCCACTGGTCACAAGTGTAGGGGGCATGTTTCCCATTGATCATCAATGTAAGCCTCATTCTTCCGACTGACCACCAGTGTAAGGGGAATTCTTCCCACTGACCCTTAATAAATAAATTTTAGCAGGAGTTTTCTGAGACTTGAAAATTTTTGTAAGGGTTCCCTTGGAGTGAAAAGGTTGATAAAGGCTGCTCTAGACTTTCAGTGCTAAAACCCTTTAAATCAGGTCCATCCATGTTCAGAGATGATACTGCTGCTGATTTCCTCATTTCAGCCATTTTAACATACATTTATAAACTATGTAAACGAATTCATGCTGAATCCCTGGAGCATTCTTTCATATACAAAGAAAATACATAATTGTAAAATAAAACCCTCCCAAAGTCAGCATAAGTGAAAATAACCCTTCTTTCTGTAGCACTTATTTCAAAGAGGGAACATAAAATTGGAGAAACAAAGGTTCCCGCTGAGTGTAGGATAGTAGAGGTGAATGCATTTAAAAGTGAACTGTAATGCTAAGGAATGGCTGAGTTGATTTATTTTAACAAATTCCAGCTTCAGCTAACCTTCAAATGTATCCTTTCAATCAGAAATGCAATTTGGAAAAGTACAACTTGTTTACAACACACAGGTAAAAGTCAAAGTTGAATTAATGTTATTTTTATTATTTTTATTCATATCAACTCTGTATTTTAAAGGTGCAATATTTATAAAACACCTAAATGCAAACCAAAATGAGCCGGAAAAAAGTTATATGTAAGTAAAGTTTTGCTACTATGTAAAAAGAAACCTCTAATAATGACCTACTGGCAGCAGCCATAGGATCTTAATAAAGGTCACTTCATAGTCGAGTAGAGTCGAGTGCATCACCCTTTTTTGAAACGACATGTTCTTGCTGTAGTTAGAAGATGTTTCACTGACAGAGATGTGTATGATGGAAAAATTAGTTTTGTTTTGTTTTGGATTCATTAAGACGATAATTAGAAATTCAAATCTGAAATTAGAGTTTTTAAATTTGGATTTCGAAAGACAGCTATATACATTCCATTTTTATTCTATTTTTTCTATTCTATTCTTTTATTTTCCATTCTATTATGTTTTAATCTATTCCTTTATTTTCTATTCTATTGTATTCTTTTCTATTATTTTATTGTCTATTCTAGTTTTTCATTCTATTCTATTCTATTCATTTGTAGTTTGTTTTATTCTATTCTATTATTTTATATTCTAGTCTGTTCTATTCTATCATATGCTATTCTATTCTGCTGTATAAACCAGTCTAAGTAGAAATCATCAGCTTATTTCACTTTTATATCTTACTGTATTTACTGCAATATGTTTCCATTTCAAATTCCAATTCATATTCAAATTAATTTTCAGATTAATTTTGGAATTTAAATTCAGTTAATACTTTTTATTATAATTTATTTTGGATTTGTTGCAGGTCACTACTATTGTGATTCGGAAATTCAGATACGTTGAAAATTTTGTTCTAATTTCGATCCATAAGAAAACGAATTGCACATGTCTATTCACTGATATTTATCTGATATCTGTCATTGTATGGAATGAATAGTATATAGCTTAACGTCCAGTGACACCTTTGGGGCAGAAAGTGAACAAAAATTTCCCCATAAGTACACAGACAGCAAAAAAATAAACTGGCAAGAATTTTAAGCTTTCCCTACTCTACCCAAAACAAAAAAAGCTTTGGCTGCACATACATTCTAAGAATCAGTGTTATGGGGATAGTTTTATTTTTTGGCTGCATAGTGTGGAGTTGGGTATAGACATCATACTGTCCTAAGCACAAGTGGATGATGGTTCTTTTTTTTTTAAAGCAAAACCACTCGTGTCACGTGATTAGAAAAAAAAAACAGCTAATGCTGGAATCTGCTATTGGAAGCAACATGGGGTCTGCTTTATACATATATATATATATATATATATATATATATACTACTTTTCAGCAGGGCAAGTCACAAAATAACATAAAGTAAATATGGTTTCATTTCCTGTGAAGAACCTTTTAACTCCACTTAAGATCCTCTGCAGACTTCCCATTACAGATTTTCAGCTGAATTTAGCTATAAATATCCATAAGTGGACAGGAGAGTGAAACAGTATACGTTATCATAGTTTGTAAATGTTGAGGTTTGCTGCTGTCCTTTTACCCTTCTGCCCTAGGCACTGGCCCTTGAGTGCCTTATAGTCAATGTAGCGTCACTTACTTTCCTCATTCCCACACTGTCAGCTATTGCTTGGCCGGCATCAAGGCCAATGATGTAATTGGTGTGGTCCTAAAGGAACTGAGCCTATTTTAGGGAGTGTTTTTCTTGCTCCTGATGCTGAAGCAGTTCACCCATATGTCTCCTAGATCTCTCTTGTGACTCCTTGTCCTGCTTGTTATCTCCTTGAATTGATCTTCTGTATACCAACCTCTTATTCTCTTGAATCCTTTCATCTACCACTGGCCAGGCTGACCTTTGGCCTGTTTCTTGGGTCTTCTTCTTGTCTCTGCCCATTTTATAACATAGAAAATATGTAGTTTTGGTCTGCTTATTTATGATACAGGGAACCATTTTAGCTCCAGCAGTACACATGCATTACTTCTTTATTCACTTGCATGGGTTTGTCTCTGCACCATGAGCAGGGTCAGGGCCTGAGCAACATTCCCATTTGTCTGTGAACTTCCTCATGTGACTCCTCATCCTGCTTGTTATCTCCTTTGAAAGATCTTCTGTGTACCGACCTTCTCCTATTCACTTGAATCTTTTCATCTGCAAACCAACCAGGCAGACCTTTGGTTTGTGTCTCGGATCCTCTTCTCTTCTCTGCCCATTGCAGCTCCACCAGTACACCTGCATTGCTTCTTTCTTCACTAACATGGGTTTTTCTCTACACCATGAGCAGAATCAGGGCCTGAGCAACATTCCCATTTATCTCTGAGTTTCCCCTTATGAGTCCTCATCCTGTTTGTTATCTCCTTTGAATTATCTTCTGTGTACCAACCTTCTCTTATTCTCTTGAATCCTTTCACATGCCACCTGGCCAGGCTGACCTTTGGCCTGTTTCTTGGACCTTCTTCATGTCTCTGCCCGTATCAGCTTTACCAGTACTCCCATATTGCTTGTGTTTCCACTTTCAAGGCTTTGTCTCCATACACCGAGCAGGGTCAGAAACAGTCTGAAAACATCATGTCAGTTCAAAAGTTATGTGAAAAGACAGGCTGACTATAGACGGAGGACTTGATGACCAGAGAGTTCAACTTGGTAACAGACAATATTTCTGGTTATGCTGCCCTCTTTCAGTTGGTGAAATATTTAATTCTAAACAACACAAATGACAAAAAGGGTGCAACAGCCTTGGGCAATACCTTAAAGTGGTTCGAAAGGCTCAATGTTTCTCACCTTCATTCATTCTATGAAAGTAAAAAACCTTTTGTGTACAGGACTCCCACCCCCCCCCCCCAATCCTTACCTGAGCCCCCTCCAATTCAGCGACATTCACGACAGCCTCTGCTGTCTGAGGACTCTTCCTCCTCATTGGCTGAGATAGCAGCGGGTGCCCATTGGATCCAACTGCTGTTAATCACAGCCAGTGAGCTAATGAAGAGATAGTGTGGGGGGCGGGGCCAAGCTCTGGCTCTGTGTGTCTTATGGATGCATAGAGCAGCGGCTTGGGGACAAGCACACAGCAGTACCCCCAAGGTGAGTGGGTTTCCTGGGGGCACTGCTTGAGGGGGAGGAGCCAGGAGAGTCGGTGGGGACCCAAAAGAAGAGGATGAGGGCTGCTCTGTGCAAATCCACTGCACAGAGCAGGTAAGTATAGACATGTTTGTTATTTTAAGGGAAAAAAACAAAGCTTTAGTGTCTCTTTAAAAGCTCTTTATTAAAGGAGAAGTATAGTCAAAGCTTTTTTGGCTATATGTCTCCTATGGATCACAGGAGTGTGCTTTGTTCTGTACTCCTGTGAACCGTTTTCAGCCGAAATAATGCTAAAGCCTGCAGTCGGCTGATGTCACTCAGCTGGTCCAGGCTTGAGAAAGATCCTGACTTTAAAGTTGGGATCCACCCAGATGCCTGGACCAGCAGCTGACTCAGCCTCCCAGCAAGCTGTTAAGAGCCATGGTAGGTATGATTGTTTATTTTTTTCTGTTACCATACTTTTCTTTTAATAAAAGGATACAAATATAAATACTCACAAAAGCCACATGGCTGTAAGTGTATTTTCACAATCACGACTCCGGAGATGTATGTCCAAAGTAAAACCAAGGCTATACTTGACAGGAGAAGCTTGAGCTGTCAAGTTGCAAGAGGTATACCTTCTTCCTCAGAGCTCTGAGAAAGAAGGTATACCTCCCCCGAAACTCATTTATTAAGAAATGGTTTTTAAGGTAATGCACAATGCTTTTGCATCCTTCATGCTGCTTTTGTCCTTGAGCAAGGTCAACCTGGGGGTCATGACCTGGCACCAGCATGAAAGCAGGGTCAACCTGGGGGTCATCATCCTTCTGGCACCAGCATGCCACCAGGGTCAACCTGGGTGTCATCATCCATCTGGCACCAGCATGCAAGCAGGGACAACCTGGGGGTCATGACCTGGCACCAGCATGCAAGCAGGGTCAACCTGGGGGTCATCATCTGGCACCAGCATGCAAGCAGGGTCAACCTGTCTGGCACCAGCATGCAAGCAGGGTCAACCTGGGGGTCATCATCTGGCACCAGCATGCAAGCAGGGTCAACCTGGGGGTCATGACCTGGCACCAGCATGCAAGCAGGGTCAACCTGGGGGTCATCATCCGTCTGGCACCAGCATGCAAGCAGGGACAACCTGGGGGTCATGACCTGGCACCAGCATTCAAGCGGGATCAGCCTGGGGGTCATCATCTGGCACCAGCATGCAAGCAGGGTCAACCTGGGGGTCATGACCTGGCACCAGCATGCAAGGAGGGTCAACCTGGGGGTCATGATCTGGCACCAGCATGCAAGCAGGGTCAACCTGGGGGTCATCATCTGGCACCAGCATGCAAGCAAGGTCAACCTGGGGGGCATCATCTGGCACCAGCATGCAAGCAGGGTCAACCTGGGGGTTATGACCTGGCACCAGCATGAAAGCAGGGTCAACCTGGGGATCCTCATCTGCAACCAGCATGCAGCAAAAACCCATTTCTACCATCAGTAGCTCTGGGGAACACCAGCTGCTGCTTAGACTCTGCTCCTCCAGGGATCCCACACCATCTCACTTCCCACAGATTCGTGACATTTAGATCTAATGTACTGCCATGGCATATGTCGACACACGAGCATATTGATGCAAGCTTTTCAGGGAAGTTTTGTTCACGCCTAAGTGTTTTCAGTGCAATTTGCAGAAGGAGTGTGATTAAAAACTGAAATAAATAGCTATATGATACATCTGATTCGGAACTCAACCACATAATAGCAATTGAATCCATGGGTATAAAAAGTCTGGTTTCTTTATGGGATCTGAACTCGGTTTCATGATGTTTATCTTCATTCTTGTTCTGCAGTTGTCAATAAGCAATTCATTAGGTGCAAATACATCACGGGGAACAGTATGAGCACAGACAAATCCAAAGTTAAAATCAATGATATATGGGGATTTTGAACAAGGAAGGGCAATTAAACCGAGAAGACTTTTAACACTTTGAGAATTGTCACTGACAAAAACCCGAATGTGTCAGTCTGACAGTAAATGTCTAGCGATGTTAACGTGCTCCAACGGTATAGAGAGCCAAGATGTTTTCATCTTCGGCATTATTGCCAGCTAGCTGGTGTTGAAAAGGACTGACATCCTCCCAACAAGCTTGCAGGGATGTGCCGCTTGTACCGTAGATCTAAATCAGTGGACAAAGGCGTTCAATTTCACCGAAAAATAAACTCCATTGAAGCTGTTTATATGAAGATGGGGCTGGAAGATAGGAGTGATGGAGCCACATTAAAACAGCCTCGAACCAAAACGATATTGAAATAAAATTAAATTATAGCGGCGTAGGCTGCTCTTTGTAAACTGAATTCGTCTAACTTGATTGATCTTTCTGATTTTTTTCTGAGACAGGCCATGTTTGCAGACGATAGCATTAATGATCAGGATGCCATCTACTACATTACCGTGATGGTTTGTTGATTTTGTGAACTGATGAAGTAATCCAACATTATTTAGGAGCCCTAGGGTTATTTTTTTTGATTGAAACTGAAAAACTCATCAGTTTTTAGGTTAAACTCATCACTTTTCCGTGACAGAAATATAAAAAAAAGTTATTTTTTACATTAAATTTAAGTAACTTTTTCACTTTTAGTAAAAGATAATAGAAAACTCCTTTAGTAAGGTCTGTTCTATTCAGCCAGGCAAGCTTGCATGCACCATATTGTTAATATAAAAAAGAAAATGGTAAGCAGTATCAAACCCAAAAACATAAATGTAATATATTGCAGCTTAGAAACAAGGAAACAAACTGATTGGGTTGTTTTACAAGGTGAGGGTTTACAATCACTTTAAGCAGTACCTAAACAGTCCCTTTAAAAAGTTTTATTACTTTTTTGATTCATTGCCTTTTAAAGGATATAGTGCAATATCTTGCGCTACCCCCTTGAGAGTTGTTGGCTTTGAGCCCCCTTTATTTCCTGCACAGGCAGGTATTACACATTTTCCAACTTGCATCCTGACACAAAAAACAGTCCATGGGCTTGTTTTTTTGTATTTATTAGTGATTTTAATTTGGATAGAGAAAAGGGATGTTTGGATGCCCAATTTGACTTGAAGAACAACAAACATTAGGACAACCTCCTTCTCTTGCATACTGCAGCAGCAGACATTTACCTGTATTCCTTCTGGAACAACTACAGTCTTCAGCAAAGTAATCCCATCCTAGGAGTCTGCTGTCCATGGGCGGATTTTTAGGAAATTCTCAACTTGTAGGCCCTCTCAATCTGATTCCAGGGCACAGGACTGGGTAAGCTATGAACTATCACCTGAAGACTTGCCAAGAACTTGCATCTAGCCGACCTCTCCCTTGTAGGCCCTGGGGGTGTAGAGCTACTCATACTGTCCTTGTCCTGCTGTGGATAGAACTGCTTCCAGGCCTTCCACTAGGCTGGTTCTTTTCCAGGCTGTGTAGGCTGTTCCTCCCCTGTGAACTGCAGGGCAGTGAAGCCCCCTCCTTCAGCTTACCTCCTTCCTCCAACCTGGAGGCAGAACCCCCCTTCTACGGGGCCCCCTTCCAGGCTACGTACCAGAACTTCAACCATCCATCTTCCACCCAATACCCCGGCAGGACCTGTCATATTTATGGGCCAGCCTTCCACACTGCCAGGCCTCCTGCCTGGAATTGGTCAGACTGCCATGAATATGCAGATAAACCACTCCTTGCCTCCGCCTACTGACTTCTTTAAGCTTCTTCAAGCTTCTACAGCAGGGAGAGGTACTGGAGGACTGACCTGTAGAGCCCTCCAGCTTGACCTAAAGTAACTCTCTGGCTCACACCCAGGCTTCTAGCCAGCCTCTAACAACACTTAACAAACTATGTACAGTAGAGGACACTATATATATATATTGTATATACTGTATGTAACACTCACCCCCTAAGGGACCCGCAGGTTTGGTCCAATGGTTCTTTCCCCAGCCAGAGACACAGTCTTAGTCACTCCTCTGGCTCAAGGATTATTCTAGGTCATTCTTTTTTGATGCTTCATTGAAAACCGTGAACTTGGATGGGTGCGAGGTAGCTGTGGGATACTCCAGCAACATTACCTAGTAACTTGAGGGCATCCTTCCTCCAAAAGATTCTGAGCACAGTCCTTGCAGCAGCAAATAATGGGCTGAGCTACACAGGGACACCATGAACAATGTCCAAGTTTAAGCACAAACTGATTCTAATGCAAGAGGGATAGCGGCAGCACACAGTCACTGGGAACTCACACCAATGTAAGGGGTATTCTTCCCACTGATCACCAATGTAAAAAGCATTCTTCCTGCTGACCACCAATGTAAGGAGCATTCTTCCTACTGATCACCAATGTAAAGGTCATTCTTCCCACTGATGGGCCATTCTTCCCACCAATATATAGAGCATTCTCCCCATCGATCACCAACGTAAGGGGTCTCTTCTCACAGATGGGGCATTCTTCCCACTGATGGGGCATTCATCCCACTAATCAGCAATGCAAAGAGCATTTTGCCCACTGATCACCAATGTAAGGGACATTTTTTCCACTGATCACCAATGTAAGGGGCATGCTTCACATTGATCACCAATGTAAGGGGCATTCACCCCACTGATCACCAATGTAAGGGGCATTCTTCCCATGGACCACCAATGTAAGGGACATTCTTTCCACTGATTGCAAGTGTAGGGGGCATGTTTCCCTTTGATCATCAATGTAAGCCTCATTCTTCCGACTGATCACCAATGTAAGGGGCATGGTTCCCACTGACCACCAGTGTAAGGGGAATTCTTCCCACCAGCCCCTAATAAATTAATTTTAGCAGGAGTTTTCTGAGACTTGAAAATTTTTTTTCAACTAATGAAGAAGCACAGAAGGTCAGCAGCTCTTCAGACTGGGATCTCCTCCTCCTGGAAAAGAACCCATCTTCTCCAGGCCTCAAACTATTTATTCTTCTTCCCAGCCACCTACTGGGCATACCCCCCCAAGGATTGGCAAGAACTGCATAACTGTTCAGGCTGCTGATTTGACTCTCCCAGCCCACTACTTTCCAGAATCCTCCAGAAGGCAGAAGGTATCAGTCAAGCTTGCAACCAGTGAGACACAGAACAGCCTGAAATAATCACATGCAGCTCAATTGATTAGAGCAGAACTAAAGAACTTTTTCTGCCTGAAGTGTGCTTTTATTTTTTTTCATCTGTAAATTAAAAAAAAAATTCTGTTAATAGAGGAAATAAAACCCTGATAAGCAGAGTAATGAGAATATTATAGATATTTTAATTACAAGTAATTATCATTTTCATATAGGGCAATTATATGATCATATAAGTACATTCTTAGTAATTTCTTAGGGTGGATTGAGCCTTTGCTTGCCTTTAGCTTTTAAAGTTACTATCTGAAATGGTAATGTTAAAAAATGTGAAAGATCTGTTGTACTCTTGAACCTCGGCGGAGCTGTGTCAATAACAAGCTAACAGAGGATTCAGACTTTGTCGTATTAATTATTCCCAGCTGAATATTTATGGCTCATTATCATTTTTCAGTGTCCTAATGCTGCCGTTTTATATGCTTGATCTCCAATGCTAAATGAAAAAAGTTTTTTTTTTCTAAATATAATCATGTTATATTTAACTCTGCAGTGCCCCAAATGCTGAATAGACATTTGCTGCATTCCGGCAGGCATGGCATATGGGCAGCATGCCTTGGCAGTCACCCACTCTGATTTGGCTACTGCTAAAGGTTTTTAAAAAGTTTAATTGGGCTAGCACAACGTTTGTGAAAGAATATTTGCATTAAAGTGCTAATAAACTCCAAACCAAAACTGTAATATATTGCAGCTTACCAATCATTAGATGTGGTGGCTGCATTAGTTTTCTTTTTTCCCTCTGTTTTCTGCTAACCAGTAACTACATCTTCTGTATTAGGGCTCATGTACACTGCAGCTGATAAACTCATGTTTAGGAGCTGTTAAGCATTTTTTTCAGCAGCCCCTGAACTCACCCTAATGTTTTCCTATGTGTCCATGTACACATCTTTAATTTACAGTCATTTACAGGCAGTTGAGTTTATAGGTGAAACTCAAAAAATTAGAATATTGTGCAAAAGTTCATTTATTTCAGTAATGCAACTTAAAAGGTGAAACTAATATATGAGATAGACTCATTATATGCAAAGCAAGATAGTTCAAGCCGTGATTTGTCATCATTGTGATGATTATGGCTTACAGCTCATGAAAACCCCAAATCCACAATCTCAGAAAATTAGAATATTGTGAAAAGGTGCAATATTCTCGGCTCAAAGTGTCCCACTCTAATCAGCTAATTAAGCCATAACACCTGCAAAGGGTTCCTGAGCCTTTAAATGGTCTCTCAGTCTGGTTCAGTAGGAATCACAATCATGGGAAAGACTGCTGACCTGACAGTTGTGCAGAAAACCATCACTGACACCCTCCATAAGGAGGGAAAGCCTCAAAAGGTAATTGCAAAAGAAGTTGGATGTTCCCAAAGTGCTGTATCAAAGCACATTACTAGAAAGTTATGTGGAAGGGAAAAGTGTGGAAGAAAACGGTGCACAAGCAGCAGGGATGACCACAGCCTGGAGAGGATTGTCAGGGAAAAGCCATTCAAAAGTGTTGGGTACTTTCACAAGGAGTGGACTGAGGCTGGAGTCAGTGCATCAAGAGCCACCACACACAGACAGATCCTGGACATGGGCTTCAAAAGTCGTATTCCTCTTGTCAAGCCGCTCCTGAACAACAAACAACGTCAGAAGCGTCTTACCCGGGCTAAAGAAAAACAGACCTGGTCTGTTGCTCAGTGGTCCAAAGTCTTCTTTTCTGATGAGAGCAACTTTTGCATCTCATTTGGAAACCAAGGACCCAGAGTATGGAGGAAAAATGGAGAGGCACACACTGCAAGATTCTTGAAGTCCAGTGTGAAGTTTCCACAGTCTGTGTTGATTTGGGGAGCCATGTCATCTGCTGGTGTTGGTCCAATGTGCTTCATTAAGTCCAGGGTCAACGCAGCCTTCTACCAGGAGATTTTGGAGCACTTCATGCTTTCTTCCACAGACGAGCTTTATGAGGATGCTGACTTCATTTTCCAGCAGGAATTGGCACCTGCCCACACTGCCAAAAACAACAAAACTTGGTTCAATGACCGTGGGATTACTGTGCTTGATTGGCCAGCAAATTCGCCTGACCTGAACCCCATAGAGAATCTATGGGGCATTGCCAAGAGACGGATGAGAGACATGAGACCGAACAATGCAGAAGAGCTGAAGGCCGCTATTGAAGCATCCTGGTCTTCCATAACACCTCAGCAGTGCCACAGGCTGATAGCTTCCATGCCATGCCGCATTGAGGCAGTAATTGCTGCAAAAGGGGCCCAAACCAAGTACTGAGTACATGTGCATGCTTATTCTTTTCAGCGGTCCGATATTGTTCTATGTACAATCCTTGTTTTATTGATTGCATGGAATATTCTAATTTTCTGAGATTGTGGATTTGGGGTTTTCATGAGCTGTAAGCCATAATCATCACAATTATGACAAATCATGGCTTGAACTATCTTGCTTTGCATGTAATGAGTCTATCTCATATATTAATTTCACCTTTTAAGTTGCATTACTGAAATAAATTAACTTTTGCACGATATTCTAATTTTTCGAGTTTCACCTGTACAGTCGTTTTTTTGAACGCAGAAAACTTGCGCTCAGCAGCCGATTTTATCAGTGTTTCAAACGAAAAACACTTGTAAATGCGGCTAGGTGCGGCAAATCGCAGCTTTTCCATTGAAGTCTAGAATCAAAAACACAACTTATTGTGTTCAAAAAATTCCCTGACTCTTTCCAAAAAACGCACTGGGTGAAAACACGGAGATGTGAACCTGTCCCATAGGAAATCATGCTAAATGGACTGTACTGCGTTTCTGCAAAACACTGCAGAAAATGCTAAGGTGTGAACCGAGGGTAAGAGATGGTTATACACTGTACAGTTTTAATAAGCGATACAGTTTGCACTTGGAAAATTAATAATCATATGTTGGACATGCTGTTCTTCAATGCACTTTATTTAACCACTTTCCGTCCAACCATGTACATAAACGGCCAGACGGGAGCAGTGCAGGAGCAGGTTGACATTCATAACAGCGCTCACATTTTCAACCTGTGCGCGCTCCCGCGATCCAGTGCCTGCTGTGTCCTCTGCACACAGCGGAATAGTGATTGCTGTACGGGACCTCTGTGTGAGGTCCCGATCATGTGATCATTGATTGGCCAATCAGTGATCACATGAATAGTAGTAAACAAGATGTCACTTCTGACATCATTGCTTACTACTTTTGGAATCTGTGAATGATCACAGAAGTCACATGGTACAAGGCTATTCACAACAGCCTTGTACCATGTGACAAGCTGTGACCAGTCACAGCTCTCACAGTATTTCTCAATGGCTGCAAGAATGCAGCCAGACAGAAGGAGAAATGATTGATTTCACAGCCTTTATGGGTGCAAGAGCAATCTGTGTTAAAAAAAAAAAAATCTTCATCACCCCCCACAAGTAGTACAGTGTCACTATGGTGACACTGTACTGCTAGGGTGACAGTATGCTAAAAAAAAAAAAAAGAAAATAAACCATAAATAATAATATAAAAAAATAAAATAAAAATTTTAAAAACATTTTGAAAAATTATAATTTTTGGCTATAAACTAATTTGGGTTATTTTTTTTTTTACTAAAAAGATAGATGAATACATTTTGGCCAAGATTTATGAAGAAAGATTATTTATTTTCAAAATTGTAAAAGAACAAACACTTTTTTAAAAATGTTTTGGACTTTTTTCATTTATATAGCAAAAAAAAAAAATCCCAGTGGTGAATAAATACCACCAAAATAAAGGTTTATTTGTCTAAAAAAAATGCTAAAATATTCATATGGGTACAGTGTTGCATGACCGCGCAGTTGTCATTCAAAGTGTGATAGCACTGAAAGCTGAAAATTGGCCTTGACAGGAAGGGGGTGAAAGTGTCTGGACTTGAAGTAGTTAAAAAAATGACATTAATATATGAGCAGCAATAATGAACTTTTTTTACTTTTCTGAGCTCAACATTGTAAAATAATAGCTATGAGCTCCTAACTCATGTTTACATTGTTACCAATTTTAAAATAAAGAAGATCAAAGAATAGCTTATCCAGGTAAAGGAAGGAAAAGCTGGTGCCCAGTAAATCGACTACAATCAATGCTCTTTATTAATATTCGTGTGATATAGTCATGCAGAAATCCAACGTGTTTCGACCATCAGGCCTAAATCGAAATGCTTTGACTTTCTGCATGACTGTATCACACAAAAATTAATAAAGAGCACTGATTGTAGCCGATTTACTGTGACACCAGCTTTTCCTTACATTAACTGAAGATTGAAGGTTGCCAGAGACCTTATTAGCCAGAAGCTGAGGATGATTAAGAAGGTAGCAGCTCCGTCTCACCCCTTTTAATAGTATATTCAGTCTGCAAGCCTACGTTTAGATACATTTTTAAAAGAGTCAGCACAAGGGACAGAACTTAGTCCTCATGCACACGGAACATTCTGATAACGCTGGTAACGTTAGCTGTGTAAAGTCACGTTAAAAACATAAATTTTTCAGCTTTTTTTCGCGTTTTCGCATTAGCGTTTAGCATTGTTTTGCCGTGTTTAGTGGCATTTTCCTGCGTTTGCGTTTTTTAGCATTTTTTGGACAAAAAAGTCTAAAAAAGCTGGTTTGCGGCATTTTACCGCATTTTTCAGCGTTAGAACGTTTTTTACAGCTAAAAAAATCCTCTAGAAGCCCACTAGTTCTGGGTTTTTTCCAGCCAAAAAACGTCCCAGCCAAAAAACTGATTCCAGTCTATGTGTGCATGGACACATAGGATAACATGCTGGGGGGTTTACTGGCTGTAGAAAAAAACATCAAAAGCCAAAAACATCCGCTGTAAAAACGTCCCGTGTGCATGAGGGCTTACAATCAATGAGACGTGTCTCTTTGTGCTGCTGGCTGCCCCTTTATTTGAAATCTGAAAAATCAGAAGCCCCCTCCACCCCAGCAGCTGTAATTTTCAGGTGCTGCAGGGGTTAATACAATCGGCTGGACCTGCCATAGGCACTCATCAAGAGTGCTGACTATGCCCGCTCATTCCGACCCCTCCTCCATTCATACAGCCTGCACTATAGCTTCCAGCAATGAAAATCACTCTAGCGATGGAAGACAGATGGATGAATGAAAGGTCCTCCTCCATTCATAGAGTGCTTTTCATTCATGGAAGCTACAGTACAGCTTCTATGAATAGATTAGGGGTACAGAATGGATAGGTATAGTCAGCACTCTTGATGAGTCCCTGTGACAGGCTCAGCTCATTGTATCAACCCCAGCAGCACCAAAAGATTATGGCCACAGGGGCACGGGGGGGGGGGGGGGGGGCGAGCAGCCAACAGCACAAGGGACACTTCCCACTGAATATAAGTACCATCCTTTGTGTTATATATAGTTACATAGTTAGTCTGGCTGAAAAAAGACAAAAGCTCATCCAGGTCAACCATAGAAAAAAAAAAGTTATAATCCTACAGCCACAGTTAATCCAGAGGAAGGCAAAAAACTATTTTTTAATTTTTTTAAACTATTTTTAACTAAACTTAGGGTTTAAATAGGGTGATAATGAACCAGATGTGCACCTGATAAGCTACTAACCAGGAGTTTGTGACAGTAGCTTACTGATTGGGATGTGATATGGCTGCTGGCAATGGGAGATCAGGTTGAAAGAGTCAGGCTCCATGCACACTGGGTGTTTTAACAACGCTGATAGCGTTAGCTGTGTTTTTTCTGGATTTTTCAGCATTTTTTCAGTGTTTTTGCATTAGCAACTAGCCGTGTTTTTTCACGTTTGTGTCTTTTATTGTTTTTTTACACAAACAAAATATAAAAAAGCCCCAAAACGCCGGTTTGCCGCCTTTTACAGAGTTAGAGTATTTTTACAGCTAAAAAACTCCTCTAGAAACCCACCAGTTTTGGATTTTTTTTTTACCAGCCAAAAAATTCCCCATGCCAAAATACGCTGATTAAAACCTATGTGTGCATGGACACATAGGATAACATGCTGGGGAGTTTACTGACTGTAGAAAAAAACGCTAAAAGCCAAAAACAGCCGCTGTAAAAACATCCAATGTGCATGAGGACTTAGCATTGAAAACACAGGTCTGCGACTAAAAAGCTGTTTGATTATTTTCATCTAATTTCCATGTATTTTGGTGTGCTGAAAACAAATAAAATATTGAAAAAAGTCCTAGACGTCATGATTTGCCACAAAATGCTAAATTGTCTTCAAATTTATCAAATTTTTTAAATTTTTGGTATTTTGTTTATATTATGGGTTTTTAACCAAATTTAAAGTCCAAATTACTATTAATTAATTCAAATAAGTGCATTTAAGATATAAAATGCCAAAAAACCTTAAAGGGGTTGTCCGAGTTATGTAAAAAAAAATATAGCACTATAAATCTGATGGTCAGCAATATATACATAAGCTAAGCAAGTTTTAGGGGGAAAAAATTCTATTTCCTCATTTCCCTAGTTCTCTTCTGGCCCTTTGTTGTTATTTGCAGGTAAACAATCTCTGCCTGATTTAAATCAAAGGAATTTGTGTTTACCAGGGGTGGACTGACCATTCGAGCACTCGGGCACTAGTAGGGGGCCCCATGAGATGCCCCTGGTACCTTTTATTGGCGTTTTCATAGGCTTTTTTGAGTGTGGGCGAGGACACGGGGGCCCCATGATCCCTTATTGCCCGGGGGCCCCATGAGTTGTCAGTCCGCCCCTGGTGTTTACTGTGTATGCATAGCAGGAATCAGTGTGCTGTAAGGTATCAACATTCATGCTGGACTTCGGTGCTCAGCAATCACTGAAAACAGGCAGGTTGGCACTTCTATGACTGCCAGCAGACTTGCTTCTGCATTTCCTATTTACTAAACCATAGTTCTGCTCTATGATCTGTCATGCTGCTGCTTTCACCGTGTTGCCTAGATACTATTTACTGCTGCTTTAATTGCCTGCAAGGGTCAGCAACCTATTCCACATTAAAGCTGGTCATACACGGTTAGAATTTTGTTTTAAAAAAAAAAAAAAATGTTCATTTTCAAAGCATGCTTTCGATTTTCTAATGGTTAATGGAGACAAATCAATGATCATTTTTGGTCGTAGTATTAAAGAAAATTGAAGGTAAAGGAAAATTGTTTTCTCATCATCAAAAATTCTCTTTTTTGTCAAATTAAATAAAAAATCGTAGTCATTATAATCCATATAAGCTAGGAAAAGTTTCATTCAGAATTAGAACTTTCGTGGAAGTGAACATTTATTCTTTTAAACAATTATTTATTGAAAATTGTTTTCTCGTCATCAAAAATTCAAATTTTTTTGGTCAAATTAAATGAAAAATCATAGTCGTTATTATTATACAGGATTTATGTAGTGCCAACAGTTTGCTCAGCACTTTACAATATAACGGGAGACAATACAGCAACAATACAGTTCAATACAAGAGGGATAGGAGGGCCTGATCCTTGGAGCTTACAATCTAAGAGCCATTATAATTCATATGTGCTAGGAAAAGTTTCATGAAGAATTAGAACTTTCCTGGATGTGAACATTTGTTCTTTTAAACAATTATATATGGTATAGAAAAGTATGAAAGAACAATAACATGCTTTTTGTATAGTGTATGTGAAGTTGTATTATCACCCAGTTCGGCACCAAAGCGATTTTTGTTTTTTTTTGCATACATGTAAAAATCTTAATTTTTGGTAATAAAATGAATTAAACCTCAGAACATTACATAATTTCTGAAAGCAGAGGTCCTGTAGAATAAAAAGGTGATACTGATGTCACATGACATTTGCACAAATGTTTAATAAATGCACATTTTCAGGAAACAAGCAAAAATGAATTTTAGTGCAAGAACACACAATACCCATTTTGGTTAAAATATAAAAGATGAGGTTGCATTGAGCACCGTATTTTCCGGCTAAAATATAGTGTTTGGGCTATACTCGCCGTATAAGACTACCCCTCTTCCAATGCACACCAAATAAAAATTAAAAAACATCAGATTTGATTTCAGTATGGTATGGTATTCCAATGATGGGGTGCTATTCCTCCCACTGACACCAATGATGGGGCACGATTCCTCGCTCTGACACCAATGATGGGACACTTCCTCCCACTGACACCAATGATGGTGCCCCCTCATTAGTGTCAGTGTGTGAGGAATAGTGTCCCATCATTGGTGTCAGTGGGAGAAATAGTGCCCCATCATTGGTGTCAGTGGGAGAAATAGTGCCCCATCATTGGTGTCAGTGGGAGAAATAGTGCCCCATCATTGGTGTCAGTGGGAAGAATCGTGCCCCATCATTGGTGTCAGTGGGAGGAATAGTGCCCCATCATTGGTGTCAGAGCGACGAATCGTGCCCAGTCATTGGTGTCAGTGAGAGGAATAGCACCCCATCATTGGTGTCAGTGGGAGGAATAGCACCCCATCATTGGTGTCAGTGGGAGGAATAGCGCCCCATCATTGGTGTCAGTGGGAGGAATCATGCCCCATTATTGGTATCAGTGGCAGGAATAGTGCCCCATCATTGGTATCAGTGGGAGGAATAGTGCCCCATCATTAGTATCAGTGGCAGGAATAGTGCCCCATCATTGGTGTCAGTGGGAGGAATAGTGCCCCATCATTGGTATCAGTGGGAGGAATAGTGCCCCATCATTAGTATCAGTAGGAGGAATAGTGCCCCATCTTTGGTGTCAGTGGGAGGAATCGTGCCCCGTCATTGGTGTCAGTGGGAGGAATAGTGCCCCAACATTGGTGTCAGTGGGAGGAATAGTACCCCATCATTGGTGTCAGTGGGGGAAGGAATAGTGTTCCATCATTGGTGTCAGTGGGGGGTGGAATAGTGCCCCATCGTTGGTGTCAGTGGGGGGGGGGTGGAATAGTGCCCCATCGTTGGTGTCAGTGGGGGGGGGTGGAATAGTGCCCCATCGTTGGTGTCAGTGGGGGGGGAGGAATAGTGCCCCGTTGTTGTCAGTGGGGGGGGGAGTGGAATAGTGCCCCATCGTTGGTTTCAGTGGGGGGGGAGGAATAGTGCCCCATCGTTGGTGTCAGTGGGAGGAATAATGCCCCATCATTAATATCAGTGACACCAATGATGGCGCACTATTCCTCCCACTGACACCAATTACACTTGCTGACCCCTGTTCCAGTATGGTGCTGCTGCAGCCAGCATATGTGGCTGCAGCAGCACCTCTGCACGGCACACTTACCGGCTGTCAGGGCTCCCAGGTATGACCAGAGGTGTGTGACTGAAGCAGGGAAACGCAGACCTCAGATATGTTATAAACAATATAATTTATTAACACTAACAGTACAAACATAAACGCAGTGCAATACTAAAACATAATACGGTGCAAACAAACCAAACCAAACCACCCACAGATAACAGTATATACAAGCAAGCGTCGTCAGGCAGGCCGGGTCAATATCAATTGGGCAGGTAGGTACAGGGGGAGCAAGCGGAGAATGGTCGGGGTCACAGGCCAGGTTCAGCAGGTAGCAAGCAGCATAGTACAGAGGGTCAGGCAGAGGGATGGTCCGGGTCACAAGCCAGGGATCAGAACAGGTAGCAAGCAGCGTAGTACAGAGGGTCAGACAGAGGGATGGTCAGGGTCACAAGCCAGGATCAGAGCAGGAGAAGTCAGCAAAGGAACAGAAACAGGATGCAGGACAGATACAGGGCCCAGGACAAACACAACACCAAGGCAGAGTCTGCAAGTCTGGCCATCCCTTAAATACACCAGTATCATCAGTTCCAGGTGTTAGCTGGCTGAAAGGTTGAGTCTCTGATTGCTGGGAGCACCCGCTGGCCAGCCCTGGTACTGCAGATCAAAAGGCAGGTGAGTCCCACCATTGCTGGCCAGTCCATTCCTAACACCGGCCGCTCCCTCACTCGATTTTCACGGGGGTTGCTTGGCTCCGCCTCCTCGCCGGTGATTGGCTGCCTGTGTGCCTTTCCTGAGCTACAGTTCTGGCAGCCAATCACCGGTGAGGAGGCGGAGCCGAGCGGCTGCGCGAACATCCAGTGGCCGAACTGAATGAAGGAGCAGCCGCGCTTCCTGGACTGGATCGTCGTGGGACTGGGACCGGAGCCAGGTAAGAAACAGCAGCCCCCTGCCCGCCCCTGAACTTAGTGTCCCTTCCGTTGGAAAGGGGGGGTGGCGGCGGCGGCACCGTGCCGCCCTCCTAAAAAGTGCCGCCCTGACACCAAGTGTCAGTATGCCGTATACCGGCATATAAGACGACCCCCGACTTTTGAGAAGATTTTCAAGGGTTAAAAAGTCGTCTTATACGAAAATACGGTAAATAAATACCAAACATTCCATGTCTTAAAATTGTGTGTGCCATATCGCCAAAAACAATGGTGCCCAAAAATCACCATAGGTGACGCTTTAAAAGCCTTTACAGTTCATCAGCTTAGAGTTAGCTGGGAGCTCTTGTGCGATATGTGTGGTGCAACTGCGGTTTCCATGTGCGTACACACCCTGGGCTTGCGTTTGCTTTTCAATTGGCGCAGGTGTGCAGGACAATGAGAGTTATGGCAATTTTTTTAAATTTTACTATTTTATTATACTTTTATGTTTTAAAACTTTTTTCTTAAATGTTTTTCTTTATTTTTATTTGATTACTATCACAAGGGGTTAATAAACCCCGATGTGATAGCATGGGGCAGGTGACAGCTACTCTTTATGGAGACATTAGGGGTCTAATAGACCCCAATGTCTTCCCTTGCCCTTCACACCATCTCGCCAAGCACAGATCGGATTGGTTAGATGTGTCCTCTATACTGGCCAGGAAAGGGTGCATCTATAACGGGAAGTGACATTGTATGTTTTGATTGTTTGCATGTGGTCTCACGGTGCTCTCCCTCCTCTAGCCAGCGGTCAGGTTCCCAGGCTGTGGTAAGAGGGTGAAGGCCTGGGAAACATGGGAGGAGCAAGGGAGGGGCAACTCGCACTGCTGGCTCTGAAAGTCATCGGCAGCTATGGAGCTGCTGCAGCACTTTCCAGCCGGGAGCCAGCTAAACAAAACTTGCACAAGCTGATGGCTGCTACTGCAGCCATCAGCTTGTGATTGCAGGTTCACTCTTTGGAAGTATGTAGTACGTCCAAAGAGTTGAACTGGTTAAAGTGGTTGTAAACCCTTACATATACCTAGTGAAGCAACTGGTCCCAGGTGATACACAGAGAAGAAACACATTTTCCTACATAAGTTGCACCTGTTTATCTGCTGTCATATCTTCTCTACATTCGCTCAAGGTGCTGAATTTATAAAGCTTGTCTAAGAGTTTGGAAAAAAGGAGGCAGAGAGCTGAAGTTACACTCTGCAGAGATTAGTGAGGAGAGCTCTGACAGCTGATTGAAGGGAAGAGACACCCCCCCCCCTTCACATAGCACACAGAAACAGAGGCTGCCAATCTGCTGGAGGGCAATCCTCTGTCATCAGTTTTCTCTTGATGTCATGAAAACTTTTCAGAAGTGACTCATGCTGATAGTAGAGGAATGAAGCAATAGACAGAAATGACACTTAGTGCTCTTAATTGAGACAAGTACACGCTATAGAGGGATATGCTTTGTTCATATTTCATGTCTGAGGTTTACAACCATTTTAAGTTGATTCCAGTATCTATCTATCTATCTATCTATCTATCTATCTATCTATCTATCTATCTATCTATCTATCTATCATCTATCTATCTATGATTGGGAACTGAAAAGACTGGCTCCCGACCATGGGACCACTGTAACAACCAATTACAATGGTCTCAGGAATGACTGGTCCTTCTACCACTCACCCTCTCTCTTTATATATAAAGAGAGAGAGAGAGAGAGAGAGAATATCCGCTACAGCCTCATGGGCTAATGAAGTTGCATATATGAATATACTTCTAAATATGCAAGAAACCTATAAATGTATTACTTTCCCACCCAGCACTGGTGTCCCTTCAACAGGGTATGTACACGCAGGTGCTGGAAAGTTCAACTGATCCCAAGACTATTGTGATTGGCTGTAAGAGTTGTCACACGACCAAAGACGGTCTCACTGGCTCAAGATCATTAGTAAAGATCAAAAGCCATTTTTGATAACTTGGTCACTATTCTGGAAGCCTGCAGTGAGCACGCTCTCAATGTAGAAAGCTCTGCCGCTCATGGACACATATACAGTTGTGTTCAAAATAATAGCAGTCAGGTCTAAAGTTCCCTGTGAGTACTGTTACAATTAGAAGACGCCTATGTGAAGCCAAGCTATCTGCAAGAAGCCCCCGCAAAGTCCCACTGTTGAAAAAAAGACATGTGCTGAAGAGGCTACAATTTGCCAAAGAGCACATTGACTGGCCTAAAGAGAAATGGCGCAACATTTTGTGGACTGATGAAAGTAAGATTGTTATTTTTGGGTCTAGTGGCCGGAGACAGTTTGTCAGACGACCCCCAAACACTGAATTCAAGCCACAGTACACTGTGAAGACAGTGAAGCATGGTGGTGCAAGCATCATGATATGGGGATGTTTCTCATACTACGGTGTTGGGCCTATTTATCACATACCAGGGATCATGGATCAGTTTGAATACATCAGAATACTTGAAGAGGTCATGCTGCCTTATGCTGAAGAGGAAATGCCCTTGAAATGGGTGTTCCAACAAGACAACGAAACCAAACACACCAGTAAACGTGCAACATCTTGGTTCCAGACCAACAAGATTGTAGTTATGGAGTGGCCAACCCAATCCCCGGATCTTAATCCAATAGAAAACTTGTGGGGTGACATCAAAAATGCAGTTTCTGAGGCAAAACCAAGAAATAGAGAAGAACTGTGGAATGTAGTCCAATCATCCTGGGCTGGAATACCTGATCACAGGGGCCAGAAGTTGGGTGACTCCATGCAACACAGATGTACAGCAGTTCTCAGAAACAGTGCGACTACAACGAAATATTCATTAAGTGATTCAAAGGAAAGCAAAATCTTCAAACATTTTTCAGTTTATATAGTGAATGTTTGAGTTTGTAAAGAAGAATACAAACACTGCTATTTTTTTGAACAGTCTAATATTCACTTTTCTTCAATTTCTTTAGAGGAACAACACAAATTTGATATATTTTTCTTCATGTTTTGATTTGGAATAGAATGTGTAGTGTTCCCAATGCATTTGTGTGTATGGAAATAAAAGCTATTAGAAGGATTTTGAGCTTTATTCACTTTTTTCAACACACTGCTATTATTTTGAACACAACTGTATGTGGTGCATGGGCGTTAAAGCTCACCCTCTGTACAACTACACATACTGTATGTGTCACATCGATGGTAAAAGGTTAAAAAAACTTTGCTTTGCATTATTGTTTTGTTGATTTTTAAGCAATAAAAGAATACACCTGTTTGACACGCCTGGGAATTCATTCATGTTGCAAGTTTAGAGGAACTTTTTAAGGGCTTTCAAACAAAACTTGTTGACTCAGTGAGGACATCATCGAATGTTGGCTAAAGGTTTTTTCTAAATTTCATACGAATGTTCTAATGAGAGTCAAACCATGCAAGTCTAGTGTGATTTTCACAAGCAATAGAAAACCAGCTGGAAACTGAGCAGTTGTTTTCAGTTTTTGCGCTCACAGTTGTACTGCCATGACAAGTTATACAATAATTAATGAGTTTTACTTGTATTAGCAGTACAACTCTGACCACAAAATTGATTAAATGGTGTACAAATAAAACGTGTTCAGTCGCAGTGCATGCACTTTAGATCTCAGATCAGTCCCAGTACATGCACTTTGGATCTCGGATTAGGCTCAATGCATGCACTTCAGATCTCAGATCAGCCCCAATGCATGCACTTCAGATCTCAGATCAGGCTCAATGTATGCACTTCAGACCTCAGAGCAGCCCCAATGCATGCACTTCTGATCTCAGATCAGTCCCAGTACATGCACTTCGGATCTCGGGTTAAGGCTCAATGCATGCACTTCAGACCTCAGGGCAGCCCCAATGAATGCACTTCAGACCTCAGATCAGCCCCAATGCATGCACTTCAGACCTCAGAGCAGCCCCAATCCATGCACTTCAGACCTCAGAGCAGCCCCAATGAATGCACTTCAGATCTTAGATCAGCCCCAATTCATGCACTTCAGACCTGAGATCAGCCCCAATGCTTGCCCTTCGGATCTCAGATCAACCTCAATGCAAGTACTTCAGATCTCAGATAAGTCCCAATGCATGCACTTCAGACCTCAGATCAGCCCCAATGCATGTACTTCAGATTTAAGATCATCCCCGGAGCAGGTACATGTGCTTCAGACCATAGATCAGCCCCAATTCTTGCACCTCAGACCTCAGATCAGCCCTGGGGCCGGTACATGCACTTCACATCTTAGATCAGCCCAAATTCTTGCTCCCCAGATCAGCCCCAATGCATAATCTTTAGACCTCAGATCAGCCCCAATCCCTGTACCTTTAGGAATACAAGGTACCACTGTAGGCGCAGGTTGGCATCTTCTACACAGCACGTTGATGTCCTCAACCGCTGGTGGGCTTTCAATGACCACAATGAGGGGGATGACCAGGCTTAGTAATTGACAGCCTCGTGTGTTGTCAATTACAGCCAATGGCAGAGAAAGTTAGTGAGAATTGACTTGCATGTCCACCTGAGCATGTATGTCTAGGGTTGCTGACACCTGCCTAACTGACTATTCTCTGTCGGACTAATCTCCTAAATTTGCACTGTCACCCCGTGTGTGATATCATTCATTTTATTCTAACCAATGAACCGTTTTCATCTCCTATAGCGTAATCAGATTAATCAACGGTGACCTATGATTTGTTGTCATAGGGCGTCACGCACCATTGCGCTCTGCACCTTATTAATAAATCACATAAACTCAGCCGTTCTCATCAGCAAGACCACTGTTTGAAAAAAAATGCCGGCTCACTTAAGATACAGAATGTATAGTACTATAAAACAGAAAGGGGATTTTAATAAAAATATATACTGCATCGTTTTTCATCCATAAAAAAGGTCAATCTAAAAAAGAAAAATAATCTTAGTACGGTCAGTGCCCTGGGTAGTATGAGTCCATGACTTTCGCTCTATCCTATTTCAGTCATATATTTTCCACAAAACTGAAATCTGGGATGTGAGTGGAAAACATATAGCAGCATTTGGTATAATTATACAGCGCTGTACGCTGCTAGTGTAGGAGTGCGGATTTATGAACAGTTAGATATGAGTGCTACTTCTGCAGAGGACAGAAATAAATTGCAAGATGCCCAAACAAAGACGGCTAAAAAGATGGCTGGTTTACATCACGGTCCAACGATTCAGTCGTGTGTCCTCCGCTTGTCAATTCTATATGACTGAAATACAGGCAAAGAGCTAAAGAGGATTATTCCAACTAGCATGAATATATGTATGAAAATGGATAGGATACAGAGAACGAGAGGGAGGGAGAGAGCGAGTACATATATATATACTGTACATACCGAGGTTGGGGGGATACTGTGTGATAAAAGAATATGCACATTTATTTACCAGATTGGCATGGTCCATTATCTTCCAGCATCATAAGAGAAAGTTTCCCCCCAAATCCCCCCTGCCAGCACAAAAGACCCCTCCATCGCCCCTCCCAGCACAAATAACAACTATCCCCCTACACACACACACACACACATTCCCCTCCCGGCACAAATCATCTCCTCGACAAATTTCCTCTATAGGTGCAAATCCCCCTCCCATCATCTCCCCCCTACATACCCTCCTTCTAGCACAAATCATCTTCCCCTCAATTCTCCTCACTTAGCACAAGACCCCTCTACCCCCACATTCACCATCCTAGCACAAATCATCTCCCAGCCACAAATTCCCCCTCCCAGAACAAACCATCTCTTCCTCACTAATTCCCTCTTCCTGCACAAATCAACCCCCCCCCCCACACACACACATACACAAATTCCCCCTCCTAGTACAAATCATTTCCCACCACACAAATCCTCTCTTCCAGCACAAATCATTCCCCCTCCCAGAACAAACCATCTCTTCCTCACAAATCCCCTCTTCCTGCACAAATCACCCCTCCTACAATTTCCCCCTCCCAGGACAAATCATCTCCCCTACCCCACAAATGCTCGCTCCCAGCACAAATTATATCCACCCACAAATCCCCCCTCCCAGGACAAATCGTCTCCCCCCACAAATACCCTGTCCTAGCACAAATCATCACCCCCACAAATTTCCCCTCCCAGCACAAATCATCACCCTACCCCACACATACTCCCTCCCAGCACAAATCATCTCCCCCCACAAATCCCCCTTCCCAGCCCAAATTGTCTCCTCCCAGGTCAATGTGTTCCCCTGTCAAACTCTGGTATGTGACATGTCAGAGACAAGGAGGAGCCCAGGGGAAGCCTCCCTCAGCTCTGATGTGCATTTCTGTTACAGGCATCTGGTGGGGTAAGATGTCGGCTGCTGCAGTGGATTGTGGCATCAGGCACTGATAGCACTGAGATCATATATACACTGCACATACACTGATAGCACTGAGATCATATATACACTGCACATACACTGATATCACTGAGATCATATATACACTGCACATACACTGATAGCACTGAGACCATATATACACTGCACATACACTGATAGGACTGAGATCATATATACACTGTACATACACTGATACCACTGAGATCATATATACACTGCACATACACTGATAGCACTGAGATCATATATACACTGCACATACACTGATATCACTGAGATCATATATACACTGCACATACACTGATAGCACGGAGATCATATATACACTGCACATACACTGATAGCACTGAGATTATATATACACTGTACATACACTGATAGCACTGAGATCATATATACACTGCACATACACTGATAGCACTGAGATCATATATACACTGTACATACACTGATAGCACAGAGATCATATATACACTGCACATACACTGATAGCACTGAGATCATATATACACTGTACATACAGTGATAGCACTGAGATCATATGTACACTGCACATACACCGATAGCACGGAGATCATATATACACTGTACATACACTGATAGCACTGAGATCATATATACACTGTACATACACTGATAGCACTGAGATCATATATACACTGCACATACACTGATAGCACTGAGATCATATATACACTGTACATACACTGATAGCACGGAGATCATATATACACTGTACATACACTGATAGCACGGAGATCATATATACACTGTACATACACTGATAGCACTGAGATCATATATACACTGTACATACAGTGATAGCACTGAGATCATATATACACTGTACATACACTGATAGCACGGAGATCATATATACACTGCACATACACTGATAGCACTGAGATCATATATACACTGTACATACAGTGATAGCACTGAGATCATATATACACTGTACATAGAGTGATAGCACTGAGATCATATATACACTGTACATACACTGATAGCACTGAGATCATATATACACTGTACATACACTGATAGCACGGAGATCATATATACACTGCACATACACTGATAGCACTGAGATCATATATACACTGTACATACACTGATAGCACTGAGATCATATGTACACTGTACATACACTGATAGCACTGAGATCATATATACACTGTACATACACTGGTAGCACTGAGATCATATAGTTTATGCACTGTAAATACACTGATAGGACGTAGATCATTTAGTTTATGCACTGTACATACACTGATGTCACTGAGATCATATATATACTTTACATACACTGATAGGACTGATCATATAAACCATGACATGACTCATTGATTGCTATAATAAATTGATACTATTTTTAATAAACTGTAACAGTAGGTAGTTTATAGTAACCACAGTAAATGTCTATTATAGACTGTACCTGCCATCTCTTGTAGTGTAACCCATTAAACATCACATATAAATTGGTCTGTGGTGGTGAAATGTCTGGTGTGAATCCCAAGTTCCTGCGGCCTATTCTATTCCAATGGCTGCATACAATGACATGAGTCAGCTGGTAACATTGTTGAGGTCTTACGTATGAAATGGCTGCAAATGTCCACAATATGTAAGGAGCAGTCTATGTGAAAATGAGTGGTCAGTAGCTGTAATCCTCAATGTGTTTCATTTCTCTTGTGTATGTTCGAGATTTCTTCCTAATCCAGTATAAATGGCTCTCACGCTTATATCCAGGACTGAGATCCATTGGGTGCAAATGCTGCACAAACCTCCCTAATACATCATCACAGTTACATTCTAAACTTAGCGGGGGGTTCCAGTTTGTTCTGTCCCCCTGAATAATTCACTCATTCTGCAAACACATTCTGGACTGATTTCACATGTATCTATACTAAAAATGTTTTGGGGGAATTTTGGATAGAATGGAGAAAGTTTAGAAATAGACATGGGCACGCTGGAAATTTTCATTTAATTTTAGATGCATTCCTTCATTGAAGAATTTTGTTTCGTCATATTCATTATATATTTTGCATTTTTCCAGAAGATTGCTATATATTCGATATATATGAGGGTCATTCAAGTCAAACCGACTTGGTATAAAAAGCATGGTGGTACTACACGCAGTAGTAAGTGGTGAGTGTGTCCTATCACTGATAGGCGCATACATGACGCAGGCCAGTGCAGAAACCCTTAATCAAGATGGTAGACAACAGTGTTGATGCGTGCATGGAACAGCGTGTGGTGTTGAAGCTGCTTGTGAAGGAAGGAGTAAAACGCACGGATATCTACAGAACACTCCAAGCACAGTACAGTGATGAGACGCTCATCCGCAGTAAGACATTTGAATGGTGTAAACATTTCAAAGATGGCTGTACTTCCATCAATGACAATCCCGGCTGTGGTGGTTCCCAGCCCAGAGCAGTCATTCCTGTGAACATTCAGTGCATGGAACGCCTGATCCTGGATAATTGACACATAACCTGTTGTGATATGACACAAGAGATGCATCTTTCTATGGGAACGGTGAACACGATGACGAAGTGAAGCAGTCCTAGGATGGTTCAGGTGTACTGACAGATTTTTCTATGCTGAAGATTTCCAGGCATTAGTTAAACACTGGGATAAGTGTATAAATGTAGCAGGGGAGTATGTTGAAAAATAAATGCAGTTTCCATTCCTTGAAATGTGTTATTTTGGTATATAAACTCAAAAGTCTCAGTTTAACTTGAATGTCCCCCATATTATCAAATTGTATGGATTTGAAACGAAAGGATTCAAGACCAACCCACCAAGAGAAATGGCATGAGCTGATTGAACATGAATGAAATTCAGATCCATTTGTTATCCGAATCCGAATTATCTAACAAATTTGAAAATGTTATTAATTTCCCCATGGGTCTTGAACTACTATCGCATCATGTGATGTCATCTGAATGAAACAAATGCTAGTTAATTTCGCTATAACTTTTTTCGGATTCATTGACATTTGTTACTAAGTATATTCAGAGATTCGTATACATCCAAATTTCTGAAAATAACATTTTCTTCTGAAAAACAAGTCAAAACGAAATGATTGTGTCTATTTAGAACCCTTGTCTCTTTTTACTGTTATCCATGGCTCCGCTAAAAAGATTTCCCTCACTTTCTGTTCTGGGGACAATGTTATATCAGACACGAAGTGAAGGAAAATCTACAACAAGAAAACAAACAATAAATGGCTGACAGTGAATCTAGCCTTCCCTTACTTAAAGAGGAGCTCCACCCAAAAAGGGAAACTCCGGTTTAATGCTTTGTCCCCCGTTCCCCATTAAGGATTGGCACCTTTGGGGAGTGGGTACTCTAATTTGACAGGTACACGCTCCCACTTCCACTGCGAACGCTTAGCCGATCGAAAGCGGAAGTTGTCCAAAAACTGTAGCTGCTGACTTTTAAAAAAACAGCCACTTACCTGTCCCTTGGTTCCATGGTGAGTCCCCCGCAGCCCATTTCACCGACCGTCCTGTATTCCAGGAGGCTGGCATCTACAGTGTGGGCATCCGGCTGTGACAGCTTGCGGCTTCCCAGCCGGGTAACCACTGCGCATGCACGAGCAGCGTTGCGCTTCATGAATGGTCCTGTAGTCTTCTGGGACCTGTCACGTGTCCCAAAAGACTATAGGGAGGGAGGACACCTTCCACTTCCGGTCGCCTAGGCGATCAGACCAGAAATGGGAGCGGGTACCTGTCAAATTCAGGTACCCGCTCCCCCCCCTTAAAGCGGAACTTCCCCTTTTGGGTGGAGCTCCACTTTAACCTGTTCATGTCCATCTCTTGGGGCACATGCGTTTTTTGACTTAACATGATGTGGGTCAAAAACTTCAGGTGAGAGCACCTCTGGTGACTGTTTTTGGTGGAGGATAACTTTTGCATCAAGAGATAAAGTTTTGAAATTCATCTGTATTGAAGATATCACTATTGAGAGACTTTTTCCATTTATGAATGTTCACCTGTATTAATTTATGTTCACAATTGATTGTGTATTTATTTTGGGGTTAGATAAATTTTTGGGGGAAGCGCTGCACTAGATGTATATGTTTGAAAAAAGTTTTAGCTGTTGATACACTTTCAGTCATCAGCATATCAGAATAATTTGAGCCATTCCAGATATTTTGGGTATCTCTGTGTATATTTGTGCAAAGATCAGATCACGAGGCTTGAACAAACACTGTACCATACATATACGGAACATTTCTTGGTAGGGTATGCTCTATGAGCTTTTGTTTGCTTAGAGAACCTTTGCATTCCCATACAAATCTATGGCATTGAAACAGGTCAAATGCAGGCCAGGAGGAAGTCAACTGCGGGAAATATGCCCCTGTCAATGAAAGATCTCAAAAGCATCTCAAACTGATTTGTATGGGAATGCAAAGGTTCTCTAAGATGCTTTTGAGGAGAAACAGTACTGTGGACTGTTTGAGCCGTAGCAGTGCCCATGCACGTGTTGATGTTTAGGAATGGATCAAAGTCATCATTTTAAATTTGGACATTAAATTTATTGATTACTTAACACCAAAGACGTATTTTGTGGCTAAAATATGCCACTTCCTCAGTTCAGTGGTGTTCACACAGTCTGTATATAGATCAAATTGTTTTACAATACATTAAATACAACTGGATCAAAACAAATACAATAAGATATACAGATAAAATATGAGTAAATGTATAAATAAAATATGAAGACGTTTCAATATGAACTCTTCAGGGTAGATATACAGTATATTTTCATACAAAACAGATTTTGATTGTTCTATAAAAACTTAAACCTTTTTCCTTGTCTTTTTTTAGTATATAAAATGTACTCTAAAGCATTGTTACGTTACTTATTAAGACTTGTCACTTAGAATTTCTGTAAGAAAAAGGTTTTAAGAGTATATATACACTTTGTACTGTATATAGCAATACATATCTGTTTTGTTTGAATGTACTGTATATCTACCCTGTGAAGTTCATATTTTATTTATACTTTTACTCATACTTTATCTGTATATCTTATTGCATTTGTTTTGATCCCGTTGTATTTATTGTACTGTAAAATAATTTGATCTACAGACTTTGTGTGAACCGAAATGCACGTGTGGTGGTAAGTAATCAATACATTTCATATCTGAATTAAAAACGATTTCGACCCGTCTTTACATATAAACACAACCCACCTCAAGCACCTCTGCCATTCAGTCAATGGGAATTTCCCCCTCTTTATAAACTGCTAATCACCCTTCTGATCATCCCTGTGAGCACCTAGTACCAAGTTCCCCAAGGCATCGAGCCACCCTTTGTCCTGTGTGGATACTGAGATGTTCTCCACAAGTGTACTCAGAAGGTTGCGTCTACCATACCACTTGGTCATTCGCAATCTTGCCAAATGTAAGTTGTTTCCTTTCTTGCCTGCTCTCACCTTATATAATTCCTATGAATACAATCCACATACTACACTATAAAGGTTCTCCCCCCTCTATTCTTATTTTTTGATGGACCCTTTGGAACTTGGCTTCCTCCTTTATTTGTATACCCTTAAATTAGAACTATACATAAAGCTTTTTTTTTTCATTTTGGATAGAGTAAGGAAGGGTTATAACCCCTGTCAGTTTATTTTTTGCCATCTGTGTCACATTGGGGAGATTTACCTTCACTTCCTGTCCTATAGTCAAACAGGAAGTGAGAGGAAATTCCTGCAAATTAAAGGAATTTTTTCGGGACCCCCAGGTCACCAGAACTAGTGTCCCCACTGGAAGATTTCCCCTCTAATACTTTTCTGGGGACAACCCAAAATTTGGGGTTTCTTTTACTTTCACTTTCGATGAAAACTGTAAATAGGACCAATAGAGAGGGTGAATCTCCCTAACGGAGACACAGATTGCAATAAAACCTATTAGGTGTTTTAATCCCTCTCCACTCCATCCAAAACTAAAAAAAAAGTTTTGCCTTTAGTTATACTTTAAGGACCACCACCCATGAGCACATCTCAGACTGATGTCAAAGCCAACTGACACGTGCCAATTATATGTCAGTCCATGGGGACATGCAACAATATTCTTTCATTAAAAATCTGTGGCAGGTATAAAGTGTAGAAGAAAATATGTGGCCAGTACACCTCAATATTCTTGCAGTAAAAATACCTTTATTGACACATTTTCATCCAGCATGTCTTATCACTCTGCCTGATGAAGGGTCCCCTGGTGGTTCTGAAACACTGCACTTCTCTATGTGATATGCCAAATGGACATCAATAAAGGTGATTTTACTGCAATAATATTGAGGTTTAGGTGTGCTGGCAATATGTTTTCTCATTTTGGATGTCATCCACCAGTTGTTTCAACTCCCAACATCTAGTCTGGCATGTGATAAAGATATATATATAGGAAGTCTATAATGCAGGCACATTGAATATATAGCAGTCTCTAAGACCCTGCTCTCCACTGCCTCAGGTAGAGTTAGAGTGTGCTACTACCTCCTGCTCCATCCTGTCCTATAGTCAAACAGGAAGTGAGAGGAAATTCCTGCAAATACTGCCCTGTCAATAGTGACAGGACATTCCTATTGACCTGTCACTAAAATGGGCTGCCTCACTGTCCAATAGCAACTTGCTGGAGGTAGTAGATAGTAGGTTTTGAGAATGCTAGTGCCACCTAGCACTTTATAGTGGGCCACTGTGCCCCTCATTCTCTCACAGTGTCTCCAGGCCCAATGAGGGCCCACAGCCCTCACACTGCTGCTCAACCTTCCAGAGTGCTTCCCAGCCCCCCACAGCCCCCTCTAGCTTACTGAAAAACCTCCAGTCCCCAATAGATGCCCCAACCTCCAACAGTCTCCCACAGTGCTCCTCCCTGCAAAGTCTCCTGCCTTCTAGAAAGATTCCCAGCCCCCTCCAGCGAAACATTACCTACAGTTTCCCTTAACTCCATTTAGAATCCTCATACCTTACAAGACCCCAATTCTAGCGCAGAGTCCCCTAACCTCCTCCACAACCCCCATGCCCCACAGTGACACCCAGTCCCATTCAGAGCCTTTCAGAATTTCAGTACATATTTTGTGTTCCCTTACCTTTTATTGTGTGAGCATAAATGTTTTTTTTTAACCATTTGGCATGGAATAATTTTGGTAGAATTTACCAAGCCATGGTCTCAATAAGGTTGATAATGCTTTACAGCGGGCATGCTCAACCAGTGGCCCATGGGCCATATGTGACCCGTGGAGCCGTCTGAAGTGTCCGGCAACCTCAAACCTATGGCAACCCACATAACCTCCTTTGGGTGCACGCCACTTTACTGAATGATTGCCGGTCCAAAAATCCTGACTTTTGGCCTTGACCTTTGACCCTGACCCAAACACTAACCCTGGCACTGAACTAAATCAAACCTTGATCTAGGTATTTTTTCTTTATTTTTTCTTTTATTTGTTAATATTTATTTATATATTTTTTTAACAAACAGGTTTGTTAAAAAAAATGTAATGTATCTCTCTTCTCCATTCATAGAGAAAAAAAACCAAGGTGGGCGGGTTGTACAGTGATTGATCACTGTGATGCCAATCAGAGGCTATCACAGCAATCATGTGACCTGAATTCGGGAGTTCCCGATCCCAATTGTTAGAACGGGACCCGGGGCTCTCAGTGGCACCCTGGTCTTTGTGCTGGGAGCACACTGTGCGGTGGCGGTGTACTCCCAGCAGAAAGACAAGTGCGCAAATATGCAGCCCCATGGAAAAGAGCCCAGTCCTGTGAGGCTGCATATTTATGTGACGTCGGCATGACGGGGTTAGTAAAACTAGGGCAAACGTATCACTGGTCTGTTGTTTTTTGTTTAGATTGTCAACAGTCCTTCAAGGGATGGTTGTAAACACCCTGATATGGTGAAGACTACAACACTGGTTCAGAGCTTTTTTTTGGTCACACCTGAGCATGAGAGTGGGATTAATGATGATCTGGTTGATTAAAAATGTGATTCTTGTGATTGTGATTAAATCTTGGGTAATCATCCATTAGGGATTGGTCCCACAGAAAATTATGATCCTGATTGTCATTTAAGATCTTAAAAAAAAAAAAAATCGGAATGCTGAACCATTTAATCTCATTGTGACCTGCGACCGGTTACCAAATCACTTAAGTGGCCCAACGCTCTTCAAAAGGTTGAGCACCTCTGCTTTACTGTGACTGTCAATAGAAATTGCAGATGTCTGTATGTATTCTGTTATGGCCAAAAGCATTTATTTACCCTGTCTGTTTTCATATTTTACCCTGTGAAAAAAAAGTGAAATATTTTCTTTGTGCCTCACACTCTGCCTCTGCACTTTATGAAAACACATAGCTTGAAGGAGGAAAAGATACTTTGTATTTCACAAAATCAATATTGTTTGACATATTAAAGAGAAATCCCGTTGGGAAGGTTTTACATGTGTTGTTTCCTTGAAGTGACACCTCTGTCCACATTCCTACTGCACCAGTGATGCCTCTTGCTCCTGTTAACAAGCTTTCTCTATTTTTTTATTAGTATTTCTTTACCCCATATGCTTGTATGCAGGGACAAAAAAAAAGAAATTAAGAAAGGGAATAACAGTCACAGTGAACAGCTAACAATGGAAATGGCATTGTATACAACTAGATTATAAACAAAGGTGCAAAAAATGAGTCTCAACTTTTAAAGGACCACTATAGTGAAACAAATGCTATACTGAAAACTGTCGGAGGTTAAGTGTATTGATCGTATTTTGTGTATGAATTTTTGCTTTTATTTCACAGAGCTTTATTTATCTTTTTTTTCCACCTTTTCTTGAAGGCCAATCTGTACAAAAAAAAGACAATTCCAGGTGTTGAAGCCAACTATTATACTGATAGGGGATGCTTATAATAAACAGTTTTTGCCAAAACAAATACCTTAGTAAGATCAGGGCTTGGCAAATTTCCATGCTCCAACAGTAATAATAATAATAAAAAAAGTTTATATTTGTGCAATGGCAAATGTGGTGTTTGGTGGTCAGTTGGAGGAAGAACACTTTTCACTATGGCCAGAGGTTTCGACCTTGGTTTCAGTGGAAGGAAAAATATAGGGGGCTTTGAATTACCTTACAGTCTCTGAATGGGGCTGGGGGGCTGGAAGGCTCTTGATGGGGAAGGGTATCATTGTGGGAAGTTGGGGCTCCTAGAAGAGGCTAGGGGAATCTGCAGCAGAGTTGGTGTCCCTGTGAGGGATGAGGGTTTTGGGGGCAACCATGAAGGATGGGATGACTGGGGGGTGCTGTGGAAAGTTGGGGGCAATATGGAACATCTGTTGGAAGGCACAATGCGGAGCTGCAGGCGCTGCAGTAGGCTTGGGGACACTGCACGGGGCTAGTCAGTATTGTGGAAAGTTGGGGGGCACTGGGTACTCAAGGGATAATGGGGGCATTATGGGAGCTGGGCAGGCACAGTGGGAGGTTAGAGGATCTGTAGTTGATTGGGGGGCTCATGGTTAAGCAGATATTGTACTCCCTACTATTTTGAGACCTACTAATAGCATGAAGCCCACTGGGGAGGGTCGTTTGATCATGCCGTACTGTTGACAGGTCTGATGCTGCTCTGCATAAGGAGAAGCATTGATCAACAATTATCGGAAACCACTAGCTTAAAAGTGTTAGTTGGAGTTGGGCTTTAATTTGTTTGTCTTTTGCTCAAGGTTTATCTAAAACTTTTGACAGGGTAGGGAAAGGTTAAAACCCCTTTCAGATTTTCTTTGCTGTCTGTGTCCCATTAATGATAGAGAAGAAATGGCTAGAAAGCAAGGGAAACCCTTTAATAAGTAGTTATCTCTGCAATCTCATACTGAAAGATTTCCTTCTATTTCTTTCTTGGTGACAACTCAAAAATATGGGGATTCCTATACTTTCAGTCCAGGTGAAAATGGTTATTATGGCCCATAGAGAGAGTGAATTTCCTCAGCTGGGACAAAAAAAGCAAACCCTTCCCATTTCTTCTGAAACCTAAATTAAAATTTGGCTAAATATATACATTAAGGTCCATCTAAAACTACATGTTTATATAAAATGACCCTGTGCTCATGGTGACAGTGCTGCAATGATTCCCTTCAGAATGAACAGTGTTGTTATCCAGCTACTGATAGTGGGTAATCAATAAATCTACTGACAGAATTAAAAGGATAACTTTTGTTATGGAAACTATGAAAACAAAAAAGTGCTGTATGAATGCTATTGACAGGCCACATCTTGTATATCATTTTTTGTCTATAGTTGAGCTTCAATCCTAAGGGACACAGTAAGTACACCTACCCTTAGCAGACTCCCTCCACTCTTACTAGAAGTTTTGTGTGTCATACATACCTGTAACCCTGCTTCCTGAGCTGGTGTATGGCCTTTACACTTGAATGAAGGGAGGCCATGGTCTACATGTGTGGGAGGTGCACTGACTAAGTGGTAGGTTTTTGCAGAAAAAGCTGTATGGTGGCAGCCAGACTATACAATGAATATCTTGGTGTAGTAAGGTTGTGGACTAGTATGGGCCTTTACAAAATTGACTGGGGGTGGGGAAGAGGACCACTGAGTAACTGCATTATAAGCACAATTATTAGGGATTTACATTTTCTTTTTTTAAACCCTAAAAAAGCATATTGTTCTGAAGACCTCAGAACTCATCGTGTTTGTCTGCCTGTTTTCGTTTTAAACTAGTGGTTTCTTTCATTTCTGTGTTTTAAAATTCCCCTTTCCCTGGTCCCTGTCTTTGGGTGGCTCCATCTCCTTACAGGATCCCATGGAGACACCTTACTGTGCCCATTTCCAGCTGGCTTTGTAGAAGACTCTCCTTATACTGCATGCCCCAAGAGAAGATAGCTCTGGGGAATTATGCTAATTATGGAATTGAAATGCTTAACATGCAGCCTGGAATGCATTGTTTAATAAAAATGGGAGCATTGAATAATAATTGAAGTAATTATTCAGGACTAGCTAGGGGTGATGCTAACATAACAAGTACCTTGGTGATCATCATTATCAAAAGTGAATTTTGATATTTATATGCTTTATTTTTCTGATTCAGCCACTTACTGTAAGTGAGGAGCCAGGGATGAAATCAGAAGCAGTAATAGTTCTGTACTTATTACTGAGCGTTACTGCTAACATACCTGGTACTTTGTGGAAAGCAATCAACTATTAAATATTCCAGAGCACAAGGTTTTTGTGTTAACCTACTTCAAGGAAGGTTCCAAGTCAGCCACATGTTAATAATAAAGTTGAAATAATATATTGAGAAGTAACTTTAGACCATACCATACCATGCCATACAGCAATCAAGGGGTTACTAGAGCTCCTCAAAATTTAAGATTAGAAACTATTATTTGGTACAAAAAGGTTAAGACAGACATTCTCAAGGCAACATTTATGCTAACTCTTCTTCAAGCTTTATTCACCATTTGTGGAACAGATTTAAATGAGCTTTCAGAGTGACAAGTAGATAATTGGCAAAAGGAAAAGTGGAATCCTGCTTATAATATCTGGTATATAATTACTTGTATCTCAGTTTGATGGTTGTCACTGGGACATAATGGTTATATTACTTGTGATAGTTCTTGAATACCCCATGCAGAGCTTCATACTTTTTCTGTTTCACTATTTTTATTGCGTTTTCCAGATATTTTACAGGAAATACAAGGGCTGTAGGGGCTGTGCCAGATTTAAGGACCTTACTAAACATTGTTGAGTAGTATGGTATCCAGGGCAACAAGAAACTAGTAATTAGAAAATAATAATAGAAAATAATATAAAACCTTCAACCAGACAAGTGGCCCACATTCCATGACCCACATGCAAACGTAGGTGCAAATAATAGAGGTTTATGATGGCAATGGGGGAAGGAAAAGGAGGGGGCAGGGGGTGGAGAAAAGGTGGCTGTAGGAAACCAATAGCGGAAAACAAGAAGAAGAAGAAAGGAAATCCAATGGCCCCAAAGTGCCTGGAAGAAGAGGCTAAGTGACTGAGGCTAGATGGATTCAAGGTATGAAGGGCGTATCCAAGACAGGGTTCCCAGATTTTAAGGAATTTTGGTGACAAGTGCCATGAGGAAACTAGAAGGTTTCTGTGTTTTAACTCCTTATTGGGTTGCAATAGGTTTCTTCCAGCGTCTGCTTAGCCACTGTAAAAAGAAAGGTGGCAAGCTTTTGCTGAAAATTGGTGAGGCCTGAGGTAATAAGACATAGACATAGGCTATACTGGGGCCTTTATGAATAGAGACATGAAACAGAGTTTGGATATAGCCAAAGATTCTAGACTAAATTGATTATCAATTTCACACAGGATCATTATGTGTGGAGCACGTTGCTTATATGGCCACATTCCTGGACAGACCTATTGCTATAAGACAGGACTGATATTGCAATCTAAGCCAGTACCCAGTACAACCTAAGGAGGACTATGTAAATTGCTTTCATAATAGCTGTGTTAAGGGACCATGTATCTATTTGAGAGCAGATCTAGCTCCACTCCTTAAAGATATTGGTGGTATCTTATTCCAATTTGTATAGGTGAACAACAGGCAAACATTTTGGTAAATTGTCAATTTAGCTACATCCCCCTGCTCAGGATATGAGGGTAAATTAGTAATAAAGTGCCAGTACCACATAACTCTAAGTCAGAGTTTCTATGAAAGGTCCCCAAGGGTTCCATCGCAGGGCTACTGTTCCCCCAGCAGCTACCACTGATTGATATCAGCCCAACAGTATGTATAAAGTTAAGGGTGCTGACATCAGCAAACTGAGCCAGCAGCACGGGATGAGATGAGCGGCTTGTGTGTTCTGGGAACAGAGAGCTTTAGAGCAGAGGCTACAGTGCTCCACTTTCAGAGCTTTCAGGCTGCCGAGGATCCTGCAGAATTATCACACGAAGCAAAGTGAGTAAATAGAACTATTTTCATCTCAAATGTAATGAGGTCAGTGAGCTAGTTACAGGCAACAATGATGCATACTTGGACACATACTAAATGTGTGTTGCCAACTTTATAAGGGAACAACAGTCCAGGCCATTCTGGTGCAAACTTTGCAGAAGTAGAACTGCTATTTTTAAGAAGCCTTTGACAGTTCTGAACACCAATGTAAAGTTAAATTTTTTTTCCCAGAACACCAATGCAAAATTAATTTTATACTGAACATCAATGCAAAGTTACCACTAAGCACAAAGCACGGTTCAACGTTTGTGATTTTTGTGATTCTGTCTTTTAGATATTTACCTTTCCATGAGATTTAGATCAGATTTAGGCTGCACTAGGTGGTCTTCTACCATTTTTGTAATCCTAATATAAGGTTGCTGTTTTAACTATTCTACCATCTTTATATGTATTTTCCAACTGACGGTCTCCCTTCAGGGGAGCCTTCACCAAGTACTTTTAAGACCTGCTTCAGCAGGTCTAAGGAGCGAAGTCCACTTGACGTTGGTCTAGGAAGACCAAAGTATGCCTTTCACCTGTCAGGAGCCTTGTGGGGATTGAGGCCCTTCTTCTTTGGAGGTTGGTCCTATTCTGTATCCTTTGTGCACGTTTTTGTGTGATTTTACAGTTCACTTTTTTTGTTCATGGGAATGAATTTAGGACTATACTGCAGAGCTTAATAAAGAAAAAATTTAAAATACTGCATTTTATAACAGTTTACACCAGCCATTCTCAACTTGGGTTCCTCCAGAGGTTGCTAGAGGTTCATTGGTCTGTAGCTGACTGATCTCCCATTTGTTGGTGCCAGCATAGTTCTGGAGACATTGCCACTTGGAAGAGTCAGTGGCATGACTCCAAATTTTTCTTAGCTGTCTGCAAGTGTAGTATTCTCATCTCCACTGTAAGAGGAGAATTATTCCCACTGACAACTAATGTAAGGTGCATTTATCTCAAAAACGCTTGATGAATTTTCCCTTATAGCAGAAAATAATTTCAATGTTCATTCTGGGGCAAGAATTGTGGCAGTTCTTTTTCATAGTTTTGAGGTTTCATATGTATCTACAATTTGTAAAATCTGGTGGTGATATATATATATATATATATATATATGTGTGTGTGTGTATCTAGTTTTTTTTTTTTTTTGAGTTCTCCTTTATGTTAGTTGTCAATGATTCCATGTTTTTAACCCAACAACATCTGTATCTGAACCTTTAACAGTTAAATGGTTTCATATTTTACCACGTGTTAAAAAAAAGAATGTTTTCTTATACCTTGTGCTGGCCCTCTGTGTTTTATGAACATGCATTGCTTGAAGGAGAAATAGTCACTTTGTGCTGTACAAAATCAATACCGCTTGACATATTAAAGAGAAGCCCCTATGGATGGGTTTTACATGTGCTTTTTCCCTGAAGTGACACACCATTCCATATTCCTGTTGCATCAGCGATGTCTCCTTCTCCTGTCTCTTTTTCTCCCTTTTTATCACTATAAGCATTCCTTATATACCAAACATCTTAAAAAAGAAAAGAAAAGGGAAGGAAAACAATGCTAGTTAGTGGTTAGCAGTAGGTTAGCATTATACACAGATAGCTGGTGTCCTAGGGTGGCAGAATTAGAATTTATTTCTATTTCATTAAAGGACCATTTCACCCCCCCCTTCCCTAAAATTATTTTATTATTTATTATTATGTTGGAACCCTGCAGGTTGAGTAAGCCCCTGGCTTTTTGTATGTCTTACTTTTGACCAATAGCTTGATAGGAGTCTTACAGCCTCTTTACCAACATCTTGTGGCCAGGCTATGCATAGAGGCGTCTCTGTTCCTATAGACAGGCACTCTATTATTCATCCCATTGGTGGACAGCCTTCTGCATGCCTTGGGTCTTAGGGTAAAGAAGCTATGCAGCCCCTAGTAAGCCACATGGCAAAGGTCTCAGAGGACCAGGGATACCGTATGTAATTATAACACTTGGGGGAGGAGCTCTCTGGGAGGACATTAAAAAAGATACGGTACTGTCAATATACAAAAAAGTAGAAATTAGGATGTGTTCACAAAGGACTCAATGGTTTACATTCATAAATAGTGATATCGCTCAGACAAAAAAGGAAAATATCAAAACATGACCAATAGGTACATTCATGGACATTGTGTACAACATGATAATTGTACAATGAAAGAGAAGGAATGAAAGACCTGAGTTAAGATAAAAGTAGTAGACGAGTTGTATAAGAAGAAAAAGAGGGGTAAATAAAGGAACAGAGAGAGAAAGCGAAAGGAGGGTATGGAAATCCCAGGGGGGCATAACATCTTGTCAACATCAGATTGACAAGAGGGACTGATTAAAAGACAGTGGCTGAGAATAGGCGATCCAAGATTGCCAAATTTGAGTAAATTTAGATTTGGTGTCCATTATAGTCGAATAGTCGTAGGCTTCTCATTGATCATGATATCAGTTACCCTATTTTTGACCACCTCAAAACTAAAGTCAGCCATACAGAGATCAGAATTCGATCATTGTATGGCACTCTGGTTATACAGAAGTTGATCTACCAGTCGATTTCTGTACAACTAGCCTATCGGTATTTTCCTGATCAATCAGTGCCGCCAGCTATTGCCTGAAATACTGATCCTTGAATTCTGACAGTAGGGAAGGCTCCCCTCTGTCAGAACACAATAACACAGCAGAAAGATTCCCCTATCCACATAGAATGTGTGGATGGGGAAATTGTATCATCTTTTTTTCATTCAATCCACTGGTTGAGCGTAAAATGTGATAAATGCAAGGGCTGCCTAAGGGTAGGTGTTTTCCATGCCGTAGTGATTGTCAATCTAGTTGCTACAAATATATGGGAGACTAATAATTGTTCTGACCGAAATATATCCAGAATGGGCTTATTCAAGAGGGCTTCATAAGGGTTTTTGCAGATGTCAGTATGAATTAAGGAACAAATTAAGTTGTAAACTCGGATCCATAGTCCGTTCCCTACAGGGCATGTCTTCATTCATGTATTTCAAAAGTAACTATAATCTGCACATTAGTGAATGGTGATTTTGTTTTGTAGCTTTTCCTATGAGCTAGCTGACCATTTGATGTAGGCTAGACAACGCCAAACAGAATTTAAAGCGGAGATTGTCTTCTAAAATCAAACTACATCAAGAATTGTCAGCTTGAGTCTCCTAAAACCATTATAACTGCAATCAAAGGACATATATGGTATATACAAGTGGATAGTTTAGGCAAAATCTGTGATTCAGGCCCTGTCAATGGTGTGCTACTATACAACCTCATCCACATTGTCATTATAATACAAAGGAATTTGCTATTTTTCAGAGATATAATTAGGTCCTGGTTTAGTAGATTTTAGGTGTCACAAGTATCAAGCAAGCAATGAATGATCTGTCAATATGAAATTTTTAACTTCTGTTCCAAAAATAATTTTTAGGATTTAACAACTTTGCATTATCTTAAATACTAAGTTTAGTTTAAAAAAAGTGTTTTAAAATAAATTGTCAAAAAATAACATTGCTTACACTCAATGTGAAGTGTCCCTTGTGCTGTTGACTGCACAAGGGACACTACTAAATAAATAAAAAATAATAATTAATTAATTTATTAATAAATAATAAATTGCCAAAAATAACATTGCTTACACTCAATGTGAAGTGTCCCTTGTGCTGTTGACTGCACAAGGGACACTACTAAATAAATAAAAAATAATAATTAATTAATTTATTAATAAATAATAAATTGCCAAAAATAACATTGCTTACACTCAATGTGAAGTGTCCCTTGTGCTGTTAATTCCCTCCTCTAACCCTCCCACTACTGCAATCGTTTCGGCAGGTACTTGTCATATGCATTCTTCAAGAGTGGTGACTGTGCCCCACACGTTCTCCCCCCCCCCCCTCGTCACCATTCATAGCAGCTATACTATAGTTTCCACAAATGAAACACAAAGGTGGGCATATGAATGAAAAGTCTGTCTTCTCCATTTATTGATCATTTTTCATTCATGGAAAGCTTCTATGGAGGGATGAATGTATATGACAGGTCCCTTAGTTCTGTTAGCTCCCACAGTGGATGATTATGGCAGCAGAGGTAGGGGATGGATCAGAGGATTGATTATTTTAACTAATTCTGCAGCCATCAGCACAAGGGATACATTAAATAGATTGCAACTAATCTCTCTTGTGTTGATATTTTAAAATCCTTTTTTTTACTAAACTTAGGCTTCAAATAAGTTCCATTTCATGCCCTCTGACATTTTGAGGAAAATACGATAAGGTAAAAAATACTATTCATTTTATTTTTGGATATCTTTTTTATTCATCCTCTCTATGTTTGTGGCTAGCAATCCATGCCCATGAATATGATATGGTATGATAGACACTTTTCTATAAGTAACCTAGCTGGCTGATTTTCTTTTATAGATGTCCTTTTACTCTTTGTTCCTCCTGATGCCGTAGCATTGGAAACTGTTTTGTCCTTTGCCTTGCACCATCACCATGAGCCACTGTTACCTATGACCACAAGTTTGCAGATTTCAGTCTCAAGCTATCCAAACACCTTCTACCAACTGTAATAAAGGGTAAAAAGCCAAGTAACACAAATGCACAGTATAGTAATCTTGAATGCTCATGTTGATGTGACTTCTTGAATATTCATGTCTCTGCTGTAAGGAGACAATCTGACTGATTTCACCTTGTTGTCAAAGATTATCTGAGCTTTATCATGTTCATCCCTCTTCTGCATCAGTAACAAACTGAAAACTAACCTAACTCAAAGGCTGTCAGCTATTAATAGTATACAATTCCACATTACTTACTTTAATTTACATTCAGGTACCTCAAAATAGACGTGGACTGGGATCATGCAGACAGAGACATACATCTGCAGATATTCACCTTTGTCCTACTCCAGCCAATTACCGCCCGCACACAGATATATATTAATCCTGTAACCACTCGTACCTATATTCATCCTGCCACCCCACATGGAAATATCGACTTCTGCTCTATGACCTGCAGCCATATGTCATTTCTTGCACAAATATGAATATCTACTCTTCTGAAAGCCATATATCCATCTGAAGAAGATATCTGTTGCCTCTTGTAGCCATGTCCTATATGCTTCTCTTCATCTGCAACTATGCATTCCCTGATCCTTGCAGTTATGTAACCTTGCCCACTCTCCTAACCTTTATCTTCCCTTCTCATACCTCAATCCCAACGTAGTCATAAATCCTTTTCAACCTTGTCCCCAGACATATATTGATGACAAAGGAGAATATTTCTCTTCATTCAGACCTGCACAGAGAATTTCTGTTTGTGAATAGCAGTAGGCACCATCACAACAATATTCACTGACAATAATAATAATATTGAAAGGAGGGGTAAGATGGTGGGGTGTGGGTTATGGCAAATGATTAATAAGAAGCCCTGTTCTTGAAGAAGATAGCAGAACTGGCCCTAACTGTACCCTTTCCTTCACTGATGCACCCAATGTGGGTGCCTTTTCTACCTACTCCTCAGCCGGGCTCTTATCAGCAGAAGAGAAATGGAAACAAATGATTTGGTTTACATCAAGAAGAGCATAGACCTGACCAATCCACTTAGCCTCTTTGTTGTTATGGGGGATTGGTCAAGTCTATATTTTTCTTGATGTAAACCAAATCATTTGTTCACATTTCTCTTCCTCTAAGTTGCTGATAAGCACCCAGCTGAGGAGTAGGTAGAAAAGGTACCCACCTTGGGTGCATCAGTGAAAGGAAGGGTACAGTTAGGGCCAGTTCTGCTATCTTCTTCAAGAACAGGGCTATTAACCTCAAAAAGTCTTCTAGATGCAGTTACATTTTAGCTACACAACCATTTAACAAGTATAAGATTACCATCCTGTCACACTTAAATTTTAGGTTCATTTAAGGTACCCAGTGTTTATGTGTAGGGTTTTGGATTTTCATCCAAACATTTCACCTGAACCTATGTTTTTTAGAACACCTAATGCTGCCCTTTTGCCATGACATTTTTTTTACCAGCATACAAAATGATCTTGGTTGTTTTTATCCAGTTTTGGTCTGATTCTCCTTTCTGTATGTTTATAGTTTGATCTATTGTCGGGTGCCCATCAAGGGAAGCCTTGCTATGTGGAAGCTGCCTCGCCAGAGCTTTTGACCTTATTTGAAGTTTTCCTTCATCTGTCTACACTTGCAAGTTAAGAAGTTGCCAGCATGTGGGCCACCACATGCATGCAAGGGTATTTTTTGCATGTGTGCGTGCTCACCAATGCCTGGGACCAGGCAGGGCTGCGTTCATGTGATAGACAACATCATAGTGGTACCCTGGCTTAGAGATGAGCTGTATACTGTGTTCAGCTGTATGACCTATGGATTTCCGGCCCATGTCACTACACACCTTCTTCATTGTATGTTGCATTTAGGAGGGACACTGCTGAGCCTGTGCCCTCTCCATCCATCCATTGTACCTCTGTCACCTCACTCCCAGTGACAGAATAGAGTCCTGCTGTGCACATAGCGTGGACCTCATGCGTGCACTTAATTATCGCCTTCAGCTTCGTACGGCAGGCTGCCATACACTCCCATCATTTCACCATGGTCACCCATGGCAATTGCTCTCCTACTCTGACTCTTCAGCCAAGGTAACCCTTTGCCTAACTTCTGTACCCAGAATGTGCTTTACAGGCACTGTTCTTACCATATGCCAGAAACCATCATGCTTCCCTTTAGGGTAACTTCAGACCAGGCTTAGGAACAGTTTAACAAACTTTACTGGAACTTTTTGTAACAGTACAGGATTAGGTGTGACATATTCCCAATCTCTAATTAGCTATGTTGTGACTGCCCAGGTCATATCTAAAAAGATGCAATTCCATACCTGGTGCCATCCAATTCTGGTGATCTCCCTCCAAGACTTTGGATCCTTGTCAGCTTACATAATGCAGCAGCCCAACTACAGCGATCCCATCTGCCGGCTTCCCTTCTCGAGAACTGTCATTCCCCCATTTAAATATAGACTGGGAAAGAAGGCAGGATCCGAAAAGCCTGGGAATCACAGACAAAGCTAGTTGAGGCAGTGTTCCCCAGCTAACATGTTACATCCCATCCCTGGAGCGCAAGCCAACTTCTGGTCTGAGGGCGATGGCGGTGGCGGCGGCCACCTTAACCATAAGTACTGTATCTCATCCTGGTATATCAGAATGGTCAAGCTGGTGACAAGACATACAGTGGGTCAAAACAAAAAAGCACAGTGAATACTTTCTAGTAATAGAAGGTCCATCCATTGTGGTGAGTGTAAATCCATGTGGGGTCACCTGGAGAACATGGAAGTGGCATGTGTTTATCTGTTAATAATTGTACCAGCAGCTGTTCAACTATCTTTTGTTTTTTTAAGCAGCTATTAATTGAATGGGACTTACTGATGCATTGGCCATTAGTTGTATTTTTACATGAGGAAAACTGTTTGGTAATCTTGATTCACATTTTTGGCTATATTTTTGGCCTATACACTTTTTGGCATATACATTTTTGGCCTATACACACATTTTTAAGATCCTAAATGTCTAAGGACATTCAGAAATGCCTGCTTGGTCTACACCGTTTGGGTCAAAGAAATCTAAATAATTCAGATTAGGAGTGGATTTAAAGTGTTATCAAACTGACAACAGTAAAATCAATCTGTATATGCAGTAAAGAATGCTTGTTATACTCGCTGTGAAACTAAAGGGATAAATCCTCTGCATTGTGTAAAAAGGATGTTTGATCCCATCTTCTCTGATCCTCCCCTTATTCCATGTTCCCCATTTCATCTCCTGATAGAACACAGCCTCAGGAACACTCTGCAAATGCTCAGTTTGGTGAGTAGGGATAGAGAGTTTTTTCTTTTTCTTGGAAGAGTGCATGTGATCAGCACAGGGCCAATCAGCACTGTTCAGATAGAGGGTCAAGGTTATGCAATCTCATAGGGCAGTAAGAACTCCTCCAAGGAGCTTTAACCAGTGCTCAGCAGGACACTGATAGAAGTCACAAGACTGCTATATACTGCTGATGAGAAAAGGTATTTAGCAGTTTATATTTACTAAAATAATTGCACTTCCATGTTGTGTGTACTGTGGGAGACCAGATATAGTGAATGCTGGGTCCTGGGTTTAATAACACTTTAAAGTGATATTAAAGGCAATAAAAAAATGACACACATTTTATACGTACCTGCTCTGTGCAGTGGTTTTGTACAGATCAGCCCCGATCCTCCTCTTCTCAGGTCCCCTGCTGGTGTTGCTGGTCACTCCCTCCTACCTATTGCCCCCGGAGCAAGTAGCTTGCTATGGGGTACCCAAGCAGGCGTTCTGCCAAGCTACTGCTTTGCGTGTCCATTCACACACAGAGCCGCGGCTTGGCCTCCTCCCCCTTATCTCTCCTCATTGGCTCACTTGCTGTGATTGACAGCAGCTGAAGCCAATGGCTCCTGCTGCTGTCTCAGCCAATAAACAGAGAGACCCCAGAGAGCCAAGTCTCTTGTGTACATTGCTGGACCGCGATGGGGCTCAGGTAAGTATTAGGTGGGGTTGGAGGGGCTACTGCACACAGAAGGTTTTTTAGAATGCATGAAGGTAAAAAACCTTGAGCCTTTACAACTGCTTTAAAGTGTTACTAAACCCAGGATTCACTCTATCTGGTCTTCCACAGTACACAGAACATGGAAATGCAATTATTTTATTAAATCTAAACTGCTAAATACCTTTTCTCATCAGCAGTTAGAGCAGTCTTGTGACTTCTATCAGTGTTCAGCGGAGCACTAGTTAAAGCTTGTAGGAGGAGTTTTCTTTCTGCTCTAGGAGGATACAGAACCCCTGACCTCTGTCTGGACAGTGCTGATTGGCTCTGTGCTGATCACATGCACTCTCCCAAGAGAAAAAAAAACCTCTCTAGCAATACACACCAAACTGAGCATCTGCAGAGGGTCTCCACAAGATATGTCTTATCAGGAGATAAGAGGGAGACACTGGAAGAAGGGGAGGGTCAGAGAAGTCAGGATCAAAAAACATTTTTGCACAACGCAGATGATTAACTCCTTAGGTTCCACAGTGAGCATAACAAGCATGCTTTACTGCATCTACAGACTGATTTTACTGTTGTGGGTGACATAAAGTCACTATCTCTCATAGCAGTTCACTAAAGATGTTTTTAATTTACTTAGTAACCATATACTCTACTGTTGCATGGCATTCCAAAACAGCTTTTGTCATTTGTACACTAGTCAGTTGCTGATTCCTAGAACTGGAAAATATTAAAGAAGCCAGTGGCATGTTTTCCATACCTTCAATATAAATTGCTGACATGGATACACTGAAATTATATGACTTGAGTGGAGACTGCAACACCCGTGTAGATTTGCAGCACCAATATCAATGTACTTTCATACCAAGTTATGTGACCACACTCTAATTGCTCTTAAATGATTTGGAAAATAACAGCTCACGTATTAACTTCTACAAAGCTAAAGTCAAAATCTCCCTTGTGTTTGCCGAACAGTATTCTGGCTTTTTTTTTTTCATTTTATATTCATGTCTGATATATGCCTGCTTGGTCTCCATGTATATAAATTCAGTACAAGGCTTAGAGATTCAAGGCTGGCTTGCTATTAATAGACGGCTAGTACACTTGACACAATCATTATTCATGGTTTAGACTTCGCAACTGGATTATCGCCAGCTGCACTGTCCAAACTATTTACAAGTTCTTTGTGTGCGGAATCAAAGTCAGAGATACGGCTCCAGCAAATGTTCAAAATTTGCGGCCAAAGGCATAATAGGAGTTGTTATAGTACATACCAGTTTTAATACAGAAGGGTTCAATTACAAACCAGAAAGAGTCTATATGTGTTTACACGTGTGCAGCCCTTAAAATTATGTTTCAGCTTACCTTCATGGTATATCTCCTGCTGCGAAAGGGGATTAAGAGTTAGGGCTCATGTACACTGCAGCTGCTGAACTCACGTTTAGGAGCTGTTCAGCGTTTTTTTCAGCAGCCCCTGAACTCACCCTAATGTTTTCCTATATGTCCATGTACACATCTTCGTTTACAGTCGTTTACAGGCAGTTGAGTTTACAGTCGTATTTTTGAACGCAACAAACTTGCATTCAGACATTTTATCAGCGTTTCAAACACGTTTATAAGCATTTGCAATTTTTTTTTAACTCTTCTAGTTCCCGATACTGTCCAGAGCCTTTTTCATCATGAAAAATGCATGCAAAGAGTTTTCAAGGTGCTCAGATGGACAAAACACTGAACACAGGATGTTCCTACCAAGCTTGTCACACATTGCAATGACCAATTCACACCTCAGACCTCTCCCACCCTTGGAAACAAAAGATATGTTAATGACCATTCACTCCTCAAATTTCTCAAGAAGACCCCCTGCCAGGTAGCCTTAATGACTCCTCCACCAGACACCTTTCCCACCCTTGGAAACAAAAGAAATGTTAATGAGCAACTCACACCTAATTATCTCAACGCATACTGCTGTCTCTGCTTCTACTCTCTGTATTTTTCTGAAACAGTCTGAAATAGTTAATAATTTACCACTTTTTAGTGTATTGTGGGCATTTGGGAGGTTCTCCTGTGCTTATCTTTAAAAAACACTTCTAAACGCAAACGAACATAAATGCGTTATGCAAATGTGGCTTTTTTAATCTACGTTTTCCAGCAGTCAGTTTCCATTGTTCAGAAACGTCCCGTGTACATGGGGCCTAAGGTCTCATGTACACTGCAGCTGCTAAACGGAAGTTTAGGAGCAGTTGTGCATTTTTTTCAGCAGCTCCTGAACTCTCCTTTATGTTTACCTATGTGTCCATGTAACAGGAAAAAGGGTAAGCAGCACACCGGAGGATTGATAAATATGGTGTATATTAATGATCCATAGGACACACAAAACACCAGGACATGAATATAGGACCTGTTAATGCGTTTCACACCATCTCATGCTTAGTCATAACAAAGAAAAAGTTCCTTGAGCAGCATTGTCCAGCACGTATGTGAGCAGATCTATTGCTGACAGTAATGAGAAATATTTAAAAAATCATATCCCCCTGATGAAGCCATATGACCCGGTGGTGTAACGCGTAGGGGAGGGGCTCTGATGTCACGACGTTGTCAGCTACCCACGGCGAGTATAGGAAGTGTGCTGAGCACACACAAAGGCTTTACCTACCAAAAGGCGCAATTTATTTTTTAAATATGTGAGTGGTATTATGCTAATAAAAAATGAAAGAGGATAAGGCACCATGTTTTTTCTTCTTTTCTGATACTACTCATGTGGAGTACTGGAGGGGACATAACGAGGAATTAGACCCCTGGAGGCGAGAAGGAGGAATCCATTCATCCATACCCAATACAGGGATCAGCTTATTGGAGAGACACCAGGTGGAAAAATAAGAATATTACAACGATATATCATCTGGGAAGGATTTCAGGCGCAGGAACATGTCATCTGTCCATATAGAACAAAAAGCTATTTTAGCCTAAAAATCAATTAGGCTAAAAAAAAGGTGAGCACATAGAAAGATAACTTATCCGTTCATTAAAGCGGGCCTTTTTTGTACCAAAAACTTAAAGAGGACTCTTTATATATATATTTATGGACTCTTTTTATGTGAATTTCCTATAATATTCATTTTTCACTTTTGATGATTATTTATATATTTTAACCAGTATTTTGAACTTAATTTGATTTATCACGCACATAAGGATATATTATATTTTTTTTGTCACATTTATATATAATTATTTAATTTAAAGATTTAAGAATATATGGGTAATATGTAAATATTAATCACGGGAGCGCGCACTATTTTTATTATTTTTTTATTAATTTTTTATAATGAGAAAAATTTAACTACAGATTCTTTGAAAAATAAATACCGACTGCGAGCGAAGTACTTTGTGCCTAAGACTGTACAATGATGCTCTTACTGGGGAAGGACGTTATAATGTAGGTTGAGTATTTCATCTCTGATGGCCCTTATAGGGATCTCACCTTGACCTCGCCACTCTGTCCCATTACTATTTCCCATATTATTAATAGGCTCAATTCATAAAAGCAGATTTTTATTGCTATGCAATTTTCACTTTATTCTACAACAGTAAATGGATTTTAAATTGACTAAAGACATTGTGCTTGCGTTTACCACACCCATATTATTTTATTGCTTTTGTCTGTAAAAAGTAAATTCTCAAAGTTTATTGCAGTAATTATTTCTCTTTAAAATACAGTTAGCTTCAGGCTTCAGCCATTGAGGTGTCAATTAAAGCCCAATTTAACCAAAAAGTGTTATCAAACCCTTAAAACATTCTTTATATTTTGTTAGCCTCACATATTTGCCTAGACATATGCATTATTTTCTTCCCAAGTCACTCCATGCTGCAAAAGACACACTTGAATATATTGGAGTTGATTTACTAACACTGGAGAGTGCAAAATCTGGTGCAGCTGTACATGGCAGCCAATCAGATTCTAACTTCAGCTTTTTCAAATAAGCTTTGACAAAAAAAAACAAAACAAAGCTGATTGGTTTCTATGGAGAGCTTTACCAGATTTTACACTCTCTAGTTTTAGTAAATCAACCCCATTGTCTACTACAATTCCTCCTATAGGGTGACTAAGTTGCCTTTCAGGGTCTCCCTGGAGCCACCCTTCTGTACTAATTTCTGACCAGCCCAAGTCTCTGCCCTAAGGTTACCATTGATCTACCATTGGAACTCCCTACCCCAAGCTATCAGGCTATCGCCTACTCTGCTCACTTTTAGGCGCACTCTGAAAACCCATCTCTTCAGGAAAGCCTACCCTGACCCCAGCTAATACTGGAATCCCATACTCCTCCTACCACTCCATCCCCCACAGCTAATTACCTCTTGTACCACTATCCCCTCCCTCCTAGATTGTAAGCTCCAAGGGGCAGGGTCCTGTAATCCCTCTTGTATTGAACTGTATTGTTACTGTACTGTCTCCCTCTATAATGTAAAGTGCTGAGCAAACTGTCGGCGCTATATAAGTCCTGTATAATAATAATAATATAATAATTGATCTCCAATCCCCAGGGACTATCCATTATGCTCAATCGGCAGATCCGATTCATCTTTTGGGGATCTTCGGCTTTCTTTACAACTTACCTTTTCTTGGAGCGGGTCCGGTGTCACCCCGTATAGGTTGCATGCTGACGATCCCTGCAGGCGTGTAATCTATTTTAAGTATACTGCAATCGTACTTATTACCCTGCAATCTGCTAAGTACTTTCACCTGACATGACCCCTGAACTCTGTGTATTGCTGATACCCCTGAACTTTCAGGGTTACTTAATCCTGACCCCTGAAATGACTGTGTTACTAAATCCAGACCTCTGAACTCTGTGTTATTTTATCATGACCCATGAACTCCATGTGTTGCTTAATCCTGACCCCCTGATCTCTCTGTATTACCTAATCCTGAGCCCAAAACTCTGTACATTACTTAATCCTGACCCATGAACTCTCTGTGATACTTAATCCTGATCCATGAATGCTGTGGTTTACTTACAGTGCCTTGAAATAGTATTCATACCCCTTGAAATTTTCCACATTTTGTCATGTTACAACCAAAAACATAAATATCTTATTGGGAACTTGATGTGTTAGACCAACACAAAGTGGCACATAATTGTGAAGTGGAAGGAAAATGATAAATGGTTTTCAAAATGTTTAACAAATAAATATCTGAAAGGTATGGCGTGCATTTTGTATTCAGTCCCTTTGCTCTGATACCCCTAACTAAAATCTAGTGGAACTAATTGCCTTCAGAAGTCACCAAATGAGTAAATAGAGTGCACCTGTGTGTAATTTAATCTCAATGTAAATACAGCTGGTCTGTGAAGCCCTCAGAGGTTTGTGAACAAAAAGCATTGTGAAGGCCAAGGAACACACCAGACAGGTCAGGGATAAAGTTGTGGAGAAGTTTTAAGCAGGGTTAGGTTATAAACAAAATATCCCAAGCTTTGAACATCTTACTGAGCACTGGTTAAACCATCATCTAAATATGGAATGAGTATGGCACAACTGCAAACCTACCAAGACATGGCCATCAACATTTCTGCCTGGCAGTACTAGGGTCGCTGGTTCGAATCCCAACCATGGCACCACCTGCCTGGAGTTTGCATGTTTTCCCTGTGCTTGCATGGGTTTCCTCCGGGTACTTCGGTTTCCTCCCACACTCCAAAGACATGCTGGTAGGTTAATTGGCTCCTGTCTAAATTGACCATAGTATGTGTATGTGTAATGTAAGTTAGGGACCTTAGATTGCACACCCCTTGAGGGTTAGGGACTGATGTGAATGTACAATATGTATGTAAAGCGCTGCGTAAATTGACGGAACTATATAAGTACCTGAAATAAATAAATAAATAATAACCTAAACTGACAGGCCAGGCAAGGTAAAAAGTGGAGTTCCACCCAAAATTCAACAAATCCAAAATAAATTATAACAAAAGAAACTATCTTAATTTGAAAATTCAAACTAAAAATGCAAACAATTAGCAATAAATACAGTAAGGTACTGTATATAAGTGGAATAAGATAACGATTCCTTTTTAGGCTGCTTTATAGAATAGAATAAAACAGAGTACAATAGAACAAAATAGAAAAGAACAGAATAAAATAGAATATAAAAGAATAGAACAGAATAAAATAGAAAAAAATAGAATAGAATAAAATGGAATATAAAATAATAGAATAGAAATAAACACAATAGAAAAGAAAAGAATAGCGTAGAATACGAATATAGCCATCTTTTGAAATTCGAATTCGAATCGATTTGAAAATAACGATTATACAAAAAGAATCCAAACATATGAAAGGAATTCCAGAAATGAATCATTCTAACATAATGAATATAACAAACTGAAACTATTAACTTAACCAATAAATTGGAAGCAAAACTAAAAAAATTTTCTGTAATGCACATCTCTAGTAGAAAATCGCATGGTGATCAATAATCAATATCAATATAAGATAAAAATGTTTTTGTGAACAGGACATACTGGGGTTTATTTACTAAAGCTGGAGAGTGCAAAATCAGACTCCCTTCTGCATAGAAACCAATCAGCTTCCAGGTTTCATTGCCAAAGCTTCATTGAACAAGCTGAGGTTAGAAGCTGATTGGTTTCTATGCAGAAGGGAGTCTGATTTTGGACTCTCCAGCTTTAGTAAATAAACCCCACTGGGTCACTTTGTACTGGTTCCCACTATGCTATGGAGACAGATGATAAAAAGGATCACTGTCAATAGCACTGCTTGATGGCACCAACTCCATAACTACAGAGATGGACATTGGAACATAACAGGACTGGAGGAGTGAATGAATTCTTCTAATGTCAAATGCCTTTACAGTGAGAGAGGCTTTGAGGGGATGGAAAGAATGGATGTATGTGGGGGGTCTAGTTTGTTCTCATTCTCTTATATTTTCACCTTTTATTTTATTTTAATCACAGGAGGCTATTGATCTATTGATCTACTACAACATTGATTTGAATCTGCACTCTGTTTTGACCCTTGATCTACTCTGGTCAACCCTTCCAAATAGAAAGTTATGTGTTCTTGCACAAATGCTGAATATTATCAGCGTGGAACGTACACATATAGAAACTAGTGAACAGCGGATTGCATTTCTGTTTGACCCTTTTTTTGTAGGCTTCATTCACATGAGTGCTAAGAAAACATTGTTTTTTGCATCATTAACCAGCAGACAGGCTATTCAAGTCTATAGGCATGTGGGTGTGGGTAAGCGGCACCTGACACAAAATAAGTCCAACATAGGGACTATGGGTCAAATGGTCCGCTAGATTGGGGCCATCTGATATATTGAGAATGCTGCTTGTAGAGCATATACGAGGGGCATTCAAACCGGGACTTTTGAGTACATATAATAAAAGAATGAAAATGCAGCAAAGGATCTTATGTTGGAGAAACAGGACAGAAGTTGCAAACAAGGATGAATTTGCACAGACAAACCATCAAGGGACATAAAGAAGGTGACTTTTGCACACCTGTGGGACACCATTTCGCACAACCAGACCACACAATGGGAGACCTCAATGTTTTAGTACTTAAAGGAAATTTCAAATCCATTCAGGAAAGAAAAACTTTTGAACTAAGAATGATAATTCTATTTGACACAAGAGATAAGGGCCTTAACTTGGACATGGGATTCCTCACTCATTATCCAACAGTTTTATGACTATTAGCTGTAGCTTGACTCCCTCTGTGTGAGTGTAGTATCCCCCCCCCTCCCCCCTCGCTTTGACTGCATCTTATCTCTAGCCTCCTTTTTTTTTTTTTTTTTCTTTCATCTCTTCTAACATTCTGCTAACTTTGTGAGTAGTACTGCTTAGACCTTGAAGAAGGGGACATTCCCAGAAAGCTTTTCCTCAAAATTGTATGTTAGTGCAAATAAAAAAAGTATCACGGACAGTACTCAATTGTTCTGTCGCAAATGCACTAATATGGCTACAATCAACTCAAACACTATAATAAAAGAACAAATTTAAAGGAGTGGAAACAGCATTTATGTTTCAACATACTCCCCTGCTACATTTATACACTTATCCCAGTGTATAACGCCTGGAAAGCGGCGGCATAGAAAGATTTGTCAGTACGCCTGAACCATCGTAGGACAGCCTGCTTCACTTCATCATCATTGTGTTCACCGTTCCCACAGGAAGATTTGTCTTTTTTGCAATTTGACGACAAGTTATGCATCGATTTTCCAGGATCAGGCATTCCACGTGCTGAATGTTCACAGGAATGACTGCTGTGGGCTGGGAACCACCATGTCCAGGATCCTCACTGATGGTTGTACAGCCGTCTTTGAAACATTTACACCATTCAAATGTCTTACTGTGGCTGAGTGTCTCATCACTTGAAATCTTCTGTAGATATCTGCGGGTTTTACTACTTCATTCAAAAGGAACTTTGTCGCCCCACGCTGCTCCATGTAAGCACTAACACTGTTGTCTGCCATCTTGATTAATGGTGTTTCGACTGGCCTGCGACATGTGCCCTGCCTATCAGTAATAGGACACACTCGCCACTTACTACTGCGTGGAGTACCGCCACGCTAGCATCTTTTTTAACACCTGTAAAATTAAAAGTCCTGGTTTGACTTGAACGTCCCTCATATTGTCAAAGGTAGAGGAAATAATAGGTTGTTGTAGAAATCCAATTGACTAGAGAGTGAGTGAGGTAGATGGGGAGCAGGGTCCATGTAGAAACCCATTGACTAGAGATGTGCACAGCAAAAACATTTGTTTTGTTTCATTTCGGATTCGTTTGTATAGTTAGTAATTTTATTTTGTCATATTTGTTATGTTAGAGTGATTCATTTTCACAGTTCGTTTAGTATATTCATTATTTTCAAATCGAATGTAAAATTCGAATTTCAGAAGATGGCTATATTCGGTCAGTTTCCTCCCACTCTCCAAACACTCGCTCCTTTCTTAACTGGCTCCTGTCTAAACTGGCCCTAGTATGAACATGAGTTAGGGACCTTAGACGGTAACCTCCTTGAGGGCAGGAACTGATGTGAATGTGCAATATGTTGTATATACAGTATAAAGCATTTCTTATATTGTTAGCTCTATTATTATTATTATTATACAGGATTTATATAATGCCAACAGTTTGCACAGCGATTTACCATGTTAGGGCAGACAGTACAGTTACAATCAAATTCAATACAGGAGGAATCAGAGGACCCTGCCACTCAGAGCTTACAATTTAAAAAATGGAGGGTCAAGTGATACAAAAGGTAACAACTGTGGAGGATGGGCTGATGGAGAAAATAAAGTACACTTATTAGGTGGGGGCAAGATAGGCTTCTCTGAAGAGAAGGGTTTTCAGGGATTGTTTAACAGCAGACAGAGTAAAATACAGTCAGACAGAATGGGGTAGGATGTTCCAAAGGATGGGAGTTAAAAGATGGGAAAGATGTACAAATCATTAGTAAGACCTCATCTGGAATATGTAGTTCAATTTTGGGCACCAATTCACAAAACAAACATTGGGGAACTGGAGAAAGTACACAGAAGGGCAACCAAACTGATAAGAGGCATGGAGGAGCTCAGCTATGAGGAAAGATTAGAGGAACTGAATTTATTCTCTCTTGAGAAGAGGAGATTAAGGGGGGATATGATCAACATGTATAATACATAAGGGGGGATATGATCTCCATGTATAATACATAAGGAGGGGATATGATCTCCATGTATAATACATAAGGGGGGGATATGATCTCCATGTATAATACATAAGGGGGGGGTATGATCTCCATGTATAATACATAAGGGTGGATATGATCTCCATGTATAATACATAAGGAGGGATATGATCTCCATGTATAATACATAAGGGGGGATATGATCTCCATGTATAATACATAAGGGGGGATATGATCTCCATGTATAATACATAAGGGGGGATATGATCACCATGTATAATACATAAGGGGGGATATGATCTCCATGTATAATACATAAGGGGGGATATGATCTCCATGTATAATACATAAGGGGGATATGATCTCCATGTATAATACATAAGGAGGGGATATGATCTCCATGTATAATACATAAGGGGGATATGACCTCCATGTATAATACATAAGGGGGGATATGATCTCCATGTATAATACATAAGGGGGGATATGATCACCATGTATAATACATAAGGGGGGATATGATCTCCATGTATAATACATAAGGGGGATATGATCTCCATGTATAATACATAAAGGGGGATATGATCTCCATGTATAATACATAAGGGGGGATATGATCTCCATGTATAATACATAAGGGGGGATATGATCACCATGTATAATACATAAGGGGGGATATGATCTCTATGTATAATACATAAGGGGGGATATGATAAACATGTATAATACATAAGGGGGGATATGATCTCCATGTATAAATACATTAGTGGTTCATATAGTGAACTCGGTGTAGAACTATTCACCCTGAGGTCATCACAGAGGACAAGGGGGCACTCTTTACATCTGGAGAAAAAGAAATGTAATCTCCAAACATGTAAATGTTTCTTAACAGTGAGAACTGTAAAAATGTGGAATAGACTCCCTCAAGAGTTGGTTCTGGCCAGCTCAGTGAATTGCTTTAAAAAAGTCCTGAATTCTTTCTTGGATACACAGAATATAACTGGATACTAACATTTATAGGTAAAGTTGATCCAGGGAATATCCGATTGCCTCTCAGGGGATCAGGAAGGATTTTTTCCCCTGCAGGAGCAAATTGGATCATGCTTTGCTGGGTTTTTTGCCTTCCTCTGGATCAACTGTGGGTATAGGATTATAACTTTTTTTTCAATGGTTGAACTGGATGGACTTTTGTCTTTTTTCAGTCAGACTAACTATGTGACTATGTAACTATTAGAGATGAGCGAATCGAACATGACGAAGTGGAATTCGTTCCGAAGATTTGGAAAAATTCGATTCGCGACGAATCCGAAGATTAGCAAACTTCGGATGCACGAATCGAATTTTCCCAAAAATGGCGGCGACATGTGTGGCGACAGGAGAAAATGGACAGAGAAGATGGGGCGGGGATCTCTGGGAAGGCGCGCAGACAAGGCGCGCTGACCCATAATGCATTCATGAGTCATGAATCATGACATGTGATCGCATTAGCCAATCAGCAGCCAGCCAGCACTGTGTAATGGTGGAGCTATAAATCGCGGCCATCTTAGAATTCTCCATTAGCCTCCGGTCATTCAAGAGAGACAGACCTGTCTGTATTAAGGGACAGAGTTAGGGCCACAGAGACTTTAGGGCCACAGAATCGTTACTCAGGGACACAGAATCGTTACTCAGGGACACAGAATCGTTACTCAGGGACACAGAATCGTTACTCAGGGACACAGAATCGTTACTCAGGGACACAGAATCGTTACTCAGGGACACAGAATCGTTACTCAGGGCCACAGCTATCAAAGAATCGAAAATTTAAAGTGACATACACCCTTTTTTTTTTGGTGGCTGTCGTGCACAGTTGGTGCTGCAGTTTGCCGATTGTGCAAAATAAACTGACTTTCTGCTTCACAACCACTATTGTACGTTCAAAGAGTTAAATCCATTTACACGCCGGCTGGCGGTAATATTTTTTTGGGTGATTAGTGCATTCCAGTGACAGAAACGTACAGTTTCCAGCCAACGGCAAGCTGCAATTGACCGATTGTGTACAATAAACTGACTTTCTGCTTCACAACCACCATTGTACGTTCAAAGAGTTAGATCCATTTACACGCCGGGTGGCGGTAATATTTTTTGGGTGATTAGTGCATTCCAGTGACATAAACGTACAGTTTCCAGCCAACGGCAAGCTGCAATTGACCGATTGTGCTAAATAAACTGACTTTCTGCTTCACAACCACTATTGTACGTTCAAAGAGTTAAATCCATTTACACGCCGGCTGGCGGTAATATTTTTTGGGTGATTAGTGCATTCCAGTGACAGAAACGTACAGTTTCCAGCCAACGGCAAGCTGCAATTGACCGATTGTGTACAATAAACTGACTTTTTGCTTCACAACCACCATTGTACGTTCAAAGAGTTAGATCCATTTACACGCCGGGTGGCGGTAATATTTTTTGGGTGATTAGTGCATTCCAGTGACATAAACGTACAGTTTCCAGCCAACGGCAAGCTGCAATTGACCGATTGTGCTAAATAAACTGACTTTCTGCTTCACAACCACTATTGTACGTTCAAAGAGTTAAATCCATATACACGCCGGGTGGCGGTAATATTTTTTGGGTGATTAGTGCATTCCAGTGACATAAACGTACAGTTTCCAGCCAACGGCAAGCTGCAATTGACCGATTGTGCTAAATAAACTGACTTTCTGCTTCACAACCACTATTGTACGTTCAAAGAGTTAAATCCGGTTTTATTTTTGGGGTGCTTATTGAATTAAAGAGTATGTCAGACAACACGCAGAGGAGTGGCAGAGGAGGCAATGTTTCAGGAGCGAGCAGACGTGGCAGCAGAGGAAGGAGTCGAGGCAGCACTAGTCGCAGCCAGAGGCCAGTGCTCCCGGTGTCATCCAGCGGTCGTGTCTCCACCGACAACCCTGCCGTCATCGATTGGTTGACTCGGTCGTCTTCCTCTTCCCAGGTCACCTCTGACACCTACAGCCAACGGTCGGTGGGTACGTCAGACACAACCGTTAGTTGGCATGGCCCGGGAGCAAGCCCACTGAAATCACGTGTCCTCGACCTGCCCCTGTCCTTTGGTGTTCCCTCACCAAGCGAAGTATCGCATGCTGTGGGCTCAGCCCCACTGTACAGTGAGGAAGAGCTAACAGAGGGCGGTCAGGAACGGGGGGAGACATCCGCCTCTTCAGCAGCCAGGCGAAGAAGTAGTGGCGAGGAGAGTGGCTCGGTAGCCGGTCTAGAGACAGGTCTGTCTCCTGACCCACACGCAGCCGAGGGGGCTAGTAGTGACGCGGAGACCCTAATTGATGATGATGAGGCTGATCTCACTTGGCAGCCTCGTCGTCATCAGGCTATTGCTTCCGCATCATCAGGAGAAGAGGGTGCCAGCTTGCCAGCGAGCAAAACAGTCGGTGGGTTGCCCAGGAGGCAGCAGGGTCGCAGCAGTGTCAGTGGAGCCAAACGGCCACGGAGTAGAGCACCAGCTCCACTGCAGCCTACCACCACGGCCAGTAGTGGTGCCGGTGTGCACGGAGGAAGTAGCAGTCAGCCAGTGAGGAGTAGCGGGGGCAAAGTTTCCTACTCGGCGGTGTGGCAATTTTTCGTCACGCCGCCCGAGGAAGTAAACGTAGCCGTATGTCCACTATGTGGCCAGAAAGTCAAGCGTGGCCAGGGGGCCAATGTTGGGACTACAGCGTTGCGTCAGCATATGCAGCGTCGCCATTCGGTGGCCTGGGAAAACCGTGATAAAGATACAGCGGTTCTGCCTGCCCCAGCCCCCGCTCCATCACCTGCTCCGTTACTTGCTCCGTCACCCGACGTCAATCGCCCTCTATCAGCCAGTCAAGGCTCCAACACCTCTGCTGAGGGGAATTGTCGCTCGTTGGCATCTTCCGCTCGTTCAGATGCTCCTTCTCCTGCTACTCCTCTTCACGGATTCCGTCAGCAGTCTTTCTTGGAATCCGTTTCCAAGAGACAACAGTTTGCGAGCACGCACCCGACGGTGCAAAAGCTGAACGTCCTCCTGTCCAAGTTGCTGGTGCTGCAGTCCCTCCCTTTCCAAGTGGTGGACTCAGCACCTTTCCGAGAAATGATGGCTTGTGCCGAGCCACGGTGGAGAGTGCCAAGCCGTCATTTCTTCGCCAAAAAGGCAGTGCCAGCCCTGCATTCACATGTAGAAGAGATGGTGGGCCAGTCTTTGAGCATGTCGGTCTCTGCCAAAGTGCACGGCAGCGCCGACGTGTGGAGCTGTAACTACGGTCAGGGACAGTACATGTCATTTACGGCCCACTGGGTGAACGTGGTGCTGGCACAGCCGCACCAGCAACTTGGACAGGTCACGCAGCTTTTGCCTCCACGTTTGCACGTCCTTGGTCCAGCAAAGATGTCCGCCTCTACCACCTCTTCTTCCGCCGTGTCCTCAGCCGCCACCCCCGTGCCAAGTCCCATTACCCGACCGGCATATCACATGTGCAGGGAGTAACGGTGTCACGCTGTGCTGCACCTGGTATGCCTTGGCGAACGTAGTCACACAGGGGAGGAACTTCTGAGTGTAATGAACAGAGAAATCGACAGATGGCTGTCTCCGCGCAAACTGAAAATCGGAACCATGTTGACCGACAACGGAAAGAACATGGTGTCTGCTCTGCGTCAAGGAAGGTTGTGCCATGCGCCATGCATGGCTCACGTGTTCAATCTGGTTGTCAAGCGCTTCCTAAAATCCACCATCCCACTGCAAGACATCCTTAAAATGTCACGTAAACTTTGCATGCATTTCAGCCATTCCTACACCGCAAAGCACACCCTCCTTGAGCTGCAGCGGCAGAACGGAATTCCACAGCATCGCCTGATCTGCGACGTTGCAACAAGGTGGAATTCAACCCTACATATGTTAGACCGCCTTTACGAACAGCGAAAGGCCATCACCGATTTCCTGATGTTACAAGCGGATAAAGGTACTCCCCTGTGTAACTTAGATGTCAGCCATTGGCAGCTCATGCGTGACACCTGCCGCTTGCTCAGGCCCTTTGAGGAGGCCACGCTATTCGTGAGTCGGCAGGACTATGGATGAACGACGTCATTCCTCTGTTGCACGTCCTGGAACAAATGCTGTTAACAATGGCTGGTCAGGGTGCGGTAGACGTGGCGCACAGATCTCAACGCCACATGACCCCTGTGGGGGCAGGGCAGGAAGAAGAGGAGGAGGTAGAGGAGGACATTGGTGCTCAGGAATTATTGAGTGAAATGGGTGGTTTTTCCACTCAGCGGACAGGAGTGGAGGAGCAGGAGCATCTGGTAGAGGAGGAGGAGGAGACAGAGGACCCAGACGCACCGTGGCAGTATGCTGTGGAGATGGAGGCAGGGAGTCCCTCGCATTCCTTGGCACAAATGGCCCATAGCATGCTTGGTTGCTTGCGTAGCGACAGCCGAATAATAACCATCAGACAGAGGGATGACTTTTGGCTGTCCACCTTGTTGGACCCTCGCTACCGTTCAAAAATGGTGGCCTTTTTCACACCTGCTGAGAGGGAGGCCAAAATAAAGTACTATAAAAACCACCTATGTAGTCATGCAGTATATAGCCCTATCGGCCACTTTCTGGCATCCAGTTGCTGTAGCCCCCATCACCACACTGTGCCACGGGCCCCTGTACCGCCTTCTCATACTGCTGCCAGATCCATCCTCTGCCATGTGCGTCTTTGTCATCTGCTCACGCTGCTGGGTTCCAGTTTTAAACCTAGGCCTGTGTATGGCTTCCGAATACTGCTGCCTCCACCGCCACCCTGCGCCATGTGCCTCTGTCATCTGCTCACGCTGCTGACGGCTTCCGCTTTTTAACCTAGGCCTGTGTATGGCTTCCGAATACTGCTGCCTCCACCGCCACCCTGTGCCATGTGCCTCTGTCGTCTGCTCACGCTGCTGACGGCTTCCACTTTTTAAACTAGTCCTGTGTATGTCTTCCGAATACTGCTGCCTCCACCGCCACCCTGTGCCATGTGCCACTTTCAGGTCTCCTTAGACTGTTGGTGGGTTCCATTTTGTGATAGGGTGCTGTATGGCCTTCCATTGCTGCTGCCTCCACCACCACCCTGCGCCATGTGCCTCTGTCGTCTGCTCACGCTGCTGACGGCTTCCGCTTTTTAACCGAGGCCTGTGTTTGGCTTCCGAATACTGCTGCATCCACCGCCACCCTGCGCCATGTGTCTCTGTCGTCTGCTCACGCTGCTGACGGCTTCCGCTTTTTAACCTAGGCCTGTGTATGGCCTTCAATTGAAGCTGCTTCTGCTCCGCCACTCTGCCATTGGACTCTTGATAGTCGTCTCCCCACGCTGCTGCTGGGGGGACTTTTTAACATAGGCCTCTGTATGGCCTTCAATTTTAGCTGCTTACGCTCCGCCACTCTGCCATGGGCCCCTGTACCGCCTCCTCATGCTGCTGCCAGGCCCGTAATCTGCCATGGGCCCCCGTACCGACTCCTCATGCTGCTGCCAGGCCCGTAATCTGTCATGGGCCCCTGTACCGCCTCCTCATGCTGCTACCAGGTCCAGAGTGTGTCATGGGTCCCTGTACGGCCTCCCATTGCTGCTGTCTCCATCACCACACTCTGCCATGTGCCACTTTCAGGTCTCCTCACACTGCTGGTGGGTTCCATTTTGTCATAGGGTGCTGTATGGCCTCCCATTGCTGCTGCCTCCACCGCCACACTGTGGCTCCACACTCTGGTTTTGGCCCCGTGACTGCCCAAATGAGTGAAGTGTGCGGTGATTCTAAGATCGACGGCACTCATCTGCATGTCATACTGACTGTCAGTATTATTTCTCTTCCCCAGCAGACTCCAAGGGCATTTAAATTAAAGGTACAGTGTTCTGCACTAATATAAAGGCTCTCTGAAGCCTAGAAACACCCTTTTTATAAGTTAAATTCGCAGCGAATATATTCGGCACGAAGCGAATTTAATCGGCGAATTCGGCGAATCAGCCGAACCGAATTTTTGAATAATTCGCTCATCTCTAGTAACTATGTCCTGGAGGCAAGAATGGGCGGAAGGGACGAGGGAGCTAGAGAGCAGTAAATCTTGGGAGGAACAAAGACAACGATTTGGTAGGTATTTTGAGACTAGCTTAGTGATGTAGCTGGGGGCAGAGTTGTGGATGGCTTTGTAAGTTGTTGTTAGTATTTTGAAATTCATTAATTAATTGAGTGAGTGGAAGCCAGTGGAGGGATCGGCAGAAAGGAGAAGCAGACACTGAACGGTTGGTAAGGCAGATGAGTCTGGCAGCAGTATTCATGATGGACTGAAGGAGGGGATAGGCTATGTAAAAGTAATCCAACGAGGAGGGAGTTGCAGTGGTTGGACGGGAGATGACCAGGGAGCGAATTGGAAGCTTTGTGGTGTCATTGGTTAGGAAGGGGCGTATTTTGGAGATGTTGCGTAGGTTGAGGCAGTAGGCTTTGTACAGTGATTGGATGTGGAGCTGAAAGGAGAGTTTAGAGTCCAGGATTATATCTAGCACCTTGACATGGGTGTATAGTTGTGCCATTGATCTTGGCAGAAAAGTCATGAAAAGGAGCACATGGGGGAGGAAAGATTATGAGCTCAGTTTTGAGTTTGAGGAAGTGGTGTGACATCCAATCTATGTCTCTGTAAATTAGTGATGTGTGTGAAGACTGATGGAGTGAGCTGAGGGGTAAAGAGATAGATTTGGGTGTCATCAGCGTACAAATACTTATATAATATATTTTGATAATAAATAAATATATAGCCTCACATCCACAGCAAAACCTATGAACCCCATAAAAAACAAAAAATAATAGTAAGGTAATAGAAGTGCTAGTGCCATTAATGGTATTACAGCTTAACAAACTGGGAATTTGTTAGTTGCAGGTAAACCTGCTTGAGCTCTTAGAATAGGAAAGCCTATTTAGCGCATTGAGTGAGCAGGCTAAGCAGCTTGTACGTGGCTTTACGTTATTAGTAACAAGAGCTGACATCAATTCAACTGTCATAAGCTCACGTGCGGCTGAGGGCCAAGCCACACAAGACATATAACATATGCACTTAGATCCTTAGACATGCAAGGAGGAGTGACAAGATCAAGGAGACACAGCACAAATGGAAGGATTCTCCTCTTTATTCTTGAACATTGTATCTGAAAATGTATTCTGGTAATATTGCTGAGCAGAGGAAATAAAATGCATGCTGCTGGTTAGAGAGGAGAATATACCTTAGTCGCCTTATATACAAAGCAATAGATGGGGGAAGGTTTTATTTCTCACACAGAATATTGTCCATTTGATTAATATTAGTGAAATATTTGTTCTGTTTCGGTATTGTAAGCTATCTTTAACTTTTATAGAAAAATGCAGGTGATAAACTATTAATATGAAAAAAACATAAATGTCTATGTAGTTGTAGAAAAGTTTTTATTTTTACCAATGCATCATTCATTCTCTATTTTAGATACAGCGATGTTTTATTCAGCAAGATAAAAAAAAATTGGCATGAGAATGTGAATAGATTTTTTATTATGATCTTAAAAGGATTTTTTTTTCAACAAGAAACTGGAAAACCCTTTTAAATGTTGGTTGATGCTTACCAGGAGGATTATTCCTGATAGGGAACCCTGCTAATCTGCTGTTTGCAGTACAGAAAAAAAAGATCAAGTCAGAGGAAAGTCAGAGGAAACAGGGTTCCTCTATGGTTTTCTTGGTCACAGAAGCAGCATCCTGGTTGGTTATGCTGCAGTCAGGTGACCTCTGGTGGCCATCTTGGGTCAGCAGAGCCTTTATAAGTTCCTGCCTTCGGGTTTAGATGCACATTTGCGAAGTGGGTAGTGTAGAGAGAGAGAGACCCTGTCTGAAAGTGAAAGTGATTAGTAGCAAGGAAACGTTCCAGATAAGTAGGGACAGGCTTGGGACTCAGTATCCTGCAAGGAAGGCTCCCCTTTGGGTCTGAACCGGCCAGGCCACATTCCACCCTCTGAGACAGACGCTGTTGGTGCATCTCTTTGCACTTGAATTGAACTGTGAGTGTTTGCCTGCTGGGGTGATGTCAGTGCAAGCAGGCTGGTGGCTGGGGATGTAAGTGAGTTGCATTGACAAAGTCCACCTGCCTTCCTGCCAGCATGGCAGCCAATCGGCTAAGAAGTCTGCATACACAACAGCAATTCTGCACGTCTACATGCATCAGTGCTCTCATTTTAATTTTTTTGCATTGGGCCATGCAAGGGAGGGTGGGAAGCTGTTAAATACGTATTCTGAGGCAATATTGCTGCTGCGTTACCCTCATCTATAATAAATAACAAAGAAAAGCCAATAGAGGTTAAATTTGTTGTGGCCATACTGCTTTAACCTCCCTGACGGTATTCCCGAGTGTAGCTCGGGGTAACATTTCAGTACCAAAAGCGGTAACCCCGAGCTACACTCGGGCTTACCCTGAGGCACTGCTCCGGCATGTGTTCTTCACTTACCTTACCCTGCGCTCCCACGATGTGTCCCCTGCAGCGTCCCCGGCCATCTCCTCCGGCCGATGCCGGCATCCGGCTTCTGTGTCCTGTCCCTGTGACGTCGGGACGTACGGGCGCCGCCGGCGCTGGCGGCGGGAAATTTAAAAATTTTAAAAAATGTCATTTTTTTTTTTTTACATTTTACACAGTAAAACATTGCTGTTTCAACCTATTTCACATACATATTGTCCCTAGTGCTTTGTCCTGCGCCCTGCCTGCATTTTGTCTGTTCTTTCTGTCTGGAAACTGAGAAATGTCCATGGCGTCCAAAAAGTGTCCCTTTAGGTCAAAAGCGGTTTAGATCAGCTAGAGAACAGCGATAGTAAATCAGAACCACTTGCAGAATTGAGTGATAATGATTCGTGGGGGAAATTCGTCATCAGAAACTGAAAACGATTTTGCGACTGAGCTCAGCAATGTGCGAACTTGGCGCTATATTTCACATTTCAGTGTTTTTGGTTTGATTACATTATTGAATTAAATTTTTTATTATTTTTATATTATTTTTATGATTATTTATTAAATTATAATTTATGATTTTGTGTTTCAAATTTTATCATACCCGGGATGTTTACTAGACTCTTGTTCGGACAGATTTCAGTGAGTTTTTCCTAAAAATTACAGGCCTACAATAAAAAAAATACATATTTCCATGCAAAAAAATGGTACCGCTTTCAGCACCAAAAATCTGAAATAATCATACCGCCAGGGAGGTTAATGTAATCATGGGAGTACTCTGCCTAATATATGAAAACTGTAGTATATGACCAGTAAACAGTTTAAATTTTAATTCCAAAGCTGCACTGTCCTGTGGTTATTTGGCTGCACTGACACCAGTCTTGATGGTATTTAGCTGCATTGACACCAATTCTGCATTTTATTTTTGCAAATGTGTTTAAGGCACGTTCAGGCATGTCAGCGTTTGGATATTCATTTATTTCATTGGCCAGAGTGTTAATTTATTCTGGCCATTGAAATGAATGGAAGCTCAAGCGCTAAATGCAACTTGTGTTTAGGAGTGTTTAGATTCATTCACATACAATTATGCATGTTCAGCATTTTCTACGCTGAAACGCTACTCTCCTGAATGCCAAGTGATGTTGTTTTTCTGCTTCTAAATGCTCCTGCCAATAGATACCTGTAAATGCCTATGTGTGCAAATACAAATAGGCTAACATGGAGGGTTGTTAAGCCCTGGTTCACACTGAATGCAATATTGAAATCATGTTACTTCACTTGAAGTAGCACACTTGTAAAGCTGTGGACTGGTGTTATTTCAGGTGCGACTTGTCTGACATCTGCGTGACTTTATGCACAGATGTCAATGCAAATCACACCTGAAATTGGTGAAAATAGTGCAGGAACTATTTTTACGGAATCGGAGTCGCACCGATTTGGACAGTTCCATTGCCAACAATAGGGTGTGATTTGTTATAAGTCACACTGGTCGCAAGATAAGTCACACTGGTGTGAACCAGGGCTTAGAAGCAGAAAAAAACCCATCATCTCCCAGTTGACATCCAATGTGCAGCCTTATTTTTGCCACTGTAATTAACCACTTGCCTACCGGACACTTTTACCCCCTTCCTGCCCAGGCCAATTTTCAGCTTTCAGTGTTGATGCACTTTGAAAGATAATTGCGTAGTCATGCAACATTTTACCTATATGAAATTTTTATCATTTTTTTCACACAGATAGAGCTTTCTTTTGGTGGTATTTAATCACCACTGGGGTTTTTACTTTTTGCACTATAAAAAAAAAAAATAGCAAACAATTTGAAAAAAAAAAAAAGTTTGTGTCTTTACTGTTTCCGCACCACGCTGCACCTCCCCACAAGTACAAGGACTGTGGCATACGTGTGGTATACACATGCGTAGGCTTACACTCAATTAAACAACACAAATTAGTTAGTATAATTCAACAATGCCCGCTTTTCCCCACTGCAAAAATGGGTGTCCCTCTTTCTCAGGTTCTAATTTGCTAGGATTAAAACATTGCCCCCCCTGGTGTAGATTATGCTGTTCAAGGTTTAACTATAAAGATATAATGTTTAACCCTTTCACTGCCAGATCAATTTTTGCTTGTTTTTGTTTTTGTTTTTTTGCACACGAGTTTAAAAAATCATTTTAGGCCTGAAGATTACACAAAACCCTCATATATTCTATATTTTCTGAAAGCAGACACCCTAGAGAATAAAATTGTAATAGTTCCAATTTTCTATGTCACACAATATTATTATCATAATGAATAACAACGCAAAATAATATATAATTATAATAAAGTCCACAACCTTAAATAATTCGTGCTTAAGTGCTCCAATAAAGAAATCTGTGTAAAAAAGGAAAGTCCCAAAAAAATGTATATATTCCGTTCCTTTAAGACAAAAGATGATAACACCATGTAGTGCTCAGTGGACCCTCCCTTGTGTCTTCCACACTCACCAGATATGGTGGACTTCTAGCTTTTTGGGCTTAAAAGTAAAAAAATGCTTATCTCTGGTGAAATGTGCTCACAGAGATATCCAGGGTTCAAAAGAGTGCCAGACCCATGGTTATGGAGTATAGGTGCAATTCATCAATATGTTCCATAATTCACCATGTGGGCAAAAGGAAAGCAGAAAGGACACTAATAGTGTAATATTGTTGGGCTATTTATTCCATTAAAAGCAGCCATACATATTACACTCACATTAAATCAACAATACATGAGCCTTTTGGTAATAATTCTTGTTTGGCCTCCAAAGGTAATACAGCGCTAATAAAGATGGCTCCAGAGCGCCATATACAGTTGTGTTCAAAATAATAGCAGTGTGTTGAAAAAAGTGAATAAAGCTCAAAATCCTTCTAGTAGCTTTTATTTCCATACACACAAATGCATTGGGAACACTACACATTCTATTCCAAATCAAAACATGAAGAAAAATAGATCAAATTTGTGTTGTTCCTCTAAAAACATTGAAGAAAAGTGAATAATAGACGGTTCAAAAAAATAGCAGTGTTTGTATTCTTCTTTACAAACTCAAACATTCACTATATAAACTGAAAAATGTTTGAAGATTTTGCTTTCCTTTGAATCACTTAATGAATATTTCGTTGTAGTCGCACTGTTTCTGAGAACTGCTGTACATCTGTGTTGCATGGAGTCAACCAACTTCTGGCACCTGTGAACAGGTATTCCAGCCCAGGATGATTGGACTACATTCCACAGTTCTTCTCTATTTCTTGGTTTTGCCTCAGAAACTGCATTTTTGATGTCACCCCACAAGTTTTCTATTGGATTAAGATCTGGGGATTGGGCTGGCCACTCCATAACGTCCATCTTGTTGGTCTGGAACCAAGATGTTGCACGTTTAATGGGGTGTTTGGGGTCGTTGTCTTGTTGGAACACCCATTTCAAGGGCATTTCCTCTTCAGCATAAGGCAGCATGACCTCTTCAAGTATTCTGATGTATTCAAACTGATCCACAATCCCTGGTATGCGATAAATAGGCCCAACACCGTAGTATGAGAAACATCCCCATATCATGATGCTTGCACCACCATGCTTCCCTGTCTTCACAGTGTACTGTGGCTTGAATTCAGTGTTTGGGGGTCGTCTGACAAACTGTCTCCGGCCACTAGACCCAAAAAGAACAATCTTACTTTCATCAGTCCACAAAATGTTGCACCATTTCTCTTTAGGCCAGTCAATGTGCTCTTTGGCAAATTGTAAATTCAGCAAATGTCTTTTTTTCAACAGTGGGGGCTTCTTGCAGATAGCTTGGCTTCACATAGGCGTCTTCTAATTGTAACAGTACTCACAGGTAACTTTACACCTTGTTTGATCTTCCTGGAGCTGATTGTTGGCTGAGTCCTTGCCATTTTGGCTATTCTTCTATCCATTTGAATGGTAGTTTTTTGCTTTCTTCCACGTCTTTCAGGTTTTGGTTGCCATTTTAAAGCATTTGCGATCATTTTAGCTGAGCAGCCTATAATTTTCTGCACTTCTTTATATGTTTTCCCCTCTCCAATCAACTTTTTAATCAAGGTACGCTGTTCTTCTGAACAATGTATGGAACGACCCATTTTCCTCAGAATTTCAGAGAGAAATGCACTGTAACCAGCATGTGCAACATTTGCTGCCTTCCTTCCTTAAATAAGGGCAATAATTGCCATCTATTTTTCAAAGAATGAATGACCTCACTAATAGAACTCCACACTGCTATTATTTTGAACATGCCCCTTTCAATTAGTGATTCAATTACACAGAATCAGCAGCATGCATGTCATGACTGTTGGGTCTGTTGGATTTCTATTACTCTACTACACCTGCTAGTAAATTATTTGCCATGTAGAAATATCATTTCTACCAAAAACAGTGATTGATCAGGTTAGTAATGTCTGACTGCTATTATTTTGAACACAACTGTATATGTAATGGTGTTTTTGCACTTTTTGAACAGCAGCATTGTTTAGTAGAATTTGATCTACATATAATTTTTCACATATTGTTTTTACACATAGAGGCGCGGGTGATTTGTTGTATTTTAGTTACACATAATATTATTGCAAAGCTCTGGGAAATGCTAAATTTCAGTAAAAAGCACACTAATGTGAGAACTTTAGAGCAAACAAACTACCCACATTTTGGCAAAATATAAAAGACGAGGTTGCCAAGTAAATAGATTCCCAGCATGCCAAACCATGCCTGGGCACCCTGGTTGAGAAAGGCTGCCCTAGATCACCAGAACTAGTGTCCCCACTGGAACATATTCTCTCTATTACTTTTCTGGGAACAAGCCACAATTTGGGACTTTTTTTTCTTTCACTTTCAATGATAACGATAAACAGGACAAATAGAGAAGGGAAATTTCCCTACTGGGGGCACAGACAGAAATAATATGTAATAATAATAGGTATTCTAATTCATCTCCACTTTATCCAAAACTAAAAGAAATTTACAGTTTTGCCTTTAGTTATACTTTAAAATGTAAGAAAAAACTGAAACACTGGTTTTTATTTACTAAATTAGTAGGAACATAGCAAAGTGACTTTTTATTTTGTATAGTGCTTTAAATGTGTAAATCTGTTCTGATTTCAATCATCCAATCATGTGTGGACAAAATCCTGATTTTTTCATTTTAATTGTTTAGAAATTTTTTTTGGGCAGCACAGTGGCTAAATGGTTAGCACTTCTACCTAGCAGTACTAAGGTCATTGGTTCAAATCCCAACCACGGCACCACCTGCCCGGAGTTTGCATTTTCTCCCTGTGCCTGTGTGGGTTTCCTCCAGGTACTCCAGTTTCCTCCCACAATCCAAAGACATGCTGGTAGGTTAACTGGATCCTGTCTAAATTGGCCCTAGTATGAGTATGAATAAAAGTTGGGGACCCTAGATTGTACTCCCCTTGAGGGTTAGGGACTAATGGGAATGTACAATATATATGTAAATTGATGGCGCTATATAAGTACCTGAAATAAATAAAAATATTTTTTTTTACACGATTGAGTATTCAACATGAACAAAGCTGATGGTTTAGCAGAATTAAGTAACAATTGTACATTTATGGTGCCTGGCAGAAGTTTGCTGGCTGACGGCTATAGCTATTGATTCACCTTTCCTCAGGCTAGTCCTACCTTGAAAGAAGCGCAGAAAAAAAAGAGACTGCTTTTACATGGTTATTTAGGCTTCCTAACAGCACCCATCCCAACCTATAATTGATTGGAAATTCAGTCGGTTTTGCATAATTACGAAAAGTAGCTGTTTTTATTTTATTTTTAATTATTTATAAATATTTAAAGACATTGGAATCCTTCCTATCTGCAGTTTGTGTTTTCATTGTGCACTGATCATGTAGTTCCTTGGTGTCATTTGTTGCCCTGTAAACACAGCCTATAGTAGAGCACATCTTCACATCCTGATCAGAAGTTTGTTTGTGTTCTGCGCATGGCACTGCACAGGTAATGCAATGTTTCTCAACCTTTTTTTCATCAAAGCACCACTAAACATTATCAAGACACCCCATTCTAACATGTAAAAAACTAAACAAATAGTTCTAAATAATGCAGCACCATTCACACACATAGGAAACCCAACATTAGAGGTGATTTATTTTTATAAAGCTAGTACAACATGGCACTCTGATACTGACTAGTATTCCAGCTTTGCTCTTCTTCCTCAGTTTCTCTTCCTTACTCATCTACTGTGACCCCAGTGCTAATGGATGCAGATGCCAGACGTCCTCCATATTAACCAACTACATCATTGGTTGTTGGATGCCAGTGACTGGCCAGCATGGTTCCCAGGGTAGTAATAAAAACCTGTGGTTTTCACCAACGGCAGGTTGGGTCCACTCCCTGGCTTGATAACAATATGGGGGCAATTTTCAGGCATTTTGCCAAGGCACCCCTAAGGAACCCAGAAGGCACCCTGGTTGAAAAAGTCTGGGTTAATGCAGGACCTCTGTCTTTGAAGAAACGACATATCCCACAATACCTGTCATGAATGGCTTACATTCATAAGTGTTGCGACTAATAATGTGTGCTGTGATTGGCCCACAACTATCATATGGTACAGGATGCTGAAATTGGCCAGGTACCATATGATAGCTGTGGGACATTCATCCATAACAGCTTTGTTGACATTCTGATCACGTGATTACATAGCAATTACATGATTCCTGGGCCACTCAAAGTGGCTGGGTATTGGGAGCCACAATCTGCTCTGTCCGGTGGACACAGCAGCTGAGGGAGCAGCACGCTGCGTGCCCCAGGCTGGATGAGGTACATGTACCTCATCCAGCCTGCCTGTGCTGTCCACAGTAAATCTACTTGGGGCAGACAGCCTCTAAATAAATTAGCAAAAAGGAAGGTACTTACATTCAATGAGAAGTATACCTTGTGTTGGTGCCTATTGTCCTAGTTGAAATCTTAAATTTCCTGCTTCCCTCTCCCCCCCCATTCCCCTTCATGGGGATTTTCCGAGTTGCTGGACCATGTCATAGACACTGATCAAAAGTACAAACTATGCCCGCACTTTCCGCCACTCCTCCTCCATTCATAGACACTATACTATAGCTTCCAGCAATGAAAAGCACTCTATGAATTGAGGAATTGGGCCTTTCATTCATTTGAACATCCGGCATTCATAGAGCACTTTTCATTAATGGAAGCCATAGTACAGCTTATATGAAACGACATATCCCACAATACCTTGGTCTCTCGGTTTAGTGCTGGTGCAGGTGAGAGCTATACAGTAATTAGATCTGACACAGACACAAACAGGCAACACAATTACCAAAACGTTCACAACATGTGTGATGCAACACAGATTAATTGGTAAGACATACACTGGACGCTGTGGGTTTATTTACGAAAGCTGAAGAGTGCAAAACCAGGCTCACTTCTGCATAGAAACCAGTCAGCTTCCAGGTTTTACTGGCAAAGTTTAAATGAACAAGCTGAGGTTAGAAGCTAATTGGTTTCTATGCAGAAGTGAGTCTGATTTTGCATTCTCCAGCTTTAGTAAATAAACCCCTGTATGACCTGGAACAAGAAGTTGCCTGCCACGTTCGCGAATAGGGACAAGCTAGGTAAATGAATACATTGACATAGGGGAATCGATTAGCCATGACACTACAAACTGCAGACACAACATGTGAGCCCATCATTACAAGGTAGTGCAAACAAAAGACACAGAGAATATAACTACATTAATACAGCTTTTATTGCTGTCTGTATTCCCATTAGGGAGATTCACCCTCTCTATTTGTCCTGATTACAGCTACCATCGAAAATGAAAGTAAAAGCAAATCCCAAATTTTATATTGTCTCCAAAACAGTAACAGAGGAGACGTTTTCAAAAGGTGACTCTAATTCTGGTGACAATCATGGATTCCCATATTTTGTGGGAATTTTTTCTCACTTCCTGTTTTGGCTGTTGGAAAAGAAGTGAAGGGAAATTTCCCCAATGGGACATAGATGCCAAAGTACAGGGATTACTCTCTTATTCTATTCACAATGAAAAAAAAAACATTTTGCCCTTAGTTCTACTTTAAGAGCCAATTCACACAAGAAAGTGTAGACTGCCTTTACATTTTTTTTTAAATTTTTTATTTTACTTATTTATTTATTTATTTTTTTGGCAGAGGACAATTTTCAACCTGTGTTGTACTACCTGGGATGGTGGATGGAAAAGCAGCTGGCAGAGACGCAAGAGGTTTAATTGTATTCTTCCCAAGCACAGTACCTGGTAGTGCTATAAAGAAACTCCTAATATGCAGGAACAGAGATATTCCATTATAGTGCCACCTCTATCAGTACTGTGACAGTTAGAGACGCTATAAAAAGTGAACAGTAAGCCGCTATTTTGAAATATTTGCAATTCAGCCGTGATCTGTATTTTGCCTGTAGAACAGAATGAATTCAGAAACATTCTCAGTAAGGATCTGCCAGATGTCGGCTGATGCGGTTTCCTCTTGCAAGTATACTATAAGCTTTTTTGTTGCTCAGGTATAAAACCTTTTTTGTAGTTTTGCAATAGAGCCTGAAATTTGCTTGCAAAAGAAAAAAGATAGCAAAACTCATCTTGTCCAGAGTTATCAGCATTCAGTGTTTGTGATCAGTGGAAACCATAGTAATGTTCTGAACTTTAATACTTTCTTAGGAATTCAGATCAATTTGTGTTAAGGGTGGTACTTAAATTTATATTAAACCCTCCTTTTATTAAAAAAAATAAAATAAAAATAAAGAAATAAATATATATATATATATATATATATAAATATATATATATATATATATATATATATATACGGTAAATATGTATTTGCATTCCTTAAAACTGAACTTCAGGAATTATCTGTATTGCATACTTACATGAGGCCAGCTTGACCATAGAGGGTCACTTGGTAAGCAATGCTGACATTTCTGCAATTTCTTGTAAACAGTTGCTTACAAACTACGTTACAATGTATCTTTTTGCAAAATTTATCCTTGATTCACCTGCTAGGTTGGTGGATCTGAGAATGAAGGATTACCTCTGCTGATCAGGTTTCCTGTGCTTTTTCAGAGAGTTACAACCTCCCAACAGGCCATACCATATAAATAGGAGCTCATTTGTGCCCCAGATTGGTCGGTTGGGGAAAAACTGTCAAGATGTAGCTGTTAGGGTCCTTTCACACGGGTGTTCCATTTTTTTTCTTCAGTTCAGTCCAGGGGCGGACTGACAACTCATGGGGCCCCGGGCAATAAGGGATCATGGGGCCCCTGTGTCCTTGCCCAAATTCAAAAAAGCCTATGAAAAAGGTACCAGGGGCATCTCATGGGGCCCCCTACTGACCCCGGGCCCTCGGGCAGGGCCCGAGTTTCCAAATGGTCAGTCCGCCCCTGGTTCAGTCATGTTTTTTCAAAGAAAATACAAATGCATTTACATCCATTTTTTTTATCTGTTTACATCCATTTTTTCATCTGTTTTTTCATCCGTTTTTCATCCATTTACATTGGTTTACATCCGTTTTCATCCATTTAGATTTGTTTACATTTGTTTTCATCCGTTTACATCCATTTTTGGTCCGTTTACATCCGCTTACATCCATTGACATCCGTTTTTCCTCCGTTCGGGGTTTTTTTTGCGGAAAAAAATAGGTTTTCTCCCTTTGTATACAAGTATACCTTGTGTTGGTGCCTGTTATCCTAGTTGAAATCTTAAATTTCCTGCTTCCCTCTACCCCTCCCCCCCATTACGCTTCATGGGGATTTTCCGAGTTGCTGGACCATGTCATAGACACTGATCAAAAGTACAAACTATGCCCACACTTTCCGCCACCCCTCCTCTATTCATAGACGCTATACTATAGCTTCCAGCAATGAAAAGCACTCTATGAATTGAGGAATTGGGCCTTTCGTTTATCCAAACATCTGCCATTCATAGAGCACTTTTCATTGATGGAAGCCATAGTGCAGCTTATATGAATGGAGGAGAAGGGTGGAAAGGACGGGCATAATCAGCACTTTTGATGAGTGCCATTCATTGGCTGTATTAATCCCCCTTATTTACCGGAAGATTACCACTTTGGGGTATAGGGAGGGGGCAGATTTAAACTAATACAGCCTCCATCAGCACATGGGACACTTTTCATTGGATGTGAGTACCATGCCTTGTGCTGATTTTTTTTTACTTTAACTAAACTTAGGTTTTAGTTAAAAGAATAAAAAAAAATTAACATGCACACAAATTTTTATTGAAATATATACCTCAACATCCACAAAGGATGTAAATCCCCTTTCTGAACACCAAATGCCTTTGCAATTACCTTGTAGAAGTAGCAGTGCGTCATCCTTGTTCTGCACATAGTCTGAGCAGAGAGCAGAGCTGCGGGAGGGGCTTGACAGGCTCCACCCATTGCAGGTTGCTTGCAGAAAACTACAGGAGGGGGTGGAGACAAGACCAGTCACCCTATAGAAGAAGAGAGAGCAGCAGTGACCAGTCTTTATAATAGGAATTTCACACTGGATAACTTCACAGATCTGGAACAAATACACAAAGCACACCAAGAGTCAAGGTAGAACACACATGACTCTTGTATATAGAGTATGTTTCTTTATCCCGGAGTTCAGATTTAACCACTTCCCGTCCGGCCGTTGTATATAAATGGCCAGCCGGTGGCAGTGCAGAGGTGGGTGGCCATTTATAAACGGCCTCCCCGCCCCCCTGCTTGTGCGCGCTCCCTGGGAGCGCGCAGCATCACGATTCGGTGCCCGCTGTGTCCTCCTCTGTGCGAGGTCCCGATCATTGATCACATAAAGAGTAGTAAGCAAGATGTCACTTCTTACATCATTGCTTACTACGTGTGAAATCTGTGAATGATCACAGAGGCCACATGGTACAAGGCTATTCACAACAGCTTTGCACCATGTGACAAGCTGTGACCAATCACAGCTCACACAGTATTTCTCAATGGCTGCAAGAATGCAGCCAGAGAGAAGGAGAAATTATTGCCTTTACAACCTTTATAAGTGTAAAAGCAATCAGTGTAAAAAAATCTTCTTCACCCCCCACAAGTAGTACAGTGTCACCATGGTGACACTGTACTGCTAGGGTGACAGTATGTAAAAAAAAAAAAAAAAAAACCATAAATAATAATATACAACAATTAAATAAAAATGTAAAAAGATTTTTTTAAATTATAATTCTTGGTTATAAACTAATTTGGGTTATTTTTTCTTACTAAAAAGACAACTGAATACATTTTGGCCAAGATTTATGAAGAAATATTATTTATTTGCAAACTGTTATAAGAAAAACACTTTTTTAAAAATGTTTGGACATTTTATTTTTATAGCAAAAAAAATAAAAATCCCAGCGGTGAATAAATACCACCAAAATAAAGTTTTATCTGTCTAAAAAAAATGTTAAAAAATGAATATGGGTACAGTGTTGCATGACCGCACAATTGTCATTCAAAGTGTAATAGCGCTGAAAGCTGAAAGCAGTTAAAAGATTTTTTTTCAGAAGTGCTACTTTTTTTCTGCTAGGGTGAAAAGTTTTCAGTTAAGGAGAGACTGTGCATTAGAGCTGATGGAGGAAAGAACCCGCTCTGTAGAAAAGCAAAAACAGCACATAATAGAAAACATGAGCCTGCCAGCATCAATTATTCTTAGGGCTTCTAAAGACAACTATGTTGGTACCATTGCTCAGGACTATATTGATGTTTTCCCAAATGCTTATAGACTGCACTACGACTCTGAGATGCGTGCTGATGTTCTACAGACAAAGCAGAAGGAGGGAGTGGATGTGTCTGTGTTTGTAAGGAAACCAGAATTGTTTCTAGGGAGATTGCTTGCGGAAGAGGTCATCTTTGAGGCAGATGTTGACAAATTAAGGACTGCCCAATATATAAAAAGGGTTACTGCTACATCATCCTGTCCTATGAATCATTTTGCGGAAGACTACCTTGCTGATACTATGATTGATGTAAATAAAAAGGAGATTTCAGTATCCTTTCTTAGGGCAAATGTAAAGGCCTTGTACAATTTCAAATGTTTTTGTTGATTTCTCTAGGTACTGGTGTAGTTCTGTTCCGTGTGTTGTCTGCTCGCCTTACCTTGTAATGATGGACTTACATGTTGTGGCTGCAGTTTGTAGAGACATGGCTGATACATTCCCTTATGTCCATGTATTCATTCACGTAGCTTGTCCCTATTCACTAAAGAGACAGGCAACTTCTTGTTCCAGGTCATACGGAGGTTTATTTACTAAAGCTGGAGAGTGCAAAATCAGGCTCACTTCTGCATAGAAACCAATCAGCTTCTAACCTCGGCTTGTTCATTTAAGCTTTGCCAGTAAACCCTGGAAGCTGACTGGTTTCTATGCAGAAGTGAGCCTGGTTTTGCACTCTCCAGCTTTAGTAAATAAACCCCACAGCGTCCAGTGTATGCCTTACCAATTAATCTGTGTTGCATAACACATGTTGTGAGCTCTTTGGTAATTGCTTTGCCTGATTGTGTCTGTGTCAGATCTAATTACTGTATAGCTCTCACCTGCACCAGCACTAAACCAAGAGACCCAGGCATATGTTGTTTCTTCAAAGACAGACGGTAACCCAGCCTTTTTCAACCAGAGCGCCTTTGGGGTCCTCTCTGTGTTTCTTAGGGGTGCCTTGGAAAAATGCCATAAAATTGCCCCAAATTGCCCCCAAATTGTTAACAAGCCAACGAGTGGACCCAGCCTGCCTTTGGCAAAAGCCACAGGTTTTTATTGTGCAGTATTACTACTTTGGGAACCCTCAGTGGTGTATTCAGGTTTCATGCTGCCCCAGGCAGCACAAAAATCGCCCCCCCCCCCCTCCTTGGAGAGACCCTGACACTGACAAACAGCCCCCTCCCCCACGATAAGATCCTGACATTCACCAACAGCACCCCCCCATCTCCCCCCCACTCGAGAGAGCCTTCCACTATCACCGCCCCCCATACACCAGCAACCCACCCCGGCAAAAGAGAAGACACCTTCACAGCTCCAGACATCCCCGGGAACAAGATTCAGGCTCTGCATTCACCTTCAAGCAGCCCCTCCAAGATCCCACCTGGTCTCCATGCTGCATGTGTTCTTTCTTCTATCCCTTCTTTTGGGGGGCAGCGCTGCCCCCCTGAAAAATGCTGCTGCCCCCCTGAAAAAAATGCCACCCTAGGCAAATGTCTTGTTTGCCTTGTGGTAAATACACCCCTGGGAACCGTGCCTTTCCATTTCCTGTGTGCTTTTAATCTTTTAGACTTTTATGACACTCACATTTTGAAAAGGGGTGGCCTGATATTCCTAATTTCAAGGAGTGATGCTGTCTCCTGCCCATCCTCTGCAGCCTTTATATTGTATTGTGAGCATTCAGCCCCTATGCATTAGCCCCTGGTGATGTCTTTTCATGACAAAATGATTTGAATGGAGCTCAGCAGGTTGATGTCATCACACACACTGGTGGGTGGTGTTTGTATGCTCCATGTTCCATGTACACTTTCAAATGTTTTTGTTGATTTAACTAGGTATTAGTATAGTTCTATTCCCTGTGTTTTTGTTTTCCTTACCTTGTAATGATGGGCTTACATATTTTGGCTGCAGTTTGTTGCGTTGTGGCTGATGGATTCCACTATGTCCATGTATTCATTCACCTAGTAGGTCCCTACCCGCTAAAGAGACAGGCAACGTCTTATTCCAGTTCAATCTAATCTTTGCCATATCCTTTGTGCTTTTAATCTTTTAGCCTGTTATGAACAAATTTTGAAAAGGGGTGACCTGATATTCATAATCCCAAGGAGAGGTGCTGCCTCTTGCCCATAATCTGCAGCCTTTTTATTGTACTGTGAGCATTCAGCCGCTATGCATTAGCCTCTGGTTATGTGTCCTCATGACAAAACGCGGCATCAGATGGAGCTTAGCAGGCTGACGTCATTACGCACAGTGGTGGGCAGTGTTTGTATGTTCCATGCTGTTATTATTTCTTCCTATGTGGGTACCCATTGATTTTATCAATAAATAATACTTTTTATATGGGATTACACTAAGTACATTGTTTCCCTCCTTTCCATGGTTCTTGGCAGAAGTCATCATTGTCACAAGTATGGCTGTTTGCTTGCTATAGCTTCATTATTATACATGCGCTTATGACCTCTTGGTTGGACATCATTTGCTTCTGGTAAGAGGCTTGAATGGTGGTGGATCACTGGAGCTGGCAGTCATGCATTAACCTGTACATTGCCATGATATGCCTCATGTTTATGAAACACAATTTACAGGTAAGAATGTCTATCACGCCTTTAAGGCTACATTTGTATCAGCAAATAGCCATGCTGTGAATCTCAAATGCAAGAATCTACTAATTCCTGCGGCTGGGATTGACAGCTTTCTGGAAAAGTTGGGTACTTTGCCGCAGGTAAGCGCTGGCTGTGCAAACACACATAGCTGACAGCCTGTCATTGGACTGTACAGGCTCATCGGCCGCAACTATCCCCATACAGCTGTCAGTCCCAGCTGCAGGAATCAGTAGAATCACGTCAATGTAGCCTAAAGCTCATCTCTGAATCTTTTTTTTTTAATGTATATAGTTGCCTGAATTGGTAGTGTAGCAGGTGATGAGGATTCCACGTGATATTAATGAGTCAATCCTTATGGTTTAGAGCTCACACTAAGCCTCCGGTCACATTGGGTGTGACTTGGCATGCGATTTGCATGCCCTTTGACTTGCAAATCGTGTGCAAAGTCGCACCCTATTGTCCTCTATTAGAGCGGTCATGTGCGGTTCTGACTTGGTTGGAGCCGCACCGATTTCTAAAGTAGTGCATGCACTACTTTTTGTGCAATTTGCATAGACATCTGTGTCAGATGTCTTGCAATTGCAGTGAAATCGGCAAGTCACCCGATATTTTGAAATCGTGCAAATAGGCTTTGATGTGAACGGAAGGTAAAGCCTACTCTTGAGAAGAGGAGATTAAGGGGGGATATGATCAACATGTATAAATACATCAGTGGTTCATATAGTGAACTCAGTGACCCTGAGTTCATCACAGAGGACAGGGGGGCACTCTTTACATCTGGAGGAAAAGAAATTTAATCTCCAAACACGGAAAGGTTTCTTCACAGTGAGAGCTGTGAAAATGTGGAATAGACTCCCTCAAGAGTTGTTTCTGGCCAGTTCAGTGGATTGCTTTAAAAAAGTCCTGGATTCTTTCTGGGATACACAGAATATAACTGGATACTAACATTTATAGATAAAGTTGATCCAGGGAATATCTGATTACCTCTCTGGGGATCAGGAAGGAATTTATTTCCCTGTAGGAGCAAATTGGATCATGCTTTGCTGGGGTTTTTTTTTGCCTTACTCTGGATCAATTGTGGGTGTAGGATTATAACTTTTTTTCTTTTAATGGTTGAACTGGATGGACTTTTGTCTTTTTTCAGCCAGACTAACTATGTAACTGCATTGCAGCATGGCCCCAGTCGCTTGAATGGGTTGCATTCAGTGGCACTACTGGCCATTGAATGCAACAGAGGGGATGATTTTGTAGCTTAAAGGTGTGGTTGGGGCATGGCTCAACTAAGCCCTTAATGTAGAATTTTAGATTGGGTAAGGAAGAGTTATAACCCCTGTCAGCTTTTTTTGCCATCTGTGTCCCATTGGAGAGATTTCCCTTCACTTCCTGTCCAATAGCCACAACAGGTAGTGAGAAGAAATCTTTCCAAAGTGAAGAACATTCCTGGTAGTCACCAGGGTCACTGTTGAAAGATTTCTCCTCTATTCCTGTTCTGATACTGTAACACTCAAAATGTTGAGTTTTCTTTCACTTCTGTTGGCAGAATAAACAGAGAGGGTGAATCTCTGTTTCGGGGCAGTTGATCTAATCCCTCTCCAATCTGTATGAAAAAAAAACATTTTGCCTTCATTTATATTTGAAGGCTATTTTATTAGATTTTCTCCAGCCACCCCTTCCCCTCTGTACTGCCTGCGGCTCCAAAGCTGTAAGACATCTGCCAAACATTTGTTCCTGGGTTTTTGCATCCAATGGATACCCATCAGGGAAAGTAGTTCTTGGGTGTGCGCCCTGACAGATGGCAACTATAGCCAGGTGCTTGTCTAGAGAGGGAGAGCATAAGGTAGGATACTATGCTGCAGCTGCTCTCTATGCTCTCACAGAACTGTTAATGCTGGATCTAGTACCATTGTGTGCCTCCTGCCAACAGGGGAGCAGAAAAACCAAACACATAGACCTGTACACTGGCCACATTGGACAGTGGGAGTTGAAGTCCTGAATAGGAGACATGCTGTGGAATCCTATGGACCATTGAACTGCAGTACCGACAAGGATACAGTGGGAGGGAGGAGGGAAGGTTGTATTTCCCAGGCTGCAGACCAAGGAATGTCCTATTTTGCTGCTCAGCGACCAGATTGAACATACCTGCCTTTCTGGGTTTACGCCCACCTGACACAAGCCCATGAGCCAGAAAATCAGGGTTCTGTATGCTGGAGATCACAGAGCAGATCAGAGGCTGAGAACTGACCTACTAGTGACTGTGGGCTAAGGACCAAATCCATTTCAGGCAGATCCAGAAAACACCCGAAAAACAGGATCATTGCTGACATATCACTGGAATTGTTGAAAGAGCAGTACTGCCATTGGCCTGTCATTGCTAGTAGAGACTGAGCACTAAGAGACTGGATTAGCAGCCCTTAACACCGCATGCAGACTTTACCGAGACTGTACTTATGTGTATGACTATAGAGACTGGGACCCAACTATAGCCGGCTGAAGAACTAAGGCACAGGACTGTCTCTTTAGTCCTCATGCACACTGGGCATTTTTACAGCGGCTGTTTTTGGCTTTGGATGTTTTTTTCTACAGCTAGTAAACCCCCAGCATGTTATCCAATGTGTCCATGCACACATAGACTGTAATCAACGTTTTTTTAGCTGGGAAAAAAACCCAGAACTAGTGGGCTTCTAGAGGAGTAAAAACGCTCTAACGCTGAAAAACGCCGCAAACTGGTGTTTTTGGACTTTTTTTACCAAAAAAACCCGCTAAAAATGCTAAGTCAAAGCTCCTCTGTAATGGGTACAAGAAGCAGAAAAACAGCAGCGCTTTCTGAGTGTAGTAGATTGATAAAATCAGATTTATTAAGCAACATAGAGCAACTCACAAGATTTAACGTAAGGGCGCTCACATCACATAACAGCCATCTCCTGTAGGGTATAGGTTCCAGACTGGTCCTGGAGTTACCACCCGCAGCGGACCGGAACCTATACCCTGCAGGAGATGGCTGTTATGTGATGTGCTCGCCCTTACGTTATATCTTGTGAGTTGCTCTATGTTGCTTAATAAATACGCTTTTATCAATCTTCTACATTTAGAAAGCACCACTGTTTTTTCTACGTCTACTTTGATATGGTCACACTGAACTACTCTGATAACAGGATGTAAAAAAAGATAGTAAAAACAAATGTTTTTATTATTATTATTTTTTTACATATTGTCACCAGTCAGTATCCCTGATCACCGCCACACCAGTCATATGATGATGCTGTACTGCACTGATGTATGCTAAAAAAATTGTATTTAATTTCTTCATTTTCTAAAAAAAGTCACAAAAAATGACAATGGCAAAAAACTTGCCATGCCTCTTACTAAATACCTTGGATTGTTTACTTTGCAAAAAAGGGGTCATTCGGGGTGTATTTGTACTGTCCTGGCATTTTAGGGCCTCAAGAAATGGCATTGGCCATCAGTACATCAGGACTGATCAGTTTTCAAGTACTGTATATATACCATAGTTTGTAGGCACTATTTTCACACAAACTAATTAAAATACAATTATTGGATTTTTTTTTTTTGACAAACAACATGTAGCAGAATTAGGGCTGCCACCTCATCCCTTTAAAACTGAATACATATTATTTCCACAGGTTCTGTGGCTGATTAAGGTAGTAATTAACCTCACTTCAGGGGCGGACTGACCATTTGGAAACTAGGGCACTGCCCTAGGGCCCGGGGTCAGTAGGGGGCCCCATGAGATGCCCCTGGTACCTTTTTCATAGGCTTTTTTGAGTTTGGGCAAAGACCCAGGGGCCCCATGATCCCCTATTGCCCGGGGGCCCCATGAGTTGTCAGTCCGCCCCTGTCTCACTTAGTGCCTTATCTGCATTAAATTAGCTACAGAACCTGTGTAATTAATATGTGTTCAGTTTTAAAGGGATGAGGTGGCAACTCTAAGCAGAATGCATTTTAGCCTAAATTTATGAAAAAAAATGTTTTATTGGATATATATTATAACAGCAAGTAGAAATATTGGGCTTTTTTTTATTTAATAAAAAAAAACAGTGGTGATCAAATACTATCAAAAGAAAGTTCTATTTAAAAAAAAAAGAAGATATAAATTCAATTTGTACACTGTGTTGCATGACCATGCAATTGCCAGTTGGCAGCACAGTGCTGAATAGCAAAAAATGGCCTGGTCATGAAGGACGTAAAACCATCAAGTGGTTAAAATCCATCCAGATATAGAAGACACATAGTGCAGTTTTGTATGCATTAAAAACAAAATAAATATATTGTACTGCAAGAACGTGAATTTGCTTGATTTATGAGCCTTCCGTAGTGCTATTATTGCAGAGATTTCAGAAGGGGAAGAAGAAGCAGCAGAAAGAGTCAAACAGATGTGTTGCAGTGCAAGGAGCATGATAATAGGAAGAGAAAGCAGAGTGACAGAGAGATGAGCTCATCAGTCTCTTGCTTCTCCTTCGACTGTCCAATCACAGGTTGGGGATGGGAGGTGACCTGTACGTGTTGCCGAACTGCAGCAGATAATACGGGCTTCCTACGCTGCCAGATAGTCTGTGTTGTGTGATAGAGTTATGTAAATTTCAGATCAGAGGCGGACTAACAACTCATGGGGCCCCCGGGCAATAGGGGATCATGGGGCCCCTGTGTCCTTGCCCACACTCAAAAAAGCCTATATAAAAGGTACCAGGGGCATCTCATAAGGCCCCCTACTGACCCCGGGCCCTCGGGCAGTGCCCGAGTTTCCAAATGGTCAGTCCTCCCCTGTTTCAGATGGTCATTAATACAAATCCTTTGGCAGGTAAAACAGCTCCCAGATATGTATTTAATCTATGTATTCATCTATATATTTAGCTGTTTGCCTGGAGTGCTGTAAAGAAGCATTTGATGCAAGGCATGATTTATCATAAAAGGGTAATACCAATTAACAATGGCTAAAAAAGACTTAAAGACAGCATTTATTTCCTTTCTGAGGTTTTCTTAGATTGCTCACATGTGCCAAGGTATTACTAGAGCACCTACAACCTTCCAGTGTTTAATGTATCAGATACTGGGAGACCTTTGACATACAGAGTGTATTGACTACCCAGATTACATCATTGCTTTAGGTATCGCTATGAAAGGAGCACATTCAAAGAGTCTTTAGAGTTCATCTTCTAAAAAAATTGCCTGAAGCTCTCAACTAACTTTCTTCTGTAAACATTGTGAACTAGACATGTGCAATTTGGTGCGTTACGAATCGCAATTTGAACAAAATTTATGTGATTCATCTAAATCTCTGAATCACAATAGTAATTAATTTCAACAAAGCCAAAATAAATTATAACAAAAACAATAAATTAATTTGTATTCATTTGTTTCATTCAAATGACATCATGCAATAGTTTGGGCCTTTTGATAATGTTTGAAGCATCCAAAATACCATAACACTATACTATAATGCCAAAAGTATTGGGAAATCTCACCAAATCATTGGATTCAGGTGTTCCAATCACCTCCATGGCCACAAGTGTATAAAATCAAGCCCCTAGGCATGCAGACTGCTTCTACAAACATTTGGGAAAGAATGGGTCGCTCTCAGGAGCTCAGTGAATTCAGTGCAGGCCACACATGGGTCGAACTCTGAACAAATTTTCTTTAGAAAATTGGAAATTTTGTGCATTTGTAATCCGATGGTGTCACCATTGATTTCGAAATTCGACCAACCAAGCCTTTCATTTCACCTCATGTTGCTACAGAAAAGAATGTTCTTTTCTTTTCCAGGTCACAGCTCATGCTCATTTCTTTTTTGATTACATTTCTTGCATGAGTCTCCTGTTATTGATTAGAAATGTGTTAATTTTTCAAAAAATTTCCAACATGCCCGATCACTCAAATTCGACGGTCACTTGAAAAATCATCCATTGCTGTGGCCCACTAAATTCGAACGAAAATTCTTAGAAAAGATTTTCGAATGAAATTTTTTTCAGAATTCGACCCATGTATGACCGACTCAAGCATGGTACCATGATAGGTTGCCACCTACTGTATGCAATAAGTCCATCCATGAAATGTCCTTGATACTAAAGACCCAGGCCCACACTCATTTCTTAGTGGCATTGTCACAAAGTGGAAGCAGCTGAGAACAACAGCAACTCCAGGCAAGGCTATGTAAAATGACAGAGCGGGGTCAGCGCATGCTGAAGGGCACAGTGACCTCCAAACTTCATGTGGCCTTCAGAATAGCACAACAACAGTGTGCAGAGAGCTTCATTGAATGGGCTGCATCCAAGCCTTACATCACCAAGTGCAATGCAAAGCGTTGGATGCAGTGGGGGCGAATTAGATTAGTGTTTTTATTGCTGTCTGTGCCTTCCTGTTACTGCTAAAAAACATTGCCCCAATTTCTTAAATGGGTGTCACCGGAACAGAGACAGAAAACTTAGTCTTCAATGCAGTCACAAACAGAAATATAACCCTGACAGAATTGTAGCTCTTCTCCACTCTATTTGAAAATAAAAAGAAACTTACATCACCAAGTGCAATGCAAAGCGTCGGATACATTGGTGTAAAGCACGCCGCCACTGGACTGGACTAGAGCAGTGGAGACGGGTTCTCTGGGATGACAAATCTTCTTTGGCAATCTGATAGGCATTTCTGGGTTTAGCGGTTACCAGGAGAATGGTACTTGCCTGACTGCATTGTGCCAAGTGTAAAGTTTGGTGGAGGGGGGGTAATGGTGTGGGGGGTTGGGCTTAGCCCCTTAGTTCCAGTGAAGGGAACTCTTAAGGCATCAGCATTTCAAGACATATTGGACAATTTCATGCTCCCAACTTTGTGGGAACAGTTTGGGGATGGCCCCTTCCTGTTCCAACATGACTGAGCACCAGTGCACAAAGCAAGGTCCATGAAGACATGGGTGAGCGAATTTGGGGTGGAGGAACTTGACTGGCCTGCACAGAGTCCTGACCTCAACCCGATAGAGCACCTTTGGGATGAATTAGAGCGGAGAATGTGAGCCAGGCCTTCTCATCCGACATCAGTGCCTGACCTCACAAATGTCCTTCTGGTCAAATGGTCAAACCTTCCCATAGACACCCTCCTAAACCTTGTGGACGGCCTTCCCAGAAGAGTTGAAGCTGTTATAACTGCACATGGTGGGCCAACTCAATATTGAACCCTACGGACTAAGACTGGGATGCTATTAAAGTTCATGTGTGTGAAAAAGGCAGGCGTCCCAATACTTTTGGCAATATAGTGTACATAACGAATGATCCGAATTGATTTGGATCCATTTTGTTTTTCTAGTGATTGAGTGTAGCATGAATATTTTAATAATCAGCCTTTCTTTCTGCATTAACATTTTTCATTAATATAAAAATGCACTACATATGAAATGAAAACACATTGCAGTAAATACAGTAAGGTATAAAAGTGAAATAAAATGATTTCTACTTATTGTGTTTGAGTTGATGGAGGTGGATCCATTAGAATCTCTGAATCATAACATGTATTAATCAGCTTATTCCATTTCTCGTGGTGGGTTGGATTAGCAGGGATGACTCAGAATGCATAGGTAATCTCCTGAAATAACAAATTATGTTAAAACAAATATAGTCAATCTTCCTAAATAACTTCTGAAAAAACAAATTGATTCAGAACAACAAATATATGAAATAAATACAAATATACTGTACAAGGTGAATTCCAGAATTAATCATTCTAACATAGCGAATTAGCCAAAGCAAAACACATTTTTCTGCTGTACATATCTCTACTTTCTGGAATCAAGAAAACTTTTAAGTGACTTACCGAAGCTATGGTAAAAGTCTACAACTATGCCAGGCATGAATCAATTTTTGAATCAATGCTTGGAGGAGAAGTCTGTCTTCCTGTTGCCATTCAGTAGGGTGCTCTACTGATGGTGAGTGGTGGAACATCAAGGTCACTAAAAGTATGAATCATGACGCAAATGGGGTTTTAAAGAAGCTTCAGTTCTATATGGCAATGAAATATGCTGAAAGCGGTATTAAACTCAAAACCAAAATGTAATATATTGTAGTTTACCAATCATTAGATGTGGTGGATGCATTTGTTTTCTTTTTTTAGGCTTTTGTCCTTCTCCTGGTGATCTGTCCAGTAACACACCTCCTGTATTAGAGTGCCTCCACTCTGGATGAAGGAGCACAGAAAACATAACAGACAGTAGCATGCCCCTCTAAATTGAACTGATACATTGGTAAGAACTTGTTCTCTTGAAAAACAACAGACTTACTGGCCAGATCACCAAGCGAAAATAAAAGAAGGAAAGCTTAAAAAAACACTAATGCAGCCATCACATCTAAGAATTGGTATGCTGCAATAGAATACATATTTACTTTATAGTTTAATACCATTATTATGATTATTAATATTGTACAGGATTTATAGAGCACTTCACAAAACAGAGTGAGGCATTATTTACTAATTACAAGTACTTACAGTACAGTATTATTATTATACAGTATTTATAAAGCGCCAATAGTTCGCTCAGTGCTGTACATTACAAAGGGGGACAGAACATGTGACAGAACAATACCAATACAATGCAAAACATGAGGGGATCGAGGGCCCTGCTCTTTCAAGCTTACAATCTAGGAGTACATATATTATATATTCACATCAGTCCCTAACCCTCAAGGGGTGTACAATCTAAGGTCCCTAACTCACATTCATACATACACATACTAGGGACAATTTAGACAGGGTCTAATTAACCTACCAACATGTCTTTGGAGTGTGGGAGGAAACCGGAGTACTCAGAGGAAACCCACACAGGCACAGGGAGCACATGCAAACTCCAGGCAGATAGTGCCATGGTTGGGATTCGAACCAGCCATCTTAATGCTGCTAGATGGAAGTGCTAACTATTTAGCCATTGTGCTGTCAGTGCAGGTACAGTATAATTCAATACAAGACGATTAGGAGGGCCCTTCACATGGAGCTTACAATCGAAAAGGGAGTGGGAAGTGGTACAAAAAAGAATAGTTGTGGGCAATTGTAAAATGGGCAGATGTAGTAAATGTTAATTCTACCAACGAGAGATATTTTGGTGCCAATGCCTATATTAGAGACTTACAACATAATGATAAAGTGTTTCATTGTGATTTGAGTCATTTGGTTGCCATATTAAAGTACAGACTCCGCCAAATGCTACCAAAAGTGGCCCTCCTTAGTATCCTGAATCCTTGCCAGTGAAACAAGGACATGAGACTTCTTGATTAATTAACTTCTATAATTCCAGTCATGGCTGGAGTCCCACATTTTCTCAGGATTTCCATTTCAGGAACTTCTGAATGTCTAAGGAGTAAAAGTAGTTGTATAGGTTGAAGGCTGGTTACCTGCATGCGTTCTATGCAAACCAGCGATGGGCGGCTGCTCTCCCTGATCTCTGCCTCCTCCACTAGTGATGAAACTAGTCAGAGGCGGAGTCAAGCCAAACAGGAAGTGTGGTTGGAATGCAAGGTTAGAAGGTGATGCCAATTTCCTGATTTTTCTAATGGGGACAGCATATTATATACCTACAACTTATATATCCATGTGCACGGTTTAACCTCCCTGGCGGTATTCCCGAGTGTAGCTCGGGGTAAAATTTCAGTACCAAAAGCAGTAACCCCGAGCTACCGGGCTTACCATGCGGCGTTGCTCAGGGGGTCCCTGCAGCGCTTACCTTGTCCTTCGCTCCCGCGATGTGTCCCCTGCAGGGTCCCCGGCCATCTCCTCCGGCCGATGCCGGCATCCGGCTTCCGTGTTCCGGTCCCTGTGACGTCGGGACGTACGGGGGCCGGAACCGGCGGCAAATTAAATTTTTTTTAAAAATGTAATTTTTTTGTAAACGAATATTACATAGTAAAACATTCCTGTATCAAACTATTTCATATACATTTTGTCCCGAGTGCTTTGTCCTGTGCCCTGCCTGCATTTTTACTGTTCTTTCTGCCTGGAAACTGAGAAATGTCCATGGCATCCAAAAAGTGTCCCTTTATGTCAAAATCGGTTTTAGATCAGCTAGAGAACAGCGATAGTAAATCAGAACCACTTGCAGAATTGAGTGATAATGATTCGTGGGGGAAATTCATCATCAGACACTGAAAACGATTCTGCGACTTTGCTCAGTGATGTGCGAACTTGCGCTATATTTCAACTTTCAGTGTTTTTGGTTTGATTATATTATTGAATTAAATTTATTATTATTATATTATTATTTTTTTATGATTATTTATTAAATTATAATTTTTGATTTCGTGTTTCAAGTTTTATCATATCCGGAATGTTTAATAGACTCTTGTTCGGACAGATTTCAGTGAGTTATTCCTAAAAATTACAGCCTACAATAAAAAAAAATACATATTTCATGCAAAAAAATGGTACCAGTTTCAGCACCAAAAATCTGAAATAATCATACCGCCGAGGAGGTTAACTACCTCCAGTCCAGGCTATTTCTGATACTTTTTGTTCACATGTAACAATCATTTTGTTTTTGCTAGAAAATTACTTCAAACCCCAAACATTACAGTGGATATAAAAAGTCTACACACCCCTGTTAAAATGTCAGGTTTCTGTGATGTAAAAAAATGAGACAAAGATAATCATTTCACAACTTTTTCCACCGTTAATGTGACCTATAAACTGTACAACTCAGTTGAACAACAAACTGAAATCTTTTAGGTGGAGGGAAGGAAAAATAAAAAACTAAAATAATATGGTTGGATAAGTGTGCACACCCTTACACTAGTACTTTGTTGAAGCACCTTTTGATTTTATTCCAGCAGTCTTTTTGGGTATGAGTCTATCAGCATGGCACATCCTGACCTGGCATATTTGCCCACTCTTCCTTGCATAAACACTCCAAATCTGTCAGATTGCGAGGACATTGATGAGGAGTCCCTGATGGGCACTGATAGGCTGCGCCGATGGGCACTGATAAAGAGTCCCTGTTGGGCACTGATAGGCTGCACTGATGAGGTGTCCCTGATGGGCACTGATAGGCTGCGCCGATGGGCACTGATGAAGAGTCCCTGATGGGCACTGATAGGCTGCACTGATGGGCATTAATGAGGAGTCCCTGATGGCCACTGATAGGCTTCTCTGATGGGCACTGATGAGGAGTCCCTGATGGGCACTGATAAGCTGCGCCAATGGGCACTGATGAAGAGTCCCTGATGGGCACTGATAGGCTGCGCCAATGGGCACTGATGAAGAGTCCCCGATGGGCACTGATAGGCTCTACTGATAGATAAATAACAAGGAAGGCGCCTCTAAGTGCAGTATGCAGCAGTTTATTGAGTAGCAAAGGTTAAAAGCACTCACAAGATAGCAGTCAGATAAATGCTCATCAGGTATAATGCCAGGGAGACACACTGAGCCAACCAGTGGTAGTGAGTGTGGTGGAAAGCACAGGCAAGATGGCCACCGTACTTCCAGGAGAGACGTGAAACACACGCATCGGAAGTGACATCAAGGGAGCGGTCAGACTAAGGAAGGAGTGTCTGTATATGCTCTGAAACACATTACCGCCCCCTTGATGTCACTGGCAGGCATCACTACAGTATAGACAGCAAAATTCTAGTGACATACCGAGATGTTGCTGGGTGGGAAGTGGTTAACCACTTGACACCCGGCCTATGGCCAAATGGCATCCGCAAAAGTGCATTACCTTTCCGGGAGGCCGCCATATGGCGTCCTCCCGCACACGCGCAGTTGGCGCACTTTTAGAGCCTTGCAGCGGCGCAATCTGTCACCGGCCATGTACCTCGGACACGGCCGATGACAGATCTGAGTACCGGCCCCCATTTCCGGTACCATGTGACCTGCTGTGACCAATCACAGCAGGTCACATGACAGTTGTATACAATGGATGGCTTCATTCATGCCATCCATTGTATACTACTGCCTAGCTGTGAATGGTCACAGCTAATCACATGCACATGTCATGTGATTATCTGTGGCCAAATCACAGCTAAGCACACAAAAAAAACAAAAAAAACCTGAATGAATCGATGTCATTCAGGTAAATGCTTGCTTATAGCAAAGTAATTCTTTGCTATAAGCAAATTGTGTAAAAAAAAAAAAATACTGTAACATTGTACTACTTTGGACATAGTGAAATATCACAAAAAAATCTTAAAAAAAAGAAAAAAAACTTTAATAAAAAATTTAAAATAAAAAAAATAAATAAAAATAAAAAAAAATATATATATATTTTTTCACACTGTCACCAGTCAGTGTCCCTGTTCACCGCCATGCCAGTTATATGATGACGCTGTACTGCACTGGTGACAATATGTAAAAAAAAAAGTGAAAATAATTTTTTTTATTTTTTCATTTTCCGAAAAATTATGACAAAAAAAATACGACTTCAAAAAACTCGCCATGCCTCTTATGAAGTACGTCCAACTGTCTACTCTGCAAAAAGGGGTCATTTGGGGATATCTGTACTGTTCTGACATTCTTGGACCTCAAGAAATTAGATTGGCTGTCAGTACTTCAGGATTGATCAATTTTCAGATCTATACCATAGTTTGTGAACTCTATAACTTTTCTACAAACTAAATAATACATCCTAATTTGGGTTATTTTCACCAAAGACATGTAGCAGAATACATCTCGGCCTAAATTTATGAAGAACAATTATTTATTTGCAAACTTTTATAACAGAAACAAAGAAAAACGTGTTTTTTTTTCAAAATGTTCTGTCTTTTTTGTTAATTTAGCAAAAAATAAAAACCCCAGCGGTGATTAAATACCACCAAAATAAAGCTCTAGTTGTGTGAAGAAAATGATAAAAGTTTAGTTTGGGTACAATGTTGTATGACCGCGCAATTGTTATTCAAAGTGTGAGAGCGCTGAAACCTGAAAACTGGCCTGGGCAGGAAGGTGTAAAATTGCCCGGTATTGAAATGGTTAAAGTGCATTGTTCCATGTGAGTGCCAATTTGGGGGTTTAATAAATTTTGAATATTTTAATACGGTAAAAAACAATGATGGCTTTTTTTATTCCATTTGAGCCTTGTTTGCTGGAGGATCTACCTTAGTGAAGCAGGAGCAGCTGGTGAAGCAGACAATATCCTATAACAGAGGGTTTGCCCCCAGGGTGGGGAAGGTGTGCAGTGACCCTCTGACACTAAGAAATTGCTTTGCAGTGCTGTTTGTTTTCACAGGCACTATGTTTAGTTGATATTGCACATAGGACACTATTATGATGTATTGACTTTTTGTATTGGCTTTGTCACTATCATTCACTATATGCTATATATAAAATAAAGAAATTGTTTTGAAGTGCTTTTTGGTATCACATGCTAAGTTTATTTTCAGTTGCACACAGGGCAGGTTCATGGTGTTGTTTTATGCACAATATATAAACACTGCTCAAAAAAAATGAAAGGAACGCTTTTTAATCAGAGTGTAGCATCAAGTCAATTAAACTCCTGCGATATTGATCTGGTCAGTTAAGTAGCAGAGGGGGTTGTTAACCACTTGCCCTCCAGAGTATTTACCCCCCTTCCTGACCAGGCCATTTTTGGCCATACCACGCTGAGTACTTTAATTGACAATTGCGCAGTCATGCAACGCTGCACCCAAATAAAATTGACATCCCTTTTCTTCCCACAAATAGAGCTTTCTTTTGGTGGTATTTGATCAGCCGTGCAGATTTTATTTTTTGCGCTATAAACAAAAAAAGACCAACAATTTTGAGAAAATAACTATTTTTTACTTTTTGCTATTAAACATGTCCAGTAAAAACTTTTTGAAAATCAAATTTCGTCATAAATTTAGGCCAAAAATGTATTCTGCTACATCTTTGCTAAAAAAAAAAATCCCAATACATGTATAGTGATAGGTGTATGTGAAAGTTATAGCATTTACAAATGGCGGTATATATACTGGAATTTTTTTTCTCTTCTAGTAAGTGACTTATAGCGGGACTGCGAGACTGTGGCAGGCATTCTGACACTGCTGGGAACTGACTTGGTGTCACTAACATCCCCAGTGACACCAATACAGTGATCAGTGCTAATAAAAAGCACTGACACTGTACTAATGGCACTGGGCAAGAAGGGGTTAACGTGGGGCGATGAAAAGAGTTAACTGTGTGCTGTTTTACTATGTTGGCTGTGAGTGCTTTACACTGTAAGCACACTGCTTAGTTTGGTTCTGCTATGCAGAGCCATACAAAGCAGTGTGCAGGAGCTGACGGGAGAGATCTGTGTTGTTTATACACAGGTCTCTCCATCATTGGTAATACTCGGCGATCACTGGGTGCCAGCAAGGAATCACTTACCGGGACCCAGTGATTGACAGCCTAGGCCGCGAATGGCGGCGTGGGCAGGGCGCGTCCGCGGTATGCGCATGCCCCCTACCTGGAACTGCAAAATCAGGTATATTATTGTGTTATTCAGTTGATGTTATAATGCAGAAATCATTCTAGTCACCCAGAAGATATTACTTCTTGCTAAACTGTTAGACTATTTAATAATATGCAGTATAGATTTTCTTATTTGGTCTCCTACTTTTTATACATGAGACATGATAGAGTGGAGGCCCTGGAGCAGGGGCGGACTGACAACTCATGGGGCCCCCGGGCAATAGGGGGTAATGGGGCCCCTGTGTTCTTGCCCAAACTCAAAAAAGCCTATGAAAAAGGTACCAGGGGCATCTCATGGGGCCCCCTACTGACCCGGGGCCCTCGGGCAGTGCCCGAGTTTCCAAATGGTCAGGCCACCCCTGCCCTGGAGATTATTTGAGGTTTTGTCCTCTTCGACACAGAGCTCTACTTTTCAGTTACCAAACAAGTGACATCACAATACACCAGTAACAAGTGTTACAAAGAGGACTACATTGGTATATGTTCTGTCTTCATTACACATGTCCCTGTGTGTAGCTCGAGATGCAGCCAAACCCTCATATTCTGCAATTAATCAGACTGAAGGTAATCTTGAAGCTTTATTAACAAAACAGGGTGGGTGAAACTATGGAAAAAACAGATAAGACGTACATATAATCAATGTATGAAATATACAAACACAATTAAATGATTAGGCTGTGGATGGCAATAAGTCCATGTTCAGCAGCGATGCTGCCTGTAGGGGATGTAAGTTCAGTCTACAACATGTGCCGCAGAGAATTGTGGCTGGTTCCTTTCCCTCAGTTAAATTAAAATGGAGTCTGAGCTCCCAGGATGTACCTGTTTCTTTTTCTTAGAATGAAGGAATTTTTAATTTAAGGCCAAACAGTCTCTCTTTATAAATTTATTCCAGGCTTCACATAGTGGCCACATTTAATATTGTATAATAATTTTCTCTGCTGAAGGCAGTACAGTATAGATGAAACAGACAGATGTATTCTCATGCCTAATTCAGAATTTGCCACGCTTGTACCCTAACTTCTGAATGAAACTCTTAAGTTTAAGGCTGAAGCTTGTTGCAATGAATTTCAATCTCAATATTTAACTGCCTCCCGCTCGCCATATAAGGTAATGAAAGGCGCAAGGCGGTTCTCTCGTTCTGGGAGGATGTCATGTGACGTCCTCCCATTCTAAGCGTGCATGCTTTGGGAGTGCGCAGCACGGCGATCAGCGGTGCGCTGTGTCCCTCGACACAGCAGATCACTGATCAACAGAAAGAGCCAAAGATATCGGCCTGGTCATGTGATCAGCTATGTCCAATCACAGCTGATCACATGTAAATAGGGAAATGCCGGTTATCGGCATTTCTCTCCCCACGAGCTGTCACGCTGACAGCTCAAGAGGAGTTGAGAGCCGGTAATTGGCTTTACTCAGAGGGGACATGTGCACTGATCATCAGGGCACTGATGATCAGTGTGCCCTGATGATCTGTGTAGCCTCAGCAGTGCCACCTGTCAGTGTCCATCAGTGCCAGCTATCAGTGCCACCTGCCAGTGCACATCAGTGCCACATCAATGCCACATATCAGTGCCTACCAGTGCACATCAATACCACATATCAGTGCCCATCTGAGCTGTCTTTCAGTGTTACCTATCAGTGAAAGTCAGTGCCACCTATCAATGCCAGTCAGTGCAACCTATCAGTGCTGCCAATCAGTGCCAGTCAGTGCCGCCTATCAGTGCCCGTCAGTGCTGCCTATCAGTGCCAGTCAGTTCCACCTAACAGTGCCAGTCAGTGTCACCTAACAGTGCCAGTCAGTGCCACCTAACAGTGCCAGTCAGTGCCACCTAACAGTGCCATATATGAGTGCTGCCTTTCAGTGCCCATCAGTGATGCCTGTCAATGCCCATCTGCCTCACCTACCAGTGCCTCCTCATCAGTGCCACCTATCAGTGTCTATCAGTGCAGCCTATCAGTGCCCATCACTGCAGCCTCATTAGCGCACATCAGTGAAGGAAACAAAATCACTTATTTACAAAATGTTATAACAAAAACTAAGATAAAACTTTTTTTTTCAAAATTTTCAGTGGTTTTTGGTTTGTTTAGCAAGAAATAAAAAAACCCAGAGGTGATTAAATACCACCAATAGAATGCTCTATCTGTCTCAAAAAAATTATAAAAATTTCATATGGGTACAGTGTTGCATGACCGCGCAATTGTCATTCAAAGTGTGACAGCACTGAAAGCTGAACATTGGCCTGGGCAGGAATGGGGTATGAGTGCCCTGTAGGCGAGTGGTTAAACGTGTAAAAAAATGTTTTTTCTGTTTCATAAGTTCCAGGTATGAAGACAAGAGGATGAAGTAAATAGACACTAACTGTCTCAAATATGGAGGCAGATTATATACATTAACATCATTGAAATATTTAGAAGGTCATTCTTGAACCTTCGTCACTTGGCCTTGTGAAACTTCTTATCCCTCTCTCTTCTCCGCTTTAATGTGATTTACACCCTCATAACACCGTGTTGTGTTCAGTTTAAAATGACAGCAATTTAAATAAAGCATCGAATGCCATCCATGTCTGTAACCTTCAGTCTGCTTACAGAGTGCAGTAAATTGAAGAAGCACAAGGTTGACAGCATTATTTAGAAAAACATATTTTTGTAGCCTAGAGGCGGGCACCAGTGCCATCCAAATACTAGATTCACTTATCTCCCAATTCGCAAATAACGAGCAGGGCCCATTACTTGAACCTTTTTTTATTACTTTTCCGGAAACGATCCATGAAACAGATATTAGATGTAACTTCATAGAGGGAGAAGGCAAGGCACAGCAAAGATTGAAGGAGCGGATTCAGAGGCTGGTATTGAAAAGTGCACATCTCGTTTAGGAGCAGCTACGTACATGTTGGAATTACTGGCATTATCAACAGCAGGATGTTTATAAAAGAGAAGCCCACCCAAAATTAATAACCAGCCTACCTATTGGGGTTTTTTTTTTAAAGTAAATTGATATATAATATTTTTATCTTTAACCTCCCTAGCGGTATGATTATGTCAGGAATTTTGTACCAAAAGCGGTACCATTTTTTTGCATGGAAATATGTATTTTTTTTATTGTAGGCCTGTAATTTAGGAATAACTCCCTGAAATCTGTCGGAACAAGAGTCTAGTAAACATTCCGGATATGATAAAACTTGAAACACGAAATCATAAATTATAATTTAATAAATACTCATAAAAAATAATAATATAATAATAATACATTTAATTCAATAATATAATCAAACCAAAAACACTGAAATGTGAAATATAGCACCAAGTTCGCACATCACTGAGCAAAGTCGCAAAATCGTTTTCAGTGTCTGATGGCGAATTTCCCCACGAATCATTATCACTCAATTCTGCAAGTGGTTCTGATTTACTATCGCTGTTCTCTAGCCGGTCTAAAACCGATTTTGACCTAAAGGGACGCTTTTTGGACGCCGTAAGTTTCCAGGCAGAAAGAACAGTAAAAATGCAGGCAGGGCACAGGACAAAGCACTCGGGACAAAATGTATGTGAAATGCTTTGATAAAGGAATGTTTTGCTATGAAATAATCGTTTAAAAAAAAATGTTATTTTTTTTTAATTTTCAAATTTGCCGCCGGTTCCGGCATCCGTATGTCCCGACGTCACAGGGACCGGAACACGGAAGCCGGATGCCGGCATCGGCCAGAGGAGATGGCCGGGGACCCTGTAGGGGACGCATCGCGGGAGCGAAGGACAAGGTAAGCGCTGTAGGGAATCCCTGTGCAACACTGCATGGTAAGCCCGAGTGTAGCTCGGTGTTACCGCTTTTGGTACTGACATTTTACCCCGACCTACACTCGGGAATACCGCCAGGGAGGTTAACCACTTGCCCTCCTGAGGATTTACCCCCCTTAATGACCAGGCCTCTTTTTGCTACTCGGCGCTGCACTAATTCAACTGATAATTGCGCGGTCATGCAATGCTGCTTCCAAACAAAATTTACGTCCTTTTTTTCACACAAATAGAGCTTTCTTTCAGTGGTATTTGATCACCTGTGCGCTTTTTATTTGTCACGATATAAACAAAAAAAAGACCAAACATTTTGAAGAAAAACGATATTTTTTACTTTCAGCTATAAAAAATATATAGTAAACTCAAAGTTAGTTATAAATTTAGGCCAAAATGTATTCTGCTACATGTTTTTGGTAAAAAAAATCCCAATAAGTGTATATTGATTGCTTTGTGTGAAAGTTATAGCGTCTACAAACTATGGTATAGATACTGCAATTTACGCCATTTTTTTGCTATACAGCGCTGCGCTAGTTTAACGGACAATTGCGCGGTTATGCAGTATGGTACATAAATGAAATTTACATCCTTTTTTTTCCCACAAATTGAGCTTTCTTTCAGTGGTATTTGATCGCCTGTGCATTTTTATTTTTTGCGCTATAAAAAAAAGGCTGACAATTTTGAGGAAAAAAAACAATATTTTGGACGTTTTGCTATAAAATATGTCCCGTAAAAAAAAAATTAAAAAATCAAATTTAGTCATAAATTTCTGCCAAAATGTATTCTGCGACATGTCTTTGCTAAAAAAAAACCCACAATACGTGTAAATTAATTGGTTTACGTGAAAGTTATAGCGTTTACAAATGGCGGGAAAGATTATACTAATAATGGCAGCGATCAGCGACTTATGGCGGCGATCAGTGACTTATGGCAGCGATCAGCGACTTATGGCGGGACTGCGGCGGACATTCTGACACTGGGGGGGAACTGACTTTGGGTCACTGACATCCCCAGTGACACCAATACAGTGATCAGTGCAAAAAAAAAACACTGACACTGTACTAATGGCACTGGGGAGGAAGGGGTTAACTTTATTATTCAGTGAAAGGGTAACTGTGTGAGGGGGAGTGTTTTACTAGGGGGCGGGGGTGTGTACTGCAGGGAACACCGCTGATCGGGAGAGAGAAACTCTTCTGTCCCGATCAGCGTGTCAGGAGCTGTCAGGGAACTGACAGAAAGCACAGCAACTGCAGCTGTGCTCTCTGTCACTGATTGCCGCTAATCGCCGGGACATAGCCGGTAACGACCGGCTGTGACCCGGAGACTGACATCTGCGGCCGTGATCGGCGGGACAGGTAGGGCGGCGGCACGCAAAAAATACAGACTAGCTAACAGAAGAACAAGTTGATCAGCATGAGCTTTTAAAAAACTAACAAAAAAATTATATAAATTCGACTATATCTGATGCAGTCTAGCCAATGCAATTTTCTGAGTCCGTGCCCCAAATAACCCCAAGGACAAAAGGAAGGCAGAAAAATGTGTTTTGTTTTTTTTTGTTGGGCTGTGATTTTTTTTAGGGGCTTATCTATGATTTAGTGGGTGGTGGGCATTAACATGGATTCTGAACTCAAAAAGTAGAGATTTTCTATGTTATAGGGGTCATCAGAAAATGTTAAAGTGATTGTAAAGGTTAAAGGGTTTTTACCTTCATGAATTCTATGTATGAAAGTAAAAAAAACCTGTGTGCTGCTCCCCCCGCAATACTCACTTGAGCCCCATCTACATCCAGCGATGTGCATGGGAGCCTTGGCTGTCCTGGGTTTCTGTCTCCTCACTGGCTGAGACATAGCAGCAAGAGCGATTGCTGTCAATCACCGCAGCTAATTTTATCTTATGGATGCATAGAGAGGGGCTCTATGCATCCAGGGACACTGGTCAAAGGGGAGCGGTCAGGAGCACTGGTGGGGGACCCAAGAAGAAGAGGATTGGGGCTACTGTGTGCAAAACCACCAGACAGAGCAGGTAGGTATAACGTCTTATTAAAAAAACCACAAAGCTTTAATATCACTTTAACTGCGGCTAAACAGTATCCTGAGAAATTTACTTTTTGTCTGAAACTCCTCCTGAAAATTACCAGTGCAGATGCTGGTTTCTGAGGTTGTCTAGGCTCTCCTCTGCCTACAGCTTCATACCTGTAATCTTTATTATGTTAAATTCTAAGACATTGCTGCCCCTGACTGCTTGTCTCATGAGATGTAAAGTAAGATTTAGTGATGCCAGTACAGTTCTGCTCACTGTTTTCCTGGCTGGAGGCTTTCACATCATCTACCAAGATGGCCACCTTCCTACAGAGACACAGTACAGAACAAGATATGGTAACTCCATTATTGGGAAAAGATCAGCTACAGGGAGACCACAAACACTACTGGTCGCTAGTTCTTTGCCCCTTTGACTATCTTTTTTAGGCATTACTTCAGTTCCTCTTTAAGAAGTAATGGACCCGTTTCTTATTATCCTCAATTACGTTATGTTTCAGTGTAATTTTTAATGCAGGGCTTTAAACCCTGAAAACAAGTTAAAAATCCAGTCTCCTACCTTGTTCATGCAGTGCAACTCTACAGCTTTACTTTAAAGCTCTGCCAGCTACGCATACTCACCTTACCTTCACTACCCCATAGCTTCTTTCAGCAACCAGTAGCAAATAGTGGAAGCCTAGGGTAAGCTTCACATTGTAGCCTGGAAACTACACTGGGCTGTACACTCTCCTTGCCCACATGTGACAGCATAGGGTGCATTAGCAACCAATCACCAAGTACCAGTGCTGTCACATGGAAGAAAGGGGAGTCTGAAATATTCTCTGAAATATTACCTGTGCCATGTGCAACTCAGGAAAGACAGGGGGAGATTAGAGAACTCAATACATGGCTAAAGACCTGGTGTAAGGGGGAAGGATTTGGGTTTCTAGAGCACTGGGCTGACTTTTCATTGGGGTGCAACTTATATGCTAGAGATGGTTTGCACCTAAATGGAAGGGGGTCTGCTGTGCTGGGGGAGAGGTTTATGGGGAGGCTGGAGAAGTATTTAAACTAGGATCAAGGAGGGAGGGAGAATTAGATTATAATGGGGCAGACAGATCAGACCGGGGTCAGTACTTATTGGTGGGTGGAATGGGGAAAGATGGGGGGAAGGCTATAGCAGATGATAAGAAGGTTCCCATGTTATAAACAACCATTGTAATTGGTACCATTTGTAAGAAAATAAAAAATATGCAAAATACGTGTGCACAAGATGCCAATTGAAGTGTTTGTTCACCAATGCCAGAAGTCTGCCAAGCGAAATAGGTGAGTTGGAAGCTTTAGTGCATGAACAGAACTATGATTTAATTGTATTGCTGAATCTTGGCTTCATTCTTCACATGACTGGGTCATTAATATTCCTGGTTATGTTCTCTTTCTGTGAGGCAGTAAAAAAAGGAAAGGTGGTGGTGTCTGTCTCTATGTGAGAAGTGATCTCAGAGAGAGTGTGAAAGAGGACCTAGTTGATGGAGAGTGTGGTGAGGCTGAAGTATTATGGGTGGAACTGCACATGGGGGTGCGTACTACAAAGGTAATCATTGGAGTTCTTTATAGGCCTCCCAGTGTTAATGAGGAGGTGGAGACTCAGCTTCTTGCACAGATCGAAAGGGGTGCAAGGGCTGCGACAGTGATAATAAGGGGGGATCCCCACAATTACAGTATATATGAACCCTTGCTGTGTAAAACAACCCATTCAGTTTGAAATGTAAATGAAAGGTAAAATATTTATGTATACATTTCCATTTTCATAAGTGATTACATACCCTCTGATCTCAGCTGCATAAGGATCTTAGAGAGCTTGGGGAGGAGAAACAGCAGAACACCGATCTTCCCAGTGAATGGAAGTGCAGGAGAGAGGGTGCATGTGAGCTTAAGTCTGACAATTGGAAGAGAGTCGAGTTCTCAGCATAGCTAGAAAATTAACCACGCTGTGCTCTCATGCCTAAAGTGGTAAGTTTTAAAGTGATACTAAAGGTTCATTTTTTAAGTTTTTTTTTTAAATAACAAACGTGTTATGCTTACTTGCTGTGTGCAGTGGTATTGCACAGAGCAGCCTGGATCCTCCTCTTCTCGAGTCCCCAGCAGGCTCTCCTGGCTCCTTCTTTCTGTTGGATGCCCCCATAGCAAGCAGTTTGCTATGGGGACACCTGCTGCTCTGTGTGTCCATTCACACATGGAGCCATGCCCCCCTCTTTCCTCTTTAGCTGACTGGCTGTGATTGACAGCAATGGGAGCCAATGGATCTAGATGGGGCTCAGGTAAGTATCGAGGGGGCTGGGAGCATTGTTGTGTACAGAAGATTTTTTACCATCATGCATAGAATGCATCAAGGTAAAAACCCTGAGCCTTTACAACCACTTTAATTTTAAAGTAGGGGGAGCTGGCAGGAGCACCAGAGATTTCACACAAAGGAAGCAATACAAAGAGAACAGGATACTTTTTCATACAAGTACATGGTACAGCAGGCACATATCAATACTATGAAATGCTGGGTTTACAAGTTCTTTACATTAAAGTTCTGGTCTGCCCCAGTGGATTGATACAGAAGAAGAAACTGGAATGGGCACTGAGGATTACTCTGCCTACTCCCAAATTTGAATCGATAGGATCTACAACCCTTTCTGTGCATGCACCCAGGGGTATTTAAAAAGTCCCCTCTCTGCCCCCTGATGAACTTATTTGGGCCCAAGCCTGATACAGGAGCTCTGGCTCTATCCCCCCTATTGGCATCCCTGTTTGTAGGAACCTTTAGTCTATTCCCATTTAGTAATCCATCAGAAAATGGGGCCAATTATCCATTATCTGCCATAAACATTGTAGGGCATGTTCAATATGTGCAGAGAACAAACCAAAAGTACACAATGCAATAGCCCATAGCAACCAACAAGGTTCAGACCACTACATTATGATTGGCGGCTACAGGGTTACAGTATTAAATGTTGTTATATGTTATATGTTGTCTTTCTTTATTATTGTATTTCATTTTTTAATTACATTTATTGTCTTAATCTGGCCTGTATACAAGGATGGCATTTACTTTACACAACGGATGAAAAATTCAATGTGGAGTTACTAGCCTATGTGCTCCGAATACATATTGTGTAATGAAATGTTCCATCTGGCTGTGCTTTTGTTTATCATGTTTCAAATATTATATATTCTAGCTGTAAAGGCATTACAAAAAAAAAGACTGCTACCATAATCCTGAATAATTTCATACAGTCCATTTTATATTACACCATAAGAATGCACAGAGACAGCAGTTGGATTTTGCTATATATAAGGTAAAAGAATGAGGAATGTTTCATATACTGCTATATACTAGAGATGTAAGTCATGCTATGAAGATAACTCCATGTGGCAAGTTCAAGAGGGAAGCGAGAAAGTACTGCACTAAATTAGGGCACAGTATAATAGATTTGTAGAATAGCCTCCCAGGGTAAATGGTAGGATCAGAAATCCTGAGTAGTGGAAGGTACTGACAGTAGACTGTGTTACATCTCGTTTCTGAAACTAAGTGAATTATATTCCAGATTAACCCATACATGTTCTCAGTTGTGTTTAGAGCTCATGATGCTCCAGGCAGATGTGAGGATTTGTCTTTACAGGCCTCAACCCTTGCTCATTTCACTCCACAATTGCTATCTGTATTGCTCTGCTCCTTGGCAATAAGGAGTAAAAGGAACATTGTTATGACTAGTCATGACGAGTAAATAACACAAACCCTGTTTTGTGGAGCAGAAGATGACAGAGCAGAGGATTCACACTTCTTGATAAGGGTCAAGTATGGAATTTGGGTCTATTATCCAGATATGAAGCCCAGCAGGCCACCGAGGAAGGGGAAGTGAGCATGCACCTTCCCGTTGAGCCAAATCAGGGCACTTGCCTTAAACAATTGTAGGGTGCCTTGCCAAGGGGGCCACCTGGAGACAAGGGCCTCATCCCCACATCTTGGGATCTTAACAACCTTCCCATCGCAGCCCTTTAAGAGCCTCTAAATGCTGGGAACTGTCACATGATTGCAAAGCTCTCAATCGCAAGTGTGCGGTAACTGTGCTGGGAGTGTGCAGGGCGTATGCTCTCATCACAGAAAAGTGTTTACATCGGGCCGCACATATGTGGCCTCTCAGCATTAAAGCCAACCTGCCAAGAGGTTCATATGTGCGTTCCATCGGCAAGATGAGGTTAACTGTCATTGATTGTTATTATTATTATAATACAGAATTTATATAGTGCCAATAGTTTGTGCAGCACTTTACAATATGAAGGGGGCAGTACAATTAAGGTACAGTTCAATATAGAAGAAATAAGAGGACCCTGCTTATGGAGCCTACAATCTAAAGGGAGAGGGAGGTGATACAAATGGTAATAGCTGCAGGGGATGACCAGATGGACTTGACTCAAGTACAGTTTTTAAGTGGGGTAGAGTTTACTGAATAAATTAATTTTCAAGGATCGCCTAAAGGTGAATAGGGAAGGAGCTAACTGGGGTAGGGAGTTCCAGAGGGATCCTAGAGATTTTTGAGAAGTCCTGAAGGTTAACGTGGGAGCCGGTAACAAGGGAGCTAAAGAAAAAGATGTCTTGGGAGGAGCAAAGTGGACGATTCCGTTGATATCTCGAGATGAGGTCATTGATGTAGTTGAGGGTAGTGTTGTGGACAGGGGCGGACTGACAACTCATGGGGCCCCCGGGCAATAAGGGATCATGGGGCCCCTGTGTCCTTGCCCAAACTCCAAAAAACATATGAAAAAGGTACCAGGGGCATCTCATGGGGCCCCCTACTGACCCCGGGCCCTCCGGCAGTGCCCGAGTTTCCAAATGGTCAGTCCGCCCTTGGTTGTGGATATCTTTGTGTTTTTTGGTTAGAATTTTGAATTTTATACAATGGGCTAGAGGAAGCCAGTGAAGGGATTGACAGAGAAGGGCAGCAGTCACTGATCGGTTAGTAAGGTGTATAGGTCTAGCAGAAGCTTTCATAATAGACTGAAAAGGAAATGACCTGTGTAAAGGTAGGCCAGTGAGGAAGTTACAGTAGTCAAGGTGGGATATAACCAAGGAGTGAATACGTTGTTTTGTGGTGTCGTTATTTAGGAAGGGGCATATTTTAGAAAAGAGGCTAATTTTTTTCTTTTCTTTTTAAAATGGCACTTTTGTTGTAGTACATCCCACGGGTGTGCCTAGCCATGTACGTTTTTAAAGCATCCCCCAAGAATTTTATTTAAATGAATTTAAAATTTTTATTTTTGTCCTTTAGATCTTATCTTACAAGACCCGTTGCATGTTGAACAGTGTTTTTTTTTTTTCATTGGTACATGCCTCCTCATGCCCTTACATATCAAAAGCTTGCAAACTGGCCTTGCAAAAAGGCCAGGAAATTTAATATTCGACTCCCATAGACTTTATGGGGTTTGAATGCTATGTTTGGGGTTTGCAGAATCTGTATCCTCAGCATTAAGCTCTCTTACTTTGCATAACCCCTTTGCATGTCCTGATTATGAACCATCACTAACCTTAAAATTCCTCACACCTAAATTCCCAGCTGATATAACCCATCACTACTGTTCACAGATCCTCTACTGAGGATGAACCTAGGCCAGTTTGCTCATCACTACTGCTGAGTGAGATGAAGTATGGGTTGTTGGGAATGTTGGATAAGGGTATATAATGTGGGTATTTAGGTTTTAGAAATATAGGGCAGGGTGATGGTTGATAATCAGGACATGCAAAGGGGTTATGCACAGTAAGATAGCTGGATGTTGAGGTTACAGAATGAAATGGGCACTGTGGTGGGAAGTTATCACAATTCTTTTACTAGAATCTTGGAGCTAAAATGCTGCTCCAGAGGGTCATTGCTTTTTAAAACAAGTTACTTCTGTTTCAGAATTCTTTACCCTTCTATATTCATTTCCCTACAATTCTTACTTGTGACAGGTAAACTGGAAAAAAATATTAGGAATCTGACTGGTAACAATTTTACTGGATTACCGTTCACAAAGAATAGGAAGGCCTTTATAAACTGTGCAAACATCATGTCACTGTAATATGTCATTATTTTTGTAATAAACGCACAAGGTGTTGTCCGTTAACAAGGCATTGTTTGACAAGGAAAAGCCTATTGATCACTTTCAAGCTTACTGTAAGAAGCTCAGAAGTTTTAAGGAGAAATGCTATTACGTTTTATTGGAGGAGGCAGACTAGAATTGAATGTAAAAGTGTTTTTCTTGCTTCAGGTAAAGGTAGATGGCAATACTTCCCAAAGGATGAGTTTCTTAAGCCTCGTACACATGGGCTAAATATCGTCTGAAATCAGCTGGTACAGTAGATACCTTCTGACATTCGGCCCGTGTATATACGTCCTTGTTTGGCAGAAGTCGATCTCGGGCTGACTCGAAAAAGTTTGCTGAAGAACCAGCAGCTGATCGGCATCTGATCAGTGCATTCAACCAATGGCTTCAAGCACTGACCGATGAGTTCTGGCAGGGAGCTGCCCCCCTGTCGGAACACAATAGCTCAGCAGGGAGACCCCTATACTAAAATCACATCATTAGTACAGCGACCTCCTGGCAAGCTCCTCAGTGTACAAGGCTTTAAAGCACAGCTTCAGGATTTTATTTTTAATTGGGAGTCTAAATATAAGTTGTGTTAAGAGATGTATGCCACTCTTGGTTGATGAGGTAATGTTTTGGCTCTCAGGCAAGCCCAATATATGTGGGTTTTTGTGTCTAATGCAGTTCTCCTCATCTTCTGTTCTAGCATCCAGTTCTGGCATCTGGTTTGTAGGGTGAGGAGAGTAGCTCTGTGGTCGGGGATAGCATTCTCTGTCACGCTGACCCACCCACTGAGGTGTTTTGGTCATTGAAGTTGTCTCATCAGATTAGGCTTGTGTCCATTTGAAGATGTTTAGTTTTGGAGGAAAGGGCTGAATTACATCTCATCCTAATCACATTGGAGAACGTTGCCTGTTCCTGGAATTTAGGTTCGAAGGCCTCTGAGTTGCCATGTTGATGAGGCAAGTGAGCCACTTCCTGGAAGCTCTTATAGTCTCCCATGCGACCCAAGGCTGTGTTTTCACTTTGGTCTTCCCCAGTGATAGGGAATAACTATCTCTAGAGTAGGTTTTCTTAACCAGAGTTTCTCCAGAGCTTGCAAGGGGTTTGAGCAGTAAGAGATTTCTGCTTCTCAGATGAGTTACTACTGACACCTATGATTGTTTTAGCCATCCATAACAGGGCAATTCTTCGCAATGACCACAAATGTAAGAAGCATTCAATTTCTACCCACTGACCATCACAATAATGTACCGTCAGCTGTAAATATAATAATTTTTTCAGGGATTCTCTGAAGACAAAAAGTCATTTCAAGAGTTCCTCCATGTTAAAAAGGTTAGGAAAGGCTGCTCTAGAGTGATAGAAGGAGGTAGTCACCTACGGCACAGATATTAAGAAAAAAGAGCTCCTTGAATGATGATACATGATGGCTCCAGTTGCCACCTTGGACATGTCCCCCACCCCCAATGTCAATCCCTCATCTTAAATATTTTTGTGATTACTGTAATATTTACACTTTTATTCATGTTTTGCATCTCATTTTCCAAATAGTCCTATAAAGTGCATTTTTTTGTTTTTACTTTTTTTTTCATGGGAAATCTTGCATGTTTTTTCACTAATCAAAAGGAAATTAAAAATAATCAGGCAAAATAAAGTTTTCAGATGCCTTCAGTAGTTCTTAAATATTTTGCTGTATTTTAATGATTTCTTTTGCTGACAATTTAGAATCCTCTGAACTAGAAATAACCCATTATTTTAAATGGATATATTTTAAAAGATTCTATTTTGTTGATTTGATTTTTTTTTTTTTACAAGTAGAGTTTTCACAATATTATTCATTTAGGCATTGCAATTTTCAGTTTACAGCTTTCACAGACTGAGATATGTTTATCATAACCATAACTTAAATTTTAGTGCTTAAATCGGAACTTCACTCTCTCAATAAACACTGACTATTTTTAATCCTTATGCTGTCGATATTAGTAAATAGATAGCAAAGTATATTATATTTACTTTTTTAAACTTTTTTTTTTACATTTTTTCAGCTACTTCCTGGTTTCCATACCTGAGCAAATGATGTCATACATCCCAGGAGTCTTCAGGACAGGAGGAGGGGCTTTCTCAACTAAGTATCTCCTCCTGCCTGGATGCGTGAGCTAAGGGCAGATGGATTCCAGGAAGTAAAGGCTATATGAATCATCTGCACTAATTTACAATGGCCAGAAATGCTAGAGGGGTATTGTTCAAAGGGAATTCTCAGCAAAAAAAAGCATGAAGACATGACTGGATGGGGCAGTTTGCTTTGAATATTAAAAATGAATTTAATAGTGTTTTTGGTTGCTCAGATGCAGAGTACTTCTGCTTTAATATGTAGTTAAACATTTTACACACAAGATACTCTATAGGGACAAAGGGCATTTTAGCTACCCAAAATATACCCTGCATACAACGGGGCAGTAGCATACACTGTTGGTATAAAACCAATGTACAACATTTACTTATTTATGCAGTTCCAATGTTACTATTGTCCTGTACTTTTGACTAGTGAGATTTTTTTGATTTGAAAAAAAAGTCCATATACTTTTTCTAGAACTGCTAATTTATATAATTGTTCTGGGTTATTGACTCAGTATTAAAAGCATTGTTTCAGCATGGCAGTCGGACAATTAGCATTTTCAGAAAAAGAGGCCAGCAATGGCAGCCTCCACATTTCTCTCAATTTCCTGTTAAGAAAACACCAAACCAAGTGTAACTTGTTCTGCTACAGTTGGGTTGAAGATGTTATATTATGACCAAATTTACGCAAATGTGTACACTGGTCACAATTTAAGCAGAAGGAAGTCAACTTCCTAATATGGTTCGGTATGTTGAGAAAACTTATACAGTTCTGTGGTGATAAAAGTGGAAATTGACGACAGTTGCAAACCATCTTTGAAGGTTTAAAATTATGATAATACAAATTAAAGTTGCAGCATTGTAGAATTTCGAATAGATGGTTTTATACCTCATGTCATGACGGAAACAGAAACTCTAAAATCCAAACATGCAGACGCCCGAGGAAGTTGGTGCTGAAATACTAATGAATTTTCAGCTGAAATGGAATGAAACAGAGACAAAACCCAGATGTTTGGATGGATATAATCTGTTACTCCGTCCATTTCTCATCATCCTCTGTGGAGATTTGTTCACAGCAGGGTTTCAAAACCACTAGCTGAGCAAAGATAATTTAGAAAAAGTTGTCTGTGACCTTTCAAAAGACTGTTCATGCAGAACATACACAGTGCAATTAAAGGATGTGTATAGAAGGAACACGAAAGGAAAGCCGTAGTCACAACAGGAATGTGATGGATTTAGACTTGTCAAAGCTTTGAAACAGTTTATTCTGGTGCCAGGATCTTGGAGCTGGATGTTTTGGTGCAGGTCTGAACATTTCACTGTATAGACTTCAGGTGCAGGTGTAGTGTTTGGGATTAACTTGGGTGTCAGATTAGAATGGTATTTAGTTTAGGATTTAAAGACCCTACTCCACTAAACGTTTTTACAATATTACTTTTCTTTGTACCTACTATCAGTACTCACCCTCTTCATGCTCCAACATTGCACTATGACCTTCCCTGGTGCCAGCCAGGTCTGGGTTGAATGATGCTCAGCATCATTCAACCCACTTCCTGTAAACTCAGGGTGTCAAAGATGTGCCCCATGGGGGCAACTCATCATTCTTACAGGAGAATACTATATCATTATGTGGTGCTGATCCATGCATCATTGAGGACCACCGAAAACGACCCTTGGACATTACATCACTGGTCTGAAAATAGCTCCAAAAAGGTATGTATATAAGAAAATGTTAAAAAGGAATGAAGGAGGAGGTACTTCAAGGGGGCAGGGGTGCTTCAATGGGCGGAAGGGGATACCCAACCTGGAAGTGGGCTTTAAGTGTTATAGGAGTTAAGTGTTGAAGGGGAGGTTAAATGTTAAGGGACAGTTTAAGAGTTTAGCGTTTGTGTTGGGAGTTATTACATGGTTATTACGTGGTCTCTTTTGAGGACTAAGTTGGTTGGTTAAAGAGGATCTTCAGTGTTTTAAAGAAGTAATACTGTAGCTGCTGACTTTTAAAAAAGACACATTTGCCTGTTCAAGGAACCAGCGCTGTCCTCATCTGGTTCAGTTCTTCACCAGTCTTCAGGTCATCAGCACTGCCACGGTGACTCCCTGCAGCTTCACAGCCAGCTCCTCACTGCACATACGCAAGTCATGCTATACTCTGAGCATGGTCTCGCAGCTTCCTGAGATCTGTGACATGTCCCCGGAGGTTGCAGGCAGGGATTGACTAGGTGATACCAGCAAAAGTGGGAGCAGGTACCTGCCAGAAATAGGTACCCCCCCCCCCCCCCCCCCGCAATACAAAAAGTGCCAAAAGAGATAGAGGAAGGTGGATGAAGGAGGATCACTTTTTTCCTGCTTTCACACTGGTTCGCATCAAAAACGCTTGAAAAATGACTAGCGTTTTTGGAACGTTGCGTTATAGTTAGTGCAACACATGAGGCATTTTTGATGCGCTTTTCAAGTATTAGCGTGCTTCCACTTTCAGATCATGTGACTTTTTACTGACCTTCCCACATGTGCAGTGCGTTTTTGGAGCGTTTTTGAGGCATTTTTGGAGAGTTTTTGAGGCAGTTACCATTGAATTCAATGGGTAGAGGTGTTTTTGTGGCATTTATTTTAACTCCCCAAAAATGCCTCAAAGATGCTGCAAGCACGAGTTTTTACACTGCACTGCAAGTGCAACGCCTCAGTGTGAAAACATACATAGATATACATTCACAAACACAGGGAAGCGGTTTTCTTGAGCTTTTAAGTTGGTTTTTTAACTCCAAAATGCTTGAAAAACTCCTCCGTTTGAAAGCAGCCTTAAGGTGAAGTTCTGCTTTAAGTAGTAAAGTGTACTTTTAGGAAATATTATTATTATTATACAGTATTTATAAAGCGCCAATAGTTTGCTCAGTGCTGTACATTACAATGGGAGACAGAACATGTGACAGAACAATAACAATACAATGCAAAATATGAGGGGATCGAGGGCCCTGCTCTTTCGAGCTTACAATCTAGGAGGGAGGGGATGGTGGCACAGGAGGGGAAAGCTGTGGGGGATGGAGTGGTAGGAAGAGTGGAGGAGGTTGGCAAGTTAGCAGGGGGTGGGGTAGGCTTCCCTGAAGAGATGGGTTTTCAGGGTGCGCCTAAAGGAGAGGAGAGTAGGTGATAATCTGATGGGATGGGGCAGGGAGTTCCAGAGGATGGGTGACACCCTGGAGAAGTCCTGGAGGCAGGCATGGGAGGAGGAGACCAGGGAACTAGAGAGAAGGAGGCCTTGTGAGGATGTGTCATGGGCTCTTAAGTGTTAGGTTTGGTGGGTTAAGTTTTTACGGGTATTATGAAGGAATCCTTAATTAAAAAAATAAACATAAGCTGCTCAATACAAACTAGTTTTGGTGGTAAGAGCCAAACTAAATGTATTGTCAGAATTCGTATTTTAGTTTTCTGTTCTTTGACTTTTTATTTCCAAAGGAAAGTGTAGCACGCACTTCCATAAATGCTAATAATCCCTTAGCTTACTGTGGTACAGTACATTTCTTTGGAAACTGCAATAATTCTATGAAAGAACGAATGTGTGCTGATTATATAGAAAGGTTATTTTATCTATGTTAATCCAACAGAGTGGATAAACACCTGTGCTATAAATTATAGAATGAGTTTGCTTTGTCCTAGTTGGCATAAATGGAACTCACTTTAGTTGTTGTATTATGTATGTCACAATAAAGATGAATATTAATCTTGGAAGAAGAGTAGTAGAAGCTTTGTCTTGAGTGTCTAAAGCCATTTGCCCACTTATAATGTTTTGCTGCTGCACCACTATATTATTGGATAATACCGTCTACAGGTAAGTTTTATGGCAAGTCCTTTGTCATTTCAGAATGGAACTATCTGGAGTACAGATCTAAAAAAAAAAATACTAAAAAAAATTAACTAATTTGTAACTAGCTAGTTAAGTTCACATGTACTCCTAAAGCTTATTATAAAAATGCAAAATCTACTTCTTTTGTAACCCCCTAACCCCACAATAAGAAATGCTAAGTGAAAGAAAAATAAAACAGAAGCAAAAAACTAACCTAAGCCTTACTGAAAACCCTCCTTCACCTAGACGAGGGTGATGTCACTGAGCTAAGGGGAGCTTTCCGAAAAATGGGTCAGTGTTTTTACTTTCTAGCTTAAGGCTAGGTTCACATCTATGTGGCTGTGTGGGTCGCTTGGGCATGATGGCCTATTCATTTGAATGGGATGCCGTGCTTCATGAAACTCAGGAAAAAGCACTATTTTTTAAATTGCAGCCCACATGGGAACTGCAAGTACAGTGTGATTTCCAGTGTGTTTGCATAATAACTCTATAACAGGCAGCACGCCATAGGATTAATGGCACCCAGGGGCGGGCTGACCATTTGGAAACTCGGGCTCCGCCCGAGGGCCCGGGGTAAGTAGGGGGCCCCATGAGGTGCCCCTGGTACGTTTTTTTATAAGCTTTTTGAAGTTTGGGCAAGGACACAGGGGCCCCATGATCCCCTATTGCCCGGGGGCCCCATGAGTTGTCAGTCCGCCCCTGATGGCACCCTTCCACATGTCCTGTGTTTCACTGTGTGAGTGGTTGTGGCTGCAGGAATAGGTGCCAGTCTTGTAATGGCAACTCCCACACAGGTATGAACCTAACCTAAGTGTAGATGTGGAAAAACGATTCCTTAATCATATGTGAACTTTGTATACAAGACAAACAGGGGTAAGAGCCAATGTTATGTGCCCCTAAAAATGTTTCTATTTGTCTGTTTATGAGTTTTAGGGGGCCAGCAAATCAAGATAAGAGGATACTGTACTTGCCAGACAGACTATGTAGTGTATTTATTAAAGTGTACATGTGGCCTCTAATATATAGGGAAGGTGACACAAGATGTCAAGGATTGTTTTGCTAGACACAAAAATTCCATACATGACAAATGAATACAACAGTTAGTTGCACGACATTTTGTGCACATTTTGTTTATTCAATTAAGTTTCGTAGTTATTGATCATGGTCCCAAAAATAGGAGAGGAGGGGACCAGGAACTGGCTCCAAAAAGGAGAGATTTATTGGATAGATTGTCTGTCACCTTGCAACCTAAAGGTTTAAACTCTGATTTTGTTTGATTTTTATATGTATATATATATATATATATATATATATTTATATATATATATACACACAGTATATGTGTGTTTTTATGTGGACATACATACACATGGAACAGGATAGCAGTAGCATGGATATTAGTATTTTGTATAGAAAGTGGAAACTGTTTAGAGATTGAGAAATCTGATCATGCACTTTCTTTGTATTGGTGGGAGACTATATGGTTAGTTATGGTGCATGTGATTCCTATTTAACACACAGGGCGCCAGTGGTGGGCCTGCCAATTCTGGTGTACAATGGCAAATGCCAATCGAGCTCTATGGTGTCGGACAGTGAGCACAGGACCCACTAGAGTACGTCGGGCCCTCAGGCCACCTTCATGAAGTCTGTTTCTGATTGTTTGGTCAGAAACATTAACACCAATGGTCATTTTGTAGGGCTCTGGCAGTGCTCATCCTGTTCCTCCTTGCACAAAGGAGCAGATACCGGTCCTGCTGATGGGATAAGGACCTTCTATGGCCCTGTCCAGCTCTCCTAGAGTAACTGCCTGTCTCCTGGAATCTCCTCCATGCTCTTGACACTGTCCTTGGAGACACAGAAAACCTCTGGCAACCTCTGTAGGGTCCAGGTATCGCTTCATGCTACCAATAGTGATGCTGATACTAGCCAAATGCAAAACTAGTGAAAAACAGTCAGAAAAGATGAATAGGGGAAAAAATGTCAGTCAGGAAAAAATGGTCTTCACCTATCAAATCATTCCTGTTTTGGGGTCGCCTCATTGTTGCCCATCTAGTGCACCTGTTGTTAATTTCATTAACACCAAAGAAGCTGAAACTGATTAACAACCCCCTCTGCTACTTAACTGACTAGATCCAAGCAGTTTACTTGACTTGATGCCATACTCTGATTAAAAAGTGTTCCTGTTTAATTTTTTTGAGCAGTGTAGATAAGAAAATAAATTATATTTACTTGTTTAACCTTTTTTTTGCATTCCTTCATTTACTTCCTGCTTTCCATGCCTAGGCAAATTATGTCATACATCCCAGTAATCTTCAGGAGGGAAGGGAGGGTTCTCAGCTCAGCCAATGCCTGAGCTAAGGACAGAGCTAAGGAAGTAATTGCTACATGAATCATCTGCCCTTGCTCAAGATGGCCACTGCCAGAAATGCCAGGAGATTTTTTTCCAAATGATTTCTTAGCAAAATAAAGCATAGAGACATGGATGGATGGGGGAGTTTGTTTTGAATTTTAAAAATAAATTATTTAGCATTTTTGTTTTGTGTTACTCAGATGCAGTGCAGTTCCACTTTAATTTTGTTATCCCAGTATTTGGATTTCTTCTCTTCCAGGTCTTTGTATTATTGGCTATGTTTAACCACTTGATCTCCAGAATGTTTTGCTCCATTCATGGCCAGCTACTTTTTGCTATTTAGCACTGCCCTACTTTAATTGGTGATTGCATAGTCATGCAGTGCTGTATCCAAATGAAATTTCTATCATTTTTCCACACAAATGGAGCTTCCTTTTGGGGGTATTTTTTATTATATAAATGAAAAAAGAGTAATAATTTTGAAAAAAAAAATATTTTTTTTTACTTTCTGCTATAAAACATATCCAGTAAACACATTTTAAAAAATCTATTTTTTTCTTAAATTTAGGCGAAAATGTATTCTGCTACATGTCTTTGATAAAAAAAATCCCAATAAGTGTATATTGACTGGTTTGAATGAAAGTTATAGCGTATACAAACTATGGTATACATGCTGGAATTTGTATTTATTTATTTTTTTAATACTTGTAATAGCTGTAATCAGCAACTTAGTGGGATTGTTATAGTGCGGTGAGCAATCTGACACTAACTGATGCTGGCTGGGAGGTACACAAATTGACTGACATTGACATCACCAGTGACACTAATACAGTGGTCAGTGATAATACACACTATCATTGTACTAATGATGCTGGCTAAGAAGGGGTTAACATCTAGGTGCAATCAAAGGGTTACCTGTGTGCCTAACAATGTGGGATGTGTGCTGCTTTTTACTAAATATCTATTTGTTTCTTCTCCCTGCTGTACATGGATGAGGTGCTGTACAGATGAGCCAAAAGTCGGATGGTTCCTACTGAACTGACCATTTTTGGCCCATGTGTACTCAGCTTTATTGCATTTCTGACAGATCAATAGGTATATTTCTGTACTTTTGCAGCTACAATTATTTGTTTGTTGCATTTTGTCAGGTTTACACCCACTCCATTATTATTAAGTGAGTCTTAGAGCTTACCACACGGTTACCCCGCCTAAGTTTGGTGGTATTTTTCCTTAATTGTTGATATTTCTGTGCTTGCAGGGTCTTTAAATAGATGAAACATGGGGAAAATGTGCATGAATTATGGAAATGTACTGCATATGAATGTTTTAAATTATGCCCTGACTTACACTCTAATACAGCCTTCCTTTACCTTTTTAACCCAAAAGAACCCTTACAATAATTTTGTGGTCTCAGGGATTCCCTGCTAAGATTAGTCCATTTATGTTCATTGGGAAAATGCCCCTTACATTGGTGGTGGTCAGTTGGAAGAATGCTCCCCTTAAAGTGGTGGTCAGAATGCCACACTTACAGTAATAGTGCTGGCTCTGCCAAGCGTTGTTGTATCTGGAATTATGCAGGTACAAGCAGATGGAAGGTCGGTAAGCCACAGCTCAAGGAACCCCTAACCATCTCTAGAGGAAGCCAAGGGTTCCATGGGACTTGGGTTAAAAAATGGCTGTTCTAATTAATATTATTATTATACAGTATTTATAAAGCGCCAATAGTTCACTCAGCGCTGTACATTACAAAGGAGGACAGAACATGTGAGAGAACAATAACAATACAGTGCAAAACATGAGGGGATCGAGGGCCCTGCTCTTTCGAGCTTACAATCTAGGAGGGAGGGGATGGTGGTACAGGAGGAGATAGCTGTGGGGGATGGAGTGGTAGGAAGAGTGGAGGAGGTTGGCAAGTTAGCAGGGGGTGGGGTAGGCTTCCCTGAAGAGATGGGTTTTCAGGGTACACCTAAAGGAGAGAAGAGTAGGTGATAATCTGATGGGTTGGGGCAGGGAGTTCCAGAGGATGGGTGACACACTGGAGAAGTCCTGGAGGCAGGCATGGGAGGAGAAGACCAGGGAACTAGAGAGAAGGAGGTCTTGTGAGGAGCGGATCGTGCGTGCTGGGTGGTACTTGGATATTAGGTCGGTGATGTAGTTCGGGGCAGTATGGTGGATGGCTTTGTACGTCAGTGTTAGGATTTTGAATTTGATCCGTTGCGCAATCGGAAGCCAGTGGAGGGATTGGCAGAGGGGGTGGCGGAAATGGAGCGGTTGGAAAGGTGAATGAGTCTGGCAGCCGTATTCAGGATCGACTGAAGCGGGGATAGCCAGCGGCGAGGCAGGCCAGTGAGGAGGGAGTTGCAGTAGTCGAGTCGTGATATGATGAGGGAGTGGATGAGCTGTTTAGTGGTTTCTGGGGTTAGGAACGTGCAGATTTTGGCGATGTTGCGGAGGTGGAGTCTGCACGAGTTTTTTAAAGATTGGACTTGGGGCTGGAAGGATAGGTTGGAGTCCAGAATGACACCAAGTACTCTGGCCTGCGGGGCGGGTTTGATGGTGGCGTTGTTGGATGTGATAGAGAAGTAATAAATGTAGTTTTTGTACAAATGATCAGCAACAGTGCTCCTTTGTTAGCCAGCATGACAGTAGCACTGAACATTTTATCAAGAGCCATGGCATGTGAAGTAATGCACCTTAAATAATGCATTGTCTTCCTTATTAGACATCTGAGGTAACGTCTGCTAGTTTCATTTCATTTCAAAGACGTGCAGCATGTAACAGAGTCTGGAGATAGGTATTATAGCCGGGCTTTGGACAAGCAGCAGGAAAACTTCTCTGCTCTCTATACATGCGGGATCATTTTTTGTTAAAGCAAGCTTACAGAGAGTCAGAGAATTTGATAAATAATGTATTGTCTTTTGTCTTGCAGGAGCACTGGAGGGAGAGGCACAATCAGATCAGCTGTGGAAAGCTTACATAGCAAATCTAATAGGTTTGTAAATGAGATTTCTTTTTGTTCATTTGTTTTGGCTGTGAGGCAGCTATTAATCTGCTGTGGTCTGAAATGGTGATGTTTGCCACTATAGGAATAGTTATCACTCAGTCCAATTCTCTCCCTGTCTGAGCTCTTCTTCGACGCAACCTAATTTCACATTGGAGAAGTCGAGGCAACAGGCAGATAAAAGGACAGACTGTGGAATCTTTTTCTTTTCCAATTGCTGTACCATTTTCAAATATGGTTTTGTGCTGATATTTTTAGGTGGCTATAGACCATAGGAAGCTATGATAATACACACACAATTTAAACTGAAAATGTTACAATTGGTCCTCTACATAGTTACTTAGTTTATAAGGTCGAAAAAAGACACAGGTCCATCCAGTTCAACCTATATGTGTGTGTGGTGGTTGTCAACACTCTCAGCTAGTACCACTTCCTGTGGGAGGGAATTCCACATTTTTACTGCTCTAACAGTAAAAAATCCTTTGCATAATCTAATGTTAAAACTCCTTTTTTCTAGCCTGAAATTGTAGCCACGTGTCCTCTTCAGGGACCTTAGAGTATACAGTGTATTATAGTTACCTGTAATATATTTCTCCATTGTAATCATATCCCCTCTTAAAGCAGAACTCAACTGGGTCTGAGTACCTCTCCATCCATGTCTCCATGTCTCCATTCTTTAATTTGTTGAGAAATCACTTTGACAACACCCCCCACCACCACCACCATCACCACCACCAGTATTTTTAGCCATGGCCATCTTGAGTAAGGGCAAATTATTAAGTTAGCATTTACTTCATGAAATCCATCTGCCTTTAACTCAGACATGCAGGTAGGAGGGTGTGCTTAGCTGAGAAAACTCCTCCTCCCCTCTTCCAGATGAAAGAAAAACATTGCCCATGAAGACTCCTGGAATGTATGACATCATTTTGGCCTAGGCCAAAAACCAGGAAGCAACTAACAAAATGTACAGACATTTTGAAGCAAGTAAATATAATATGCCTTCTTATCTATTTACTAATGCTACTAGTGTAAGCATTAAACTAGTTACTGTGGATTGAAAGAGTTTAGTTCCACTTTAGATGCCTCTTCTCCAGAATGAACAACTGTAAGCTATGCAATTGATTCTCATAGCTGAAGTCCTCCATCCCCCTAATTAATGTTGTTGCCCTTTTTAGTTCAACAGTGTCTTTCCTGAGGACTGGAGGCTAAACCTGATCTGCATATTCATGATGAGGCTGAACCAACTGAGTTGATTTACTAGCACTGGGGAGTGCAAAATCTGGTGCAGCTGTGCATGGTAGCCAATCAGATTCTAACTTCAACTTGTACAATTAAGCTTTGACAAAATATCCTGGAAGCTGATTGGTTTCTATGCAGAGCTGCAACAGATTTTGCACTCTCCAGTTTTTGTAAATCAACCCCAGTATTTTGTAAAGGGATGGAGTTACTGAATTATCTCCTGAATGTATACCCTTTTCAATGCATGACCATATTTTGTTACCTTTGTTAGCTGATGTTTGGCATTGCATGCTATTGCTAACTCTGTGATCTACAAGAACCCCCAGATCACTTTCCATCACTGATTCTCCCAGGAGAGCCTCTATTAATGTGTTTTGGCACCACACTTGGGAGACAACATGAGGCGGCAAAGCAGCAACTGCCAGATTTCAGGTCACCTCTCACCATGAACTCCCAGGGCTAGATAAAAAAATAATAATATAAATGTTTTAGAGTTACACCTCTACATTTATACTCAGGGCGTGGGCTGGGGGCATTTGTCCCTTAGGCCAGTATAAATTATATATGTTCGGCTGGTAGACATAAATAGAGCTTAGTCTCCCATTCTAACTGGGAAGAGAACAGGACAAAGACAGACTAAAACAGCACATCCCCCATTCTGTGCCAAAAAAGAACAAAACAGGACCATAACAGAGTAAAAAAGGGAACCATCCTTTTTGTGACAACTGAGAAAAAACAGGGCCATGACAGATTAAAATTGTGCACCATCTTTTCTATGACAACTGAGAAGAGGACAGGATCAAGACAGACTAAAACAATACACCATCCTTTCTGTGCCACCTGATAAGAGAACAAGACAAAGACAAACTAAAACAGTGCACCATCCTTTCTGTTCTAGCTGAGAAGAAGACAGGACCAAGACTGACTAAACAGCACACCTCCCATTCTATGTAAAAAAAACCCCTAGAACTGGACCAGGAAATACTAAAACAGGGCACCATCTTTCTGTGCCACCTGAGAAGACGACAGGACCAGGAAAAACTAAAATGGTGCACCATCCTTTCTGTTCCAACTGAGAGGAGAACAGGATCAAGAAAGATTTAAAGGGTGCATCATCCTTTTTGTTTTGAGAAGAAGACAGGACCAAGATAGACTAAAGCTACACACCATCCTTTCTGTGACAAATGAGAAGAGGACAGGACCAGGACAGACTAAAATGGTACACCAGCCTTTCTTTTCCAACTAAGAGGACAGGATCAAGACAGATTTAAAGGGTACATCATCCTTTCTGTTCTGAGAAGAAAACAGGGCCAATATAGACTAAAGCAACACACCATCTTTCTATGACAACTGAGAAGAGGACCAGATAAAGACAGACTAAAATAATACCTCATTCTTTCTGTGCCAACTGAGAAGAGAACAAGACCAGGACAAACTGAAACCATGCACCATCCTTTCTGTCCCAGCTGTGCCAAAAAAGAACAGAACAGGACAAGGAAAGACTAAGAGAGGGCACCATCTTTTCTGTGCCAGCTGAGAAGAGGACAGGACCAGGACAGACTAAAATGGTGCACCATCTGTTCTGTTACAACTAGGAAGAGGAAAGGATCAAGACAGATTTAAAGGGTACAACAAAGCAGTAAAGCAGTGCACCATCCTTTCTGTCCCAACCGAGATGAGGACAGGACTAAGACTAAAACAACACAGCATCTTTCCTGTTCCAACTGAGAACCGAACCAGACCAAGAGAAACCAAAAAGGCACACCATTCTTTCTAATCCAATTGAGAAAGACAGGGCCAAGACAGATTTAAATGGTGCACCTTCCTTCCTGTTCTGAGAAGGAACTGATAATAGGACAGGGCCCAGACCGGCTAAAACAGCCTGCCAACCTTCTTTCTCTAAAAAGACCAAGGTTGAAACAAAGAAAAAGACCAGAATAAGGCAATGACTACGTAGATATTTTGAAGAAGCTAGAAAATCTCTTTGTGCTATGATAAGTAGTTCCAGTTCTTTTTTTTTTTTTCAACACGTAGTCGTAATTCTAAATGTCCTGATACTTGCATTGGATTTTTGAATCAAGCTGTTACTAGTAAGAAGAGGAGTTCAGTTAGGTGGGAAAAAATGAAAGTACACTCTGTGAGTGGTCCTAATGAGGAAGTATGGCAATTCTTTGCTTAGCAATCCTGTTCCATTTCTCCCTGGCTTTTTTTTTTAACTAAATAAAGGCAGAATCCCCAGTGGATCTCATACACATTAATGTGAAAGTAATTTTTGATGTGGCTTTGAAATGCTTGCTCTGAAAAATGTTCATGAGTTAAAAATTTTTGCTTTATGTTTAAGGCAGAAAGTGAACCTCTCAGTATACCATTGGTGAGAGTACAAATGAGCTAGGTATAGAGGGGCAGATGTATCCTCCAGAAGGACAGAGAGACTTTTACTCGTCTTCTGTAGTGTTAATGTTGAGCCTGTCTTTCTCAAGTGACAAAGAATCAGTTAGGGTATCCATGAGTGGTAGTGACCACGGCTAGCATTGACCAGCCAGCCTAATCTTCACAGAGACTTTATTGTTTTCAGTCAGTCTGAATAGAATTATTAACGTGCAATGAGAGGGGAACAGTACAATCAATTCACTAAGAATCATGAGTTATTGTAGCTGCTTTTATATTACTTTATCACACTATAATTTTCTCATCAAAACATTCAATTCACAAATATTGCGTAGGTGTGCAATCATTATTTTTACAGGATTATTTAATCACTGAAAGCTTCAATTTTTCAAGATTCATTGTTTTATCTCATGTACTGCTTTTTTTTTTTATCTTTGCCCCCAATGGTTCCTTATTACCCCATGCAAAACACAAAACACTCATAAATTAATCTTTGAGAACATAATTGTAACAAGTAAAAAAAAATGTATAGGTTTTTTTTGGTTTGTGCATAGGTAGAGGCTTGCTAGAAGCCTGGGTGTGAGTCAGCTTGGGAATGAGTCAGCAAGGTTACATTAGGTTAGAGCTGGAGGGCTCTCTACAGTTGAGTCCTCTAGTACCTCTCCTGCTCTAGAGACTAGTTTCTAGAAGCCAGTGAGCGGGGGTGAGTGGAGGATGATTTGCATATTTATGGAGGAGGAGGAAGCCTGGCAGTGTGGCTGGATCAACCAATAAATACGGGAGATCCTGGCCAGCAGGGGAGTCGGGTGGAAGATGGAGTGAGGAAGTACTGCTAGTGTGGAGCCTGGGAAGGGACCCCAGAGGAGGCGGGTCTAACTACAGGCTGGGAGCTGGAAAGAGGGACCTCCACTGTTCTAGGGTCTACAGGAAAGGACAGCCTGTCAGCATGGGAAGAAGCCAGTCTCTACACCCCCTGGGCCTACAAGAGAGAGAGAGCAGTTAGGTGCAATACCTAACTAGTTCTCCGTGGGACAGCATTGTGTCTCTGAATTCTTTGTCCTGGGATATTCGTCATGACAGCCAAGTGAATGAGGAGATTTTCATTTGCGGTCTGAAGAAGCTTCATTTAAAGGGGACTAAGTGCTTCTATAGAAGACTGTGTGCTGATTGCAGTTTTCTGCTTTTTGTATATAAGAAGTTGTCCACCAGGTTTTTTCAGTTAAATTGGGCATCCTATATACTCCTAGACCCTATCCAAGTTGTTTAACCCCTAATAAAACAACAAAACCAAGCTCATGGACTGTTTACTGACTTTGGATGCAAGAGTGGAAAACGCGTGTTGCCTGGCTGTGCAGGAAAATATGTTTACCCAAAGCTCAGTGGCTCTCAGGAGGATAGCACTACACATGTATGTGTTGTAAATCTTTGGAATTGCTCCTTTAGTAAATTGAAAACAGCATTTTTGATCATAAGAAATAACCAATGTTGCATATATCCTGTTTTTATAAATTAGCATGAATGACTCTGTGGTGTAAGAAAGCCAAAAAAACATAATTTAAATATATATAGAGTAAAAGAAACAAAAAAAAAACTTGATACACAATGTTATGAGCATTAAAGTTGATCTAATGCAGGGGTCTCCAGACTTTCTAAACAAAGGGCCAGTTTACTGTCCTTCAGACATTGGAGGGGAGAGAGTGGCAGACTGCGGTAGACCTGTGCACACTGGAAATGTCAGTTTTGTTTCATTTGGGATGCATTCGGTAATTGAAGAATTTTGTTTCATTATATTCATTACGTTGACCCAATTCGTTTTCAGAATTAATTTAGAATATTCAAAAAAGAATTTTGTAGGTTTTCCGGAAGATTGCTGTATGTTCGATATATTATCGAACTGGATGGATTTGAGACAGAAGAATGCAATATTTTCGGATGCTAGTCCAACTCACCAAAGAATTTGGCATTTGCTGATTGGACAATATTGACTGGCATCACGTGCATCTGAATTAACAAATGGAACAAAATTTGGATCCATTAATTATCTGAACCTGAATTGTCAAACGAATTTGAAAATTGAATTAATTCACCCATGAACTACCGTTACATCGCATGATGTCATCTGAATAAAATGAATGAAACAAATGCATTCGTCATTTCATTATAATTTTTTTCGGATCCATTGACATATGTTGCTATGTCCATGCGGAGATTCGTACACGTCCGAATCTCTGAAAATTACATTTTCTTGTGGAAAACAAATTGAAATAAAACGCACATATATAGAATGTGGCCATTGAAAAGGCCCTAGAGTCAGTGTGCCTCAGGCTGGTGGTCAGGAACACCAGTAGAAGGAATAACTGTGCCCCAACATTGGTATTGCTGGGAGGAATAGTGCCCCATTATTGGTATTAGTGGGAGAAATAGTGCCCCACTGTTGGTGTCAGTGGAAGGAATGGTGCCTCATCATTGGTGTTAGTGGGATGAATAGTGTTTCATATCACAGAGCAGAAGAGTGCCTTGTGGGCTGGATAAAGGCAAGCATGGGGCCTCATCTGGCCCGCGAACCACGGTTCGGAGACCATTGATCTAATGCATACTCATTAATTAAAGAAAACGTATAATAGATCTGGGAATTTCAAATTGAGCACATTAAAAATTTTAAGTTGCCTTTTTTTTTTTCCCCCAAAATTTTTTTTATTAAGAATAAGGCATAGCAAAGCAAATACAACTACGGATCGCAGTCCAAGAATAGAGACAATAAGCGGTGTCCCGTATCGCAGACGGGTCAGACATATAGATTACAATGCAATCATATCGTAACAATGCAGTAAGACAGATGTATATTACATATCTGCAGATATGACAAATTTACTAGACGAGGTAATGTAAATAGTAAAGGGAACTGACCCATGTAATAATGAGCTTATAAGATGAGGGGGTATGAAGTGTCGGATAAGGATAGCTTTGAGAAGGTTGTGTGTTCAATATTGTGTATCCGGAATAGAGAATGTGTGTTTCCTAGAAGTATTTGCATCTGTAAGAAAGTAACTGCTGTATTCTGCTGAGGAAATGTGGATGATGTGAGTATTTACTAAAGGTAGAATAAAGATAAGCCTGAGAAAATAGATCAGGTAGAGAAAGGAATGTGAAGTGGTGTAATTGGAAAGGGGGGGGGGGGCGCGAAGGGAAAAAAAAAACAATAATAATAATAAATTGATTAATTATTCCTGCACTTCTCCCTCATCCCCCCTCCCCTCTCCCTCCCCAAAATAAGAATTTGGGGGAAGGAGAAGACACAATGGAAGGACAGACAAGTGTGGCAAAGTGGATCATATTCTTGTGTAGGAGCCGAGCCGGTAAAGTCATCATTTAGTTTAGCAGATAATATGCATATGGACAATCAATAGGGAAAGATATGGGTCAAACACTCCAACGCCCGTTATGCATTGAAGTTGCCTTTAATAACAAAAACACTTGTTAAAGTGATGAGTAGATCCAGTGGCAATTGAATTTATATTGAAATAATGACTTTCCTGAAAAGGGAAAACTTGTCCCAGCCACTTCCACTTCCTTTGTTTTCTTTTTGGACAGTGGGGCCATCCAAATAAAATGCCAGTGAAGCAATTTGGGATGGATGGAGAGAGCAGGTGCTTGTTCACTTTTACAGAAAAGTCATAATTTGCCTAGAATTTGAGCAGTATATTCTTCGGAATGTATTAATTGTTTTGACATGTTATCTTTACTGAATGCAGTTATTATGCATTTTTGCATCATCCTCTCAGTTTTAATTGCTGATATTTTGGTAGTCATACAGGTTGACAGGAACAGTATTTTAAAATTAGAACCTATCGCCGGGCAGAGTGAGACCCCCTCCCAAAGTTCCCTTTCAACCCTCCTTAACCAATTCAACAATTTAAAAAAAAAGTCATTACAAATCCTTCTTTACTCACCTAAGTCCACAATCACATATACCTTGCCAATTCCTTTTATGATGGTGGAGACCAGTGAGCAAAGGTGCAATCTGTGCCTGAATCTGATCAATTCCCTTGTCATGACCTCATCAAGCCACTGCAGTCTTCTGGAACCTGGTTGATGGACAGCCAATAGGTGCTGTTCATGTCATCCAAGCAGTGACATGAGCACCTGAAGAAGGACCCTACAGGTCTGCAGCCCAGAAAAGAGAATACGCTTTATGGTTTGGATCTTTTTAATGAACATGGCAATTACGAGGGGAGGGGGATAGTTGTGCCTGGAGATCATCTCTTAATTTACTGAATTTTCATGGATGGCTAAAACATTATAAAAACTATTGTTTGAATTCATAAAAGAGCATTGTAGACTTTCTTTAGAATTCTGTCGTGCCTCAAACGACTGCCTACGACAAATTCATGCACCTATGCAAAAAAAATACTTGAATTTGTTGCATTGAGGCAAGACGGGGGCAGCACTGAGGCTTAAGTGTCTATACTGGACACCTTATCTTCAGTGAAGATTTCCCCCTTCAGCTACACAGAAGCATTAGTGCTAAAACTAAAAAATTTCTGGATGTGCAGCCCACAGCTTCATAACAACCAAATACCTGGCCACATTCTGCTGTTGTCCATAGTTACATAGTTAGTCTGGCTGAAAAAGACAAAAGTCCATCCAGTTCAACCATTAAAAAAAAAAGTTATAATCCTACACCCACAGTTGATCCAGAGGAAAGCAAAAAAACCCAGCAAAGCATGATCCAATTTGCTCCTGCAGGGAAAAAATTCCTTCTTGATCCCCCGAGAGGCAATCGGATATTCCCTGAATCAACTTTACCTATAAATGTTAGTTTCCAGTTATATTCTGTGTATCTAAGAAAGAATCCAAGACTTTTTTAAAAGCAATCCACTGAGCTGGCCAGAACCAACTTTTGAGGGAGTCTATTCCACATTCTCACAGCTCTCACTGTGAAAAAACCTTTCCATGTTTGGAGATTACATTTATTTTCCTCCAGATGTAAAGAGTGCCCCCTTGTCCTCTGTGATGACCTCAGGGGGAATAACTCTACACCGAGTTCACTATATGAACCACTGATGTATTTATACATGTTGATCATATCCCCCCTTATGTATTATACATGGTGATCATATCCCCCCTTATGTATTATACATGGAGATCATATCCCCCCTTATGTATTATACATGGAGATCATATTCCCCCTTATGTATTATACATGGAGATCATATCCCCCCTTATGTATTATACATGGTGATCATATCCCCCCTTATGTATTATACATGGAGATCATATCCCCCCTTATGTATTATACATGGAGATCATATCCCCCCTTATGTATTATACATGTTGGTCATATCCCCCCCTTATGTATTATACATGGTGATCATATCCCCCCTTATGTATTATACATGGAGATCATATCCCCCCTTATGTATTATAGATGGAGATCATATACCCCCTTATGTATTATACATGGAGATCATATCCCCCCTTATGTATTATACATGTTGATCATATCCCCCCTTATGTATTATACATGGAGATCATATCCCCCCCTTATGTATTATACATGTTGATCATATCCCCCCTTATGTATTATACACGGTGATCATATCCCCCCTTATGTATTATACATGGAGATCATATCCCCCTTATGTGTTATACATGGAGATCATATCCCCCTTATGTATTATACATGGAGATCATATCCCCCCTTATGTATTATACATGGAGATCATATCCCCACTTAATCTCCTCTTCTCAAGAGAGAATACATTCAGTTCCTCTAATCTTTCCTCATAGCTGATCTCCTCCATGCCTCAGTTTGATTGCCCTTCTCTGTACTTTCTCCACTTCCCCAATGTTCTTATTTTGAATTGGTGCCCAAAATTGAACTGCATATTCTAGATGAGGTTTTACTAATGATTTGTACCTGGGGGAAATGATCTCTCTCTCTGGAGTCTAAACCTCTTTTAATACAAGAGAGGATTTTGCTCGCTTTAGAACCCGCAGCTTGGCATTGCATGCCATTATTAAGCTTGTAATTTACCAGAACCCCCAGATCCTTCTCCACCATTGATTCCCCCAGTTGTACCCCCCCTAGTATGTATGATGCATGCATATTCTTAGCCCCCAAGTGCAGAACCTTACATTTATCAACATTAAACCTCATTTGCCACATAGTTGCCCAATTACACAGTGCATTTAGGTTGGCTTGTAAGACACCCTGTAAGGACGTTATTCCACTGCACAGCTTGGCGTCATCTGCAAAGACTGATATGGGATTTATGGGATTCTCTGGTCATCTCCTGTACTATGTCCACAGTCACTGGTCATCTCCTGTACTGTGTCCGCATTTGTTGATAGTTTTTTTTTTTTAAACTATAGTCCAGCCCTCCAACGGTCTGAGGGACAGTGAACTGGCCCCCTGTTTAAATAGTTTGAGGACCCCTGCTCTAGAGGATTTACCCCCCTTAATGACCAGGCCTCTTTTTGCTACTCAGCGCTGCACTAATTCAACTGATAATTGTGCGGTCATGCAATGCTGCACCCAAACGAAATTTTTTCACACAAATAGAGCTTTCCTTCGGTGGTATTTGATCACCTGTGTGCTTTTTATTTTTCAGACTATAAACAAAAAAAGACCAAAAATTTTGAAGAAAAACGATATTTTTGACTTTCGGCTATAAAAAATTTATAGCAAACTCAAAGTTAGTTATAAATTTAGGCCAAAATGTATTCTGCTACATGTTTTTGTAAAAAAAATCCCAATAAGTGTATATTGATTGCTTTATGTGAAAGTTATAGCGTCTACAAACTATGGTATAGATACTGCAATTTACGCCATTTTTTTGCTATACAGCGCTGCGCTAGTTTAATGGCCAATTACGCGGTCATGCAATAAGAAACATAAAAGCAATTTATGTCCTTTTTCACACAAATAGAGCTTTCTTTTGGTGGTATTTGATCACCTGTGCGCTCTTATTTTTGGCGCTATAAACAAAAAAATTATGAAGAAAAAACTTTTTTTAAAAAAACGATTTTTTATATCATTTCGGTCATAAAAAATATCCCAAAAACAAAAATTTTGTCATAAATTTAGGCCAAAATGTATTCTGCTACATGTTTTTGGTTAAAAAAAATCCCAATAAGTGTATATTGATTGCTTTGTGTGAACGTTATAGCGTCTACAAACTATGGTATAGATAATGGAATTCACATAGCTTTTACTTTCTGACTGCTTATCACATTTCTTGAGGTGCTAAAATGCCAGGACAGTGCAAACACCCCCATATGACCCCTTTTCAGAAAGTAGACGCCCTAAGCTATCTGCTGAGAGGCATATTGAGTCCATGGAAGATTTTTTTTTTTCCACAAGTTTGAAGAATATGAGAAAAACACTTTTTTTGGTTTTTGTTTTACACAAAGTTGTCATTTAAATTTATTTCTCGCACAAGCCATGGGTATATGTGGAATTACACCCCAAAATACATTCTGCTACTTCTAATGAGTATGGGGATACTACATGTGTGACACTTTTTGGAAGCCTAGCCACAAACAGGAGCCTGAAATCCAATGACCACTTTGAAAGCCTGAAGGTGCGTAACTTCCTCATTACACTTCCTCACAGTTTTGGAGGCCCTGAAATGCCAGGATAGCACCAAACCCCCCAAATGATCTACTTTTGGAAAGTAGGCACCCCATGGAATTTAAAAAGAGGCATGGTGAGTATTTTGCAGATCTCATTTTTCTCACAAGGTTTTGAAATATAAAAAAAGAAAAGAAAAAATGTTTTTGTTTTTTTTCTTTATTTTCCAAAAACTTGTGGCAACAAACGAGATCTGCAAAATACTCACCATGCTTCTTATCAAATTCCTTGGAGTGTCTACTTTCCAAAAAGGTCATTTGGGGGGGTTTGGTGCTATCCTGGCATTTCAGGGCCTCCGAAACTGTGATAGGTAGTCAGGAAGTGGAAGTGAGGAAATAAAGCCCTTTAAAAGCCTGAAGGTGAATATTGGATTTTGGGGTCCTATACTTGGCTAGACTGCCAAAACGTCTCCACATGTGGTACCCCCATACTCGGGAGAAGTAGCAGAATATATTTCATTCCACATATACCCATGGCTTGTGTGAGCAGTAAATCATTTAAATGACAATTTTGTGTAAAAAAAAAAAATGTTTTTTTTTTGTCATTTTCCAAAAACGTGGTAAACAAATAAATTCTTCTATTGATTCAACATGCCTCTCAGCAAATAGTTTGGGGTGTCTACTTTTCAAAAAGGGGTCGTTTTGGGGGGTGGGGGCGTTTTATGCCCAGCATTAGAAGTTTATGCCATACATCATTCACTCTTCTAATCACCTGAAGATCAAGCCTTTTCTGACACTTTTTGTTCACATGAAAAAAATCAGACTTTTTTGCTAGGAAATTAACTTAAACCCCCAAACATTATATATTTTTTTAAAGCAGACACCCTAGTGAATAAAATGGTGGGTGCTACAATTTTTTATGTCACATAGAACTCACACAGCAATTTTTCAAAAGCAAATTAACCTCCCTGGAGGTATTCCCGAGTGTAGCTTGGGGTAAAGTTTCAGCACCACAAGCGGTAACCCCGAGCTACACTCGGGAATACCATGCAGCGTTGCTCCGGGATCTGTTCTTCACTTTCCTTGTCCTGCGCTACCGCGATGTCCCTCCTGCAGTGTCCCGGGCAATGTCCTCCGGCCGATGCCGGCATCTGTCTTCTGGGTTCCGTTCCCTGCGACGTCAGGACGTACAGGGGATGGAACTGGCGGGAAATTTGAAAGTTGCAAAAGTGACATTCACTAAATTCACTAAAATTACATAGACACAATACATTGTAATCTGTTAGTATTACATTCCTGTATCAAACCATTTCACATACATTTTGTCCCGAGTACTTTGTCCTGTGCCCTGCCTGTATTTTTACCGTTCTTTCTGCCTGGAAACTGAGAAACGTCCATGGCGTCCAAAAAGCGTCCCTTTAGGTCAAAATCGGTTTTAGACCAGCTAGAGAACAGGGATAGTAAATTAGAACTACTTGCAGAATTGAGTGATAATGATTTGTGGGGAAAATTTGTCATCAGACACTGAAAATGATTTTGCGACTAAGCTCAGTGATGTGCAAACTTGGCGCTATATTTAAAATTTCAGTGTTTTTGGTTTGATTATATTATTTAATTACATTTATTATTATTATTATATTATTATTTTTTATGATTATTTATAAAATTATAATTTATGATTTCGTGTTTCATATTTTAACATACCCGGGATGTTTACTAGACTCTTGTTCAGACAGATTTCAGTGAGTTATTTCTAAAAATTACAGGCCTACAATAAAAAAAAAATATATTTCCATGCAAAAGAAATGTACCGCTTTGAGCACAGAAATATAGACCTAATCAGACCGCTAGGGAAGTTAAAAAAATACACTTTTTTTACTTTTAATGCACAAAAACACAATATATTGGCCAATTTATAAATGGCGCTGTTTATATCCTGCCTCACTTATTTGATAATTATCACTTGTGATTACAGACATTATTATCACAATTTATTCTACAGACCTTTTTATCTTTCATTTTACCTGCACTTTCAGTGCACTTACAGTTGTGGCCAAAATTATTCAACCCCCAATGCTGTAAAGGGGTTTAGGGACTATAGTGTACATTTGGAATTGTATTCAGAATCAAATCCTACAAGGACGTTGTAACTACCCAAATGCAACTAAAATGACATCAATTGTTTATGTAATACAGTAGTAAATGGTTCTTATGTGGTTTCTTCATTGCCACAATTATTCAACCCCTTAAAGACTACCACTCTGAAGAACAGAGGTTCATACAGGTGCTTTCCATCAGGTATTGAAAACACCTGTGGATGTCACCGAGCAGCAATCAAGCATAATAAGCACCAATTAGGCAGCTTTAAAATGACTGTGATACTCAGCTCCTTCTAGACATTTACTGGTGTGGTTACAAACATGGTGAAGGCAAGAGAATGGTCCAGGAAGACAAGAGAAGAGGTGATTTCTCTTCACAGGAAGGGCAATGGCTATAAGAAGATTGCAAAGATGTTAAACATACCAAGAGACACCTTAGGAAGCATCATTCGCAAATTCAAGGCAAAGGGCACTGTTGAAACGCTACCTGGTCGTGGCAGAAAGAAGATGCTGACTTCGACTGCTGTGCGCTACCTGAAGCGTAGAGTGGAGAGAAGTCCCCGTGTGACTGCTGAGGAACTGAGAAAAGATTTGTCAGATGTGGGTACAGAAGTTTCAGCCCAGACAATAAGACGCACACTGCGTAATGAAGGCCTCCGTGCCAGAACTCCCAGGCGTACCCCCTTGCTGTCTCCAAAGAATAAGAAGAGTCGACTGCAGTATGCCAAAAGCCATGTGGACAAACCACAAAAGTTGTGGGATAGTGTTCTGTGGACTGATGAAACAAAATTAGAACTGTTTGGGCCCATGGATCAACGCTATGTTTGGAGGAGGAAGAACAAGGCCTATGATGAAAAGAACACCTTGCCTACTGTGAAGCATGGTGGAGGGTCAATCATGCTTTGGGGCTGTTTTGCTTCTGCAGGTACAGGGAAGCTTCAGCGTGTGCAAGGTACCATGAATTCTCTTCAGTACCAGGAGATATTGGATGGAAACGTGATGCAGTCCGTCACACACCTGAGGCTTGGGAGACGTTGGACCTTTCAACAGGACAATGATCCCAAGCATACCTCCAAGTCCACTAGAGCATGGTTGCAGAGGAAAGGCTGGAACATTTTGGAGTGGCCATCGCAGTCACCAGACTTAAATCCGATTGAGAACCTCTGGTGGGACTTAAAGAAAGCAGTTGCAGTGCGCAAGCCTAAGAATGTGACTGAACTGGAGGCCTTTGCCCATGAAGAATGGGCGAAGATACCCGTAGATCGCTGCAAGACACTTGTGTCAAGCTATGCTTCACGTTTAAAAGCTGTTATAACTGTAAAAGGATGCTGTACTAAGTACTAAGATTGAATGTCACTTGGGGGTTGAATAAAACTGATAATGCTGTGAGCACAGAAAAGACATTTGTGGTTATTTCATTATAACTGTTATGTTATATTTGTCTGACCTACAAGTGCCTCTTTAATGTAAATGTAAGCAAGATGACTGAATGATCAAAAGCAATGTCAAACTGGCCAAAACACTCAATTTCAGTGGGGGTTGAATAATTTTGGCCACAACTGTATATGGTGCACTTGCCTGTTCCACTTGATTTGATATATTTTTGTACTCTTTTTAGCGCTGCACTTTTGTAGATTATAGATCTACCTATCAATGATATTACGAAGGCGTCAATGAAAAAATTAAAACCTACATCCCACTAGTAAACTTTATTTAACAATCCTTCCCATACAGCTGCTGCACTTTAACATTTGGAATATTGCCGATCTCTATAAAGACATTGTGAGCAGTCTGCCTTATTCCCATTTGGTACATTGTGCTGCCTCGCAGCAGGTAGACACCGCAGATATGGCTCCAGGCTTCCATGCTTAGTGAACCCTGCTGTGACACACTGTACTGTGCAGACACAAATATGATATTGCCTTTTTCTTCTTTTACATTTCCTGTACGATGAACAAACCGTCATCCTTGCAATCTTAGTATTTCCTGATTTTTTTTTAAGGAATATCCATTACTTTATATACAAATATTGATGTGGGATATAAGTATGATTCATCATTTAAAGCTCATTTTAGAAATAGTAAAAAGCTTGAGAATGCCTTCAGGAGCCCTGACTGAGACAACATTAGACTTTAATGTATGTATGTATGTATTAGAAAGTTGTTCATCCTGAAAATTGCATGCGTATTTGATTTGTGTGAATACTGACAAAATTGAATGTTACTGAGCTATGTTCTCTCCAGGTTGGATGTTCTTCTTTCATAAAAATAGCGTAAATAAAAAAAATACTGTAATATGGCCACTAGAGGGAGCTAATGATTATAGGAAATAACCACATATTTTTTTTGCCCATCTTTTAATAACCATAATCAGGGCTTTTGTTCAGTAGGGATGCAAGGGAATGCAGTACCTCCAGCACTGAATGTATGTAATGGAAAACGGTGCTAGGGTGTGCTGGAGGGTCTATTGAGGGTGGCTGATGGGGGATCTATTGTTGCTGGTGGGGGATCTGTTGTTGCTGGGGAGTCAATTGTTGCTGGGATGGATCTTCTGTTGAGGGAGGGGTATATTGATGCTGGCTGCTTGGATATCTGTTGTTGCTGGCAGAGATCTATTGTTGCTAGAGGGGGTTATTGTTCCAGGCTGCAGGTAATCTAATGTACTGCCTTTCTTATCATTGACAAATTATACAGATTACTTAGCACCATGAAAGTTTATTTGTGTCTGTATTCCCTAAAGAGGGTGGTACTGGGAGGTGGGTAGAGGGTGGAACCAAGGGATGGATTTACAAGGACAGTCTTGCTTTTTACTAAGCTGTCCTGAACTCTGTCCACTTACCCCCTTGTAGTGTGTTCTCTTTCTCCCTGTACTGTGCCTCTCCCCCCATACTGTGCCTTCCTGCCCCTCCACCCATACTGTACTCTTCTGTCCCCCGTACTGTCCCCTCCTTTCCCCTGTACTGTGTACTGTGCCTTCCTGCTCCCCTGTAATGTGCCCTTCTGCTTCGTTGATATGCCCTCCAATCCCCTATACTGTGCCTCCCCCCCCTGTACTGTACTCTCCTTTACCCTGTATTGTGGACCCCATCCCCCCTGTACTGTGCCTTCCTCCTCCCTGTACTGTGCCCTCCTTTCCCCTGTACTTTGCCCTTCATCCCCCCCTTCTGTGACCTCATTCCCCCTCTATTGTGTCCTCCCTCCCTCTTGTACTTTTCCCTCCTTACCCCTGTACTGTGCCCTCCATCCCCCGTGTACTTTTCCCTGCTTCCCCCTGTACTGTGCCCTCCATCCCCCCTGTATTTTCCCTGCTTCCCCCTGTACTGTGCCCTCCATCCCCCCTGTACTTTTCCCTCCTTCCCCCTGTACTGTGCCCTCCATCCCCCCTGTACTTTTCCCTCCTTCCCCCTGTACTGTGCCCTCCATCCCCCCTGTACTTTTCCCTCCTTCCCCCTGTACTGTGCCCTCCATCCCCCCTGTACTTTTCCCTCCTTCCCCCTGTACTGTGCCCTCCATCCCCCCTGTACTTTTCCCTGCTTCCCCCTGTACTG